>NC_090726.1:192326718-192354218 GCF_036898095.1 Palaemon carinicauda
TCATGATTCTGACTAGAAGTAATTGTGAGAAACATTGACTCAATCATGATTCTGACTAGAAGTAATTGTGAGAAACATTGACTCAATCATGATTCTGACTAGAAGTAATTGTGAGAAACATTGACTCAATCATGATTCTGACTAGAAGTAATTGTGAGAAACATTGAGTTATTCATAATTCTGACTAGAAGTAATTGTGAGAAACATTGAGTTAATCATGATTCTGACTAGAAGTAATTGTGAGAAACATTGAGTTATTCATGATTCTGACTAGAAGTAATTGTGAGAAACATTAAGTTAATCATGATTCTGACTAGAAGTAATTGTGAGAAACATTGACTCAATCATGATTCTGACTAGAAGTAATTGTGAGAAACATTAAGTTAATCATGATTCTGACTAGAAGTAATTGTGAGAAACATTGCCTCAATCATGATTCTGACTAGAAGTAATTGTGAGAAACATTGACTCAATCATGATTCTGACTAGAAGTAATTGTGAAAAACATTGAGTTAATCATGATTCTGACTAGAAGTAATTGTGAGAAACATTGAGTTATTCATGATTCTGACTAGAAGTAATTGTGAGAAACATAGAGTTATTCATGATTCTGACTAGAAGTAATTGTGAGAAACATAGAGTTATTCATGATTCTGCCTAGAAGTAATTGTGAAAAACATTGAGTTAATCATGATTCTGACTAGAAGTAATTGTGAGAAACATTGAGTTAATCATGATTCTGACTAGAAGTAATTGTGAGAAACATAGAGTTATTCATGATTCTGACTAGAAGTAATTGTGAGAAACATAGAGTTATTCATGATTCTGACTAGAAGTAATTGTGAGAAACATTGAGTTATTCATGATTCTGACTAGAAGTAATTGTGAGAAACATTGACTCAATCATGATTCTGACTAGAAGTAATTGTGAGAAACATTGACTCAATCATGATTCTGACTAGAAGTAATTGTGAAAAACCTTGACTCAATCATGATTCTGACTAGAAGTAATTGTGAAAAACATTGACTCAATCATGATTCTGACTAGAAGTAATTGTGAAAAACATTGACTCAATCATGATTCTGACTAGAAGTAATTGTGAAAAACATTGACTCGATCATGATTCTGACTAGAAGTAATTGTGAAAAACATTGAGTTAATTATGATTCTGACTAGAAGTAATTGTGAGAAACATTAACTCAATCATGATTCTGACTAGAAGTAATTGTGAGAAACATAGAGTTATTCATGATTCTGACTAGAAGTAATTGTGAAAAACATTGACTCAATCATGATTCTGACTAGAAGTAATTGTGAGAAACATTGACTCAATCATGATTCTGACTAGAAGTAATTGTGAGAAACATTGACTCAATCATGATTCTGACTAGAAGTAATTGTGAGAAACATTGACTCAATCATGATTCTGACTAGAAGTAATTGTGAGAAACACTGACTCAATCATGATTCTGACTAGAAGTAATTGTGAAAAACACTGACTCAATCATGATTCTGACTAGAAGTAATTGTGAGAAACACTGACTCAATCTTGATTCTGACTAGAAGTAATTGTGAGAAACACTGACTCAATCATGATTCTGACTAGAAGTAATTGTGAGAAACACTGACTCAATCATGATTCTGACTAGAAGTAATTGTGAGAAACACTGACTCAATCATGATTCTGACTAGAAGTAATTGTGAGAAACATTGAGTTATTCATGATTCTGACTAGAAGTAATTGTGAGAAACATTGACTCAATCATGATTCTGACTAGAAGTAATTGTGAAAAACATTGACTCAATCATGATTCTGACTAGAAGTAATTGTGATAAACATAGAGTTATTCATGATACTGACTAGAAGTAATTGTGAGAAACATTGACTCAATCATGATTCTGACTAGAAGTAATTGTGAGAAACATTGACTCAATCATGATTCTGACTAGAAGTAATTGTGAGAAACATAGAGTTATTCATGATTCTGACTAGAAGTAATTGTGAGAAACATAGAGTTATTCATGATTCTGACTAGAAGTAATTGTGAGAAACATTGAGTTATTCATGATTCTGACTAGAAGTAATTGTGAGAAACATAGAGTTATTCATGATTCTGACGAGAAGTAATTGTGAGAAACATAGAGTTATTCATGATTCTGACTAGAAGTAATTGTGAGAAACATTGAGTTATTCATGATTCTGACTAGAAGTAATTGTGAGAAACACTGACTCAATCATGATTCTGACTAGAAGTAATTGTGAGAAACACTGACTCAATCATGATTCTGACTAGAAGTAATTGTGAGAAACATTGACTCAATCATGATTCTGACTAGAAGTAATTGTGAGAAACATAGAGTTATTCATGATTCTGACTAGAAGTAATTGTGAGAAACATTGAGTTATTCATGATTCTGACTAGAAGTAATTGTGAGAAACATTGACTCAATCATGATTCTGACTAGAAGTAATTGTGAGAAACATAGAGTTATTCATGATTCTGACTAGAAGTAATTGTGAGAAACATAGAGTTATTCATGATTCTGACTAGAAGTAATTGTGAGAAACATAGAGTTGTTCATGATTCTGACTAGAAGTAATTGTGAGAAACATTGAGTTATTCATGATTCTGACTAGAAGTAATTGTGAGAAACACTGACTCAATCATGATTCTGACTAGAAGTAATTGTGAGAAACACTGACTCAATCATGATTCTGACTAGAAGTAATTGTGAGAAACATTGAGTTATTCATGATTCTGACTAGAAGTAATTGTGAGAAACATTGAGTTATTCATGATTCTGACTAGAAGTAATTGTGAGAAACACTGACTCAATCATGATTCTGACTAGAAGTAATTGTGAGAAACACTGACTCAATCATGATTCTGACAAGAAGTAATTGTGAGAAACACTGACTCAATCATGATTCTGACTAGAAGTAATTGTGAGAAACATTGAGTTATTCATGATTCTGACTAGAAGTAATTGTGAGAAACACTGATTCAATCATGATTCTGACTAGAAGTAATTGTGAGAAACACTGACTCAATCATGATTCTGACTAGAAGTAATTGTGAGAAACACTGATTCAATCATGATTCTGACTAGAAGTAATTGTGAGAAACACTGATTCAATCATGATTCTGACTAGAAGTAATTGTGAGAAACACTGACTCAGTCATGATTCTGACTAGAAGTAATTGTGAGAAACATAGAGTTATTCATGATTCTGACTAGAAGTAATTGTGAGAAACACTGACTCAATCATGATTCTGACTAGAAGTAATTGTGAGAAACACTGACTCAATCATGATTCTGACTAGAAGTAATTGTGAGAAACACTGATTCAATCATGATTCTGACTAGAAGTAATTGTGAGAAACACTGACTCAGTCATGATTCTGACTAGAAGTAATTGTGAGAAACAGAGTTATTCATGATTCTGACTAGAAGTAATTGTGAGAAACATTGAGTTATTCATGATTCTGACTAGAAGTAATTGTGAGAAACACTGACTCAATCATGATTCTGACTAGAAGTAATTGTGAGAAACACTGACTCATCATGATTCTGACTAGAAGTAATTGTGAGAAACACTGACTCAATCATGATTCTGACTAGAAGTAATTGTGAGAAACACTGACTCAATCATGATTCTGACTAGAAGTAATTGTGAGAAACACTGATTCAATCATGATTCTGACTAGAAGTAATTGTGAGAAACACTGACTCAGTCATGATTCTGACTAGAAGTAATTGTGAGAAACATAGAGTTATTCATGATTCTGACTAGAAGTAATTGTGAGAAACACTGACTCATCATGATTCTGACTAGAAGTAATTGTGAGAAACACTGACTCAATCATGATTCTGACTAGAAGTAATTGTGAGAAACACTGACTCAATCATGATTCTGACTAGAAGTAATTGTGAGAAACACTGATTCAATCATGATTCTGACTAGAAGTAATTGTGAGAAACACTGACTCAGTCATGATTCTGACTAGAAGTAATTGTGAGAAACATAGAGTTATTCATGATTCTGACTAGAAGTAATTGTGAGAAACATTGACTCATCATGATTCTGACTAGAAGTAATTGTGAGAAACATGACTCAATCATGATTCTGACTAGAAGTAATTGTGAGAAACACTGACTCAATCATGATTCTGACTAGAAGTAATTGTGAGAAACACTGATTCAATCATGATTCTGACTAGAAGTAATTGTGAGAAACACTGACTCATCATGATTCTGACTAGAAGTAATTGTGAGAAACATGAGTTATTCATGATTCTGACTAGAAGTAATTGTGAGAAACACTGATTATCATGATTCTGACTAGAAGTAATTGTGAGAAACACTGATTCAATCATGATTCTGACTAGAAGTAATTGTGAGAAACATTGATTCAATCATGATTCTGACTAGAAGTAATTGTGAGAAACATTGACTCAATCATGATTCTGACTAGAAGTAATTGTGAGAAACATTGACTCAATCATGATTCTGACTAGAAGTAATTGTGAGAAACATTGACTCAATCATGATTCTGACTAGAAGTAATTGTGAGAAACATTGACTCAATCATGATTCTGACTAGAAGTAATTGTGAGAAACATTGACTCAATCATGATTCTGACTAGAAGTAATTGTGAGAAACATAGAGTTATTCATGATTCTGACTAGAAGTAATTGTGAGAAACATTGACTCAATCATGATTCTGACTAGAAGTAATTGTGAGAAACATTGACTCAATCATGATTCTGACTAGAAGTAATTGTGAGAAACATTGACTCAATCATGATTCTGACTAGAAGTAATTGTGAGAAACATAGAGTTATTCATGATTCTGACTAGAAGTAATTGTGAGAAACATTGACTCAATCATGATTCTGACTAGAAGTAATTGTGAGAAACATAGAGTTATTCATGATTCTGACTAGAAGTAATTGTGAGAAACATTGAGTTATTCATGATTCTGACTAGAAGTAATTGTGAGAAACATAGAGTTATTCATGATTCTGACTAGAAGTAATTGTGAGAAACATAGAGTTATTCATGATTCTGACTAGAAGTAATTGTGAGAAACATAGAGTTATTCATGATTCTGACTAGAAGTAATTGTGAGAAACATAGAGTTATTCATGATTCTGACTAGAAGTAATTGTGAGAAACATAGAGTTATTCATGATTCTGACTAGAAGTAATTGTGAGAAACATAGAGTTATTCATGATTCTGACTAGAAGTAATTGTGAGAAACATAGAGTTATTCATGATTCTGACTAGAAGTAATTGTGAGAAACATAGAGTTATTCATGATTCTGACTAGAAGTAATTGTGAGAAACATTGACTCAATCATGATTCTGACTAGAAGTAATTGTGAGAAACATTGACTCAATCATGATTCTGACTAGAAGTAATTGTGAGAAACATAGAGTTATTCATGATTCTGACTAGAAGTAATTGTGAGAAACATAGAGTTATTCATGATTCTGACTAGAAGTAATTGTGAGAAACATAGAGTTATTCATGATTCTGACTAGAAGTAATTGTGAGAAACATTGAGTTAATCATGATTCTGACTAGAAGTAATTGTGAGAAACATAGAGTTATTCATGATTCTGACTAGAAGTAATTGTGAGAAACATTGACTCAATCATGATTCTGACTAGAAGTAATTGTGAGAAACATTGACTCAATCATGATTCTGACTAGAAGTAATTGTGAGAAACATAGAGTTATTCATGATTCTGACTAGAAGTAATTGTGAGAAACATTGACTCAATCATGATTCTGACTAGAAGTAATTGTGAGAAACATTGACTCAATCATGATTCTGACTAGAAGTAATTGTGAGAAACATAGAGTTATTCATGATTCTGACTAGAAGTAATTGTGAGAAACATTGACTCAATCATGATTCTGACTAGAAGTAATTGTGAGAAACATTGACTCAATCATGATTCTGACTAGAAGTAATTGTGAGAAACAGAGTTATTCATGATTCTGACTAGAAGTAATTGTGAGAAACATAGAGTTATTCATGATTCTGACTAGAAGTAATTGTGAGAAACATTGAGTTATTCATGATTCTGACTAGAAGTAATTGTGAGAAACATTGAGTTAATCATGATTCTGACTAGAAGTAATTGTGAGAAACATTGACTCAATCATGATTCTGACTAGAAGTAATTGTGAGAAACATAGAGTTATTCGTGATTCTGACTAGAAGTAATTGTGAGAAACATAGAGTTATTCGTGATTCTGACTAGAAGTAATTGTGAGAAACATAGAGTTATTCATGATTCTGACTAGAAGTAATTGTGAGAAACAGAGTTAATCATGATTCTGACTAGAAGTAATTGGGAGAAATATTGAGAGTTGAGTGTGTGAAAACTTTATAATGCAGGTGTTGGGAATTTGAGACTCTTGTTTTATTTAGGAATCTTTTTCTTCAAGATAAATTCATTTTTCCTCTAAGATAAATTAAACAATTTTTTGGCATTATCCTACGATTGGTCAGGGTATTGATAAGGTTCCGAATCATTGTTTTCCTTAAAAATGAAAAAAAAAAAACAGTTCATAACATGCTAAGAAAAAAATTAATATGATTATTATTATTATTTGCTAAGCTATAACCCTAGTTGGAACAGCAAGATGCTATAAGCCCAGGGAACTCAAGAGGGAAAATAGCCCTGTGAGGAAAGGAAACAAGGAAAACAAGATTTCAAGAACAGTAACAACATTGAAATAAATAATTCCCTTATAAATTATAAAAACATTAACAACACAAAAGGAAGAGAAATTAGATAGAACTGTGTGCCCGAGTGTACCCTCAAGCAAGAGAACTCTAACCCAAGACAGTGGAAGACCATGGTACAGAGGCTATGGCACTACCCAGACTAGAGAACAATGGTTTGATTTTAGAGTGTCCTTCTGCTAGAAGAGCTGATTACCGTAGCTAAAGAGTCCCTTCTATCTTTAGCAAGAGGAAAGTAGCCACTGAACTATTACAGTGCAGTAGTTAACCCCTTGGGTGAAGAAGAATGGTTTGGTAATCTCAGTGTTGTCATGTGTATGAGCACAGATTAGAATCTGTAAAGAATAGGCCAGACTAATTGGTGTATGTGTAGGCAAAAGGAGATTAAACCTTAACTAGAGAGAAGAATCCAATGTAGTACTGTCTGGCCAGACAAAGGATCCCATAACTCTCTAGCGGTAGTATCTCAACGGGTGGCTGGTGCCCTGGCCAACCAACTACCTCGTGCTTTTTCCTTTCCATGTTGTAGATAACAAATGGCTAAAATACCACTGTCGCCTTTTCTGGGATTCAAATGCATATATAAAGGTTTAAAGGCCGCTCTTGAATGGCAGAGGCAAAGGACAGTGGCACTGCCTTATCAAGCAGGACAATGCCCTAGAGATTGACCATATATACATATGATCAGCGCCCAAACCCCCTCTCCATCCAAGCTAAGACCAAGGAGGGCCAGGCAATGGCTGCTGATGACTCAGCAGATAGACCTATAGGCTCCCCCAGGCCACCCATCCTTAGCTAACATGGATGATGAGGTTGCAGCGACCAAAGAAACTAACGAGTTTGAGCAGGGATCGAACCCAGTCTGGCGTTCACCAGTCAGAGACGTTACGACATCGGCCACCACAACTTCAATTCACTTGCAATAAATGGTGAGATGTTGTGCTTGTTGCAAAATTACTTTGCACTAAAATCCTGATAAGGCGAGATAGGACAATAGCAATATCCCTGATACATCCTTTATTCGGTGAATTTTTCACTAACATTAAGTAATAAGTGTATCATCATCTCCTCCTACGTTTATTGACACAAAGGGTCTCAGTTAGATTTCGCCAGTCATAGACTGCCCAAATCCACAGAGGATTCATTGGCTAGATTCATAAAAGGGTAGCCAGTTCCTTGTGATGCGCAGTGCCTATCTAACTAAGGCTATCTAACTGATCCATACTGATTCCAGTATTCCAGTAAGATCATCCGACAGACATAGAGAGTAAAAGCCGAAAAGACATCTTGTCTATCGCCTTAAACCCAATCCGTCACCTTGCTACCATGTAAATTATTTTAATTCCTTTATATCCCTCAAAAACGTTTTATAGAATAAACGCACTTTAGATCATTTTCTTTATTTTACTCATATTTCTGTTATAGTCCATGGTATGAAAAATAGCAATGAATTTTAATCATTTGTTTATTAAAAGGGCTATGTGCCAGGGGAAAAGTTGCTAAGCTTTTAAATTGGAGACCAGTCGAAATTTTTTAGTGGGATACTGTGTGTCTGTGCTTTTTTTTCACAAATTTCTTAAGGTCGGTAGAATTTCATCCCCTTTCCCAGGAATTTATCATCATCGTTAGTTATACAAAATGACATTGTGATGAAATTTGTTTCGTTTCTGATAAAAAAAGATGTGATAAATGCCTGATGGCATCGAATATTTATCATAAGTATTTTTTTTTTCAAGATTCACAAGGAAAATAAATAAATATGATTATAAAAATGTAGATCTCTTCATATTATATCATTTCAGTTTTTATATTATTTTTTGTGGTTTTTCTTTTATTTGAAATACAAATGCATCTTTAGTTATTTTTGGTTTTGGTTGGAGTAAAAAAAAAAAACCCTCTGACAGCCAATATCCATATGAACAGCAATGCCAAGACTTACAAATTCAGATTTTTATTTACCTTTTCTTATGGTGTCAGGTTGCCTGAAAACTTTAAATCAATCAATCAATCTTATGGTGTACTCATATAATGGAATACATGCCTCTGTGTTTATAATGCATATGTCTTCTTCTTCTTCTTCTTCTTCGTCTGCATTTTTCCCCACTTTTATGTGGGGTCGATGTTTTTGGCCAGCTTTCTCCATCTACCTCTGTCCCACACTTCATCACCGGTTAATCCCTTTGATCGAAGGTCATCCTTGATACAGTCCATCCACCTTTGTTTTGGTCTCCCTCTCCTTCTCGCTCCCTGTACCTCCATTTCCATCACTCTCCTCCCAATATACTGTTCATCTCTTCTCATGACATGACCATACCACCTCAGTCTACTTTCTTGGATCTTATCTGATATATAATGCATATCTGTCTAATATGTTGAAAACTCCCACTCTATTGACCCAAGTTCGGTCCTTGTTCTGGGTTGATAAGAATCCACGGAAACTCGTGTGCAATTAACCCTTTAAGCTTGGGGTGTCACATTTGGTGTGGTGGTTGAGTGATTCACTGCTAAGGCTCCGATTCTGTGAGGCCACGTTCCATTCCAGCTATCACCCAGGTATAGATTGGTTAAGCCTTTGCTGGGGAACAAAAAATGGGTGTGGTTGTTAGTAATTTCTTTCCTAATTATTACTTCGTTCTCACTGCAATACCTACATTAAGGGGTCGGTTGCCTTCTACCAACTGAATCCTCTTCTCTCCATATCATCCTTCACCTTATCTCACCATCTAATTCTCGGCCTCCCTTTTGATCTTCTCCCCCCTAATATGTTCCTTCCAAGCTCTCCCCACTCCCTCCCCACTATCCATCCTCAACACATGTCCACACCTTCTCAGTCGTGACACTCTTATCACTTCTGTAATTTTTACTAACCTGCCATTCTTATTTCAATATTTTCCAATCTTTCAAGCAGTGATATTCCCATAATCCGCCTCATCATTCCCATAATTGTTCTCTCAAGCTTTGCTTCCTCTTTTCGTCTGAGAGCTCATGTTTCCGATACATACTATAACAATGGTCGTATTACACTTGGGCACGCTGTTCTGTCTTGTTTCTCTTCCTCTTGTTTTTTTGGAGTTTTTATTGTTTATATGTGAAGGATGTAATTTAATGTTGTTACTGTTCTTAAAATATTTTATTTTCATTTTTTATTCTTCTCTTGTAGTTTATTTATTTCCTTGTTTCCTTTCCTCACTGGGCTATTTTTCCCTGTTAGAGCCTTTGGGCTTATAGCATCTTGCTTTTCTAACTATGGTTATAGCCTAGCTTGTACATACATCATACATATACCAAAGGCACTTCCCCCAATTTTGGGGGGTAGCCGACAACAACAAGAAACAAAACAAAAAGGGGACCTCTACTCTCTACGTTCCTCCAGCCTAACCAGGGACCCAGCCGAGTTCAGCTGGTACTGCTAGGGTGCCACAGCCCAACCTCCCACATTTCCACCACAGATGAAGCTTCATACTGCTGAGTCCCCTACTGCTGCTACCTCCGCGGTCATCTAAGGCACCGGAGGAAGCAGCAGGGCCTACCGGAACTGCGTCACAATCGCTCGCCATTCATTCCTATTTCTAGCACGCTCTCTTGCCTCTCTCACATCTATCCTCCTATCACCCAGAGCTTTCTTCACACCATCCATCCACCCAAACCTTGGCCTTCCTCTTGTACTTCTCCCATCAACTCTTGCATTCATCACCTTCTTTAGCAGACAGCCATTTTCCATTCTCTCCACATGGCCAAACCACCTCAACACATTCATATCCACTCTAGCCGCTAACTCATTTCTTACACCCGTTCTCACCCTCACCACTTCGTTCCTAACCCTATCTACTCGAGATACACCAGCCATACTCCTCAGACACTTCATCTCAAACACATTCAATTTCTGTCTCTCCATCACTTTCATTCCCCACAACTCCGATCCATACATCACAGTTGGTACAATCACTTTCTCATATAGAACTCTCTTTACATTCATGCCCAATCCTCTATTTTTTACTACTCCCTTAACTGCCCCCAACACTTTGCAACCTTCATTCACTCTCTGACGTACATCTGCTTCCACTCCACCATTTGCTGCAACAACAGACCCCAAGTACTTAAACTGCTCCACCTCCTCAAGTAACTCTCCATTCAACATGACATTCAACCTTGCACCACCTTCCCTTCTCGTACATCTCATAACCTTACTCTTACCCACATTAACTCTCAACTTCCTTCTCTCACACACCCTTCCAAATTCTGTCACTAGTCGGTCAAGCTTCTCTTCTGTGTCAGCTACCAGTACAGTATCATCCGCAAACAACAACTGATTTACCTCCCATTCATGATCATTCTCGCCTACCAGTTTTAATCCTCGTCCAAGCACTCTGGCATTCACCTCTCTCACCACTCCATCAACATACAAGTTAAACAGCCACGGCGACATCACACATCCCTGTCTCAGCCCCACTCTCACCGGAAACCAATCGCTCACCTCATTTCCTATTCTAACACATGCTTTACTACCTGTGTAGAAACTTTTCACTGCTTGCAACAACCTTCCACCAACTCCATATAACCTCATCACATTCCACATTGCTTCCCTATCAACTCTATCATATGCTTTCTCCAGATCCATAAACGCAACATACACCTCCTTACCTTTTGCTAAATATTTCTCGCATATCTGCCTAACTGTAAAAATCTGATTCATACAACCCCTACCTCTTCTAAAACCACCCTGTACTTCCAAGATTGCATTCTCTGTTTTATCCTTAATCCTATTAATCAGTATTCTACCATACACTTTTCCAACTACACTCAACAAACTAATACCTCTTGAATTACAACACTCATGCACATCTCCCTTACCCTTATATAGTGGTACAATACAAGCACAGACCCAATCTACTGGTACCATTGACAACACAAAACACACATTAAACAATCTCACCAACCATTCAAGTACAGTCACACCCCCTTCCTTCAACATCTCAGCTTTCACACCATCCATACCCGATGCTTTTCCTACTCTCGTTTCATCTAGTGCTCTCCTCACTTCCTCTATTGTAATCTCTCTCTCATTCTCATCTCCCATCACTGGCACCTCAACACCTGGAACCGCAATTATATCTGCCTCCCTATCATCCTCAACATTCAGCAAACTTTCAAAATATTCCGCCCACCTTTTCCTTGCCTCCTCTCCTTTTAACAACCTTCCATTTCCATCTTTCACTGTTTCTTCAATTCTTGCGCCGGCCTTCCTTACTCTCTTCACTTCTTTCCAAAACTTCTTCTTATTCTCTTCATATGACTGACCCAGTCCCTGACCCCACCTCAGGTCAGCTGCCCTCTTTGCCTCACGTACCTTGCGCTTTACTTCCACCTTTTGCTCTCTATATTTTTCATACTTCTCTATACTATTACTCTGCAGCCATTCTTCAAAAGCCCTCTTTTTCTCTTCCACTTTTACCTTCACTCCTTCATTCCACCATTCACTGCCCTTCCTCATGCTGCCTCCAACAACCTTCTTGCCACATACATCACTTGCAATCCCAACAAAATTTTCTTTTGCTAACTTCCACTCCTCCTCTAAATTACCAGTTTCTCTTACTCTCACCTCGTCATATGCCATTTTCAATCTTTCCTGATATTTACTTTTTACCCCCGGTTTTATTAGCTCTTCAACCCTCACTAGCTCCCTTTTACATCCACCTACTCTATTCCCCCACTCTTTTGCTACAACTAATTTTCCTTCCACCAAAAAATGATCAGACATACCGTTAGCCATACCCCTAAACACGTGCACGTCTTTCAATCTTCCAAACATTCTTTTCGTTATCAACACATAGCTTGTAATAATAATAATAATAATAATAATAATAATAATAATAATACAGATCTCAACTTTCAGCTTGATTTGCATTTTATTATCACATTATCACGCCTGCTACCTCCCTCCACTTCCCCCAAGCTGTTTTCATCCTACTCTTAACTTCAGCTTTACACCCTCTCCCCTGACTTATAGTAGATCCCAAGTATCTAAATTATTCCACCTGTTTTATAACAGAGCCTCTACTTTTATGTCGATGTCAGGATGCCAGACAACTTCAAATCATTTATTCATTCTACTTTTATGTAGAGCTTTCCTGCCCTTACCTTCCATACTGTTCAACATAGCCTCAGTCTTATCCACATTCACCCTCATACCACCCATCTTCAAAGTCTCTTGCCACTCTACAACCATTCTCTGCAAGTCGTCCTCATTTTAGAAGTAAACACCAAGTCATCTGCATATAGCATCTTACACAATTCTTTATTTCTGATCTCTTCACTTAGCACATCCATGGCCACCACAAATAAAAATGGGCTTAACTTCAAAGGTCCCTATTTCTCCAACTGCTGTTTTGTTCTTTTGTACATCATATCTAGCATTGTAACCAACTTCTTTGGGCCTTTCCTCTTCTTCAAGCACCAAAACATCACTTCTCCTGCTATTCTGTCATAAGTCTTCTCTAGATCTACAAAAGTACAGAAGAGCTTTGGTTTTCTCCAAGCCTTTTTTCCTGTAGCTGCCTTATTATAAAGATGCCATACACAGTCCCTCTCCCCTCATGAATCCTTACTGCTGTTTCCCAATCTTTCTTTTCCTGTAGCTGCCTTATTATAAAGATGCCATACACAGTCCCTCTCCCCTCATGAATCCTTACTGCTGTTTCCCAATCTTTCTTTTCCTGTAGCTGCTTTATTATAAAGATGCCATACACAGTCCCTCTCCCCTCATGAATCCTTACTGCTGTTTCCCAATCTTTCTTTTCCTGTAGCTGCTTTATTATAAAGATGCCATACACAGTCCCTCTCCCCTCATGAATCCATACCGCTGTTTCCCAATCTTTCTTTTCCTGTAGCTGCTTTATTATAAAGATGCCATACACAGTCCCTCTCCCTTCATGAATCCATACTGCTGTTTCCCAATCTTTCTTTTCCTGTAGCTGCTTTATCATAAAGATGCCATACACAGTCCCTCTCCCCTCATGAATCCTTACTGCTGTTTCCCAATCTTTCTTTTCCTGTAGCTGCCTTATTATAAAGATGCCATACACAGTCCCTCTCCCTTCATGAATCCATACTGCTGTTTCCCAATCTTTCTTTTCCTGTAGCTGCTTTATCATAAAGATGCCATACACAGTCCCTCTCCCCTCATGAATCCTTACTGCTGTTTCCCAATCTTTCTTTTCCTGTAGCTGCCTTATCATAAAGATGCCATACACAGTCCCTCTCCCCTCATGAATCCTTACTGCTGTTTCCCAATCTTTCTTTTCCTGTAGCTGCTTTATTATAAAGATGCCATACACAGTCCCTCTCCCCTCATGAATCCTTACTGCTGTTTCCCAATCTTTCTTTTCCTGTAGCTGCTTTATCATAAAGATGCCATACACAGTCCCTCTCCTCATGAATCCATACTGTTGTTTCCCAATCTTTCTTTTCCTTTAGCTGCTTTATTATAAAGATGCCATACACAGTCCCTCTCCTCATGAATCCATACTGTTGTTTCCCAATCTTTCTTTTCCTGTAGCTGCTTTATTATAAAGATGCCATACACAGTCCCTCTCCCCTCATGAATCCATACTGTTGTTTCCCAATCTTTCTTTTCCTGTAGCTGCTTTATTATAAAGATGCCATACACAGTCCCTCTCCCCTCATGAATCCATACTGTTGTTTCCCAATCTTTCTTTTCCTGTAGCTGCTTTATCATAAAGATGCCATACACAGTCCCTCTCCCCTCATGAATCCATACTGTTGTTTCCCAATCTTTCTTTTCCTGTAGCTGCTTTATTATAAAGATGCCATACACAGTCCCTCTCCCCTCATGAATCCATACTGTTGTTTCCCAATCTTTCTTTTCCTGTAGCTGCTTTATTATAAAGATGCCATACACAGTCCCTCTCCCCTCATGAATCCATACTGTTGTTTCCCAATCTTTCTTTTCCTGTAGCTGCTTTATTATAAAGATGCCATACACAGTCCCTCTCCCCTCATGAATCCTTACTGCTGTTTCCCAATCTTTCTTTTCCTGTAGCTGCTTTATCATAAAGATGCCATACACAGTCCCTCTCCTCATGAATCCATACTGTTGTTTCCCAATCTTTCTTTTCCTGTAGCTGCTTTATTATAAAGATGCCATACACAGTCCCTCTCCTCATGAATCCATACTGTTGTTTCCCAATCTTTCTTTTCCTGTAGCTGCTTTATTATAAAGATGCCATACACAGTCCCTCTCCCCTCATGAATCCATACTGTTGTTTCCCAATCTTTCTTTTCCTGTAGCTGCTTTATTATAAAGATGCCATACACAGTCCCTCTCCTCATGAATCCATACTGTTGTTTCCCAATCTTTCTTTTCCTGTAGCTGCTTTATTATAAAGATGCCATACACAGTCCCTCTCCCCTCATGAATCCATACCGCTGTTTCCCAATCTTTCTTTTCCTGTAGCTGCTTTATTATAAAGATGCCATACACAGTCCCTCTCCCCTCATGAATCCATACTGTTGTTTCCCAATCTTTCTTTTTCTGTAGCTGCTTTATTATAAAGATGCCATACACAGTCCCTCTCCCCTCATGAATCCTTACTGCTGTTTCCCAATCTTTCTTTTCCTGTAGCTGCTTTATTATAAAGATGCCATACACAGTCCCTCTCCCCTCATGAATCCTTACTGCTGTTTCCCAATCTTTCTTTTCCTGTAGCTGCTTTATTATAAAGATGCCATACACAGTCCCTCTCCCCTCATGAATCCTTACTGCTGTTTCCCAATCTTTCTTTTCCTGTAGCTGCTTTATTATAAAGATGCCATACACAGTCCCTCTCCCCTCATGAATCCATACCGCTGTTTCCCAATCTTTCTTTTCCTGTAGCTGCTTTATTATAAAGATGCCATACACAGTCCCTCTCCCCTCATGAATCCTTACTGCTGTTTCCCAATCTTTCTTTTCCTGTAGCTGCTTTATTATAAAGATGCCATACACAGTCCCTCTCCCCTCATGAATCCATACTGTTGTTTCCCAATCTTTCTTTTCCTGTAGCTGCTTTATTATAAAGATGCCATACACAGTCCCTCTCCTCATGAATCCATACTGTTGTTTCCCAATCTTTCTTTTCCTGTAGCTGCTTTATTATAAAGATGCCATACACAGTCCCTCTCCCCTCATGAATCCATACCGCTGTTTCCCAATCTTTCTTTTCCTGTAGCTGCTTTATTATAAAGATGCCATACACAGTCCCTCTCCCCTCATGAATCCTTACTGCTGTTTCCCAATCTTTCTTTTCCTGTAGCTGCTTTATTATAAAGATGCCATACACAGTCCCTCTCCCCATGAATCCATACCGCTGTTTCCCAATCTTTCTTTTCCTGTAGCTGCTTTATTATAAAGATGCCATACACAGTCCCTCTCCCCTCATGAATCCATACTGTTGTTTCCCAATCTTTCTTTTCCTGTAGCTGCTTTATTATAAAGATGCCATACACAGTCCCTCTCCCCATGAATCCATACCGCTGTTTCCCAATCTTTCTTTTCCTGTAGCTGCTTTATTATAAAGATGCCATACACAGTCCCTCTCCCCTCATGAATCCTTACTGCTGTTTCCCAATCTTTCTTTTCCTGTAGCTGCTTTATTATAAAGATGCCATACACAGTCCCTCTCCCCTCATGAATCCTTACTGCTGTTTCCCAATCTTTCTTTTCCTGTAGCTGCTTTATTATAAAGATGCCATACACAGTCCCTCTCCCCTCATGAATCCATACTGTTGTTTCCCAATCTTTCTTTTTCTGTAGCTGCTTTATTATAAAGATGCCATACACAGTCCCTCTCCCCTCATGAATCCTTACTGCTGTTTCCCAATCTTTCTTTTCCTGTAGCTGCTTTATTATAAAGATGCCATACACAGTCCCTCTCCCCTCATGAATCCATACTGTTGTTTCCCAATCTTTCTTTTTCTGTAGCTGCTTTATTATAAAGATGCCATACACAGTCCCTCTCCCCTCATGAATCCTTACTGCTGTTTCCCAATCTTTCTTTTCCTGTAGCTGCTTTATTATAAAGATGCCATACACAGTCCCTCTCCCCTCATGAATCCTTACTGTTGTTTCCCAATCTTTCTTTTTCTGTAGCTGCTTTATTATAAAGATGCCATACACAGTCCCTCTCCCCTCATGAATCCTTACTGCTGTTTCCCAATCTTTCTTTTCCTGTAGCTGCTTTATTATAAAGATGCCATACACAGTCCCTCTCCCCTCATGAATCCATACTGTTGTTTCCCAATCTTTCTTTTTCTGTAGCTGCTTTATTATAAAGATGCCATACACAGTCCCTCTCCCCTCATGAATCCTTACTGCTGTTTCCCAATCTTTCTTTTCCTGTAGCTGCTTTATTATAAAGATGCCATACACAGTCCCTCTCCCCTCATGAATCCATACTGTTGTTTCCCAATCTTTCTTTTTCTGTAGCTGCTTTATTATAAAGATGCCATACACAGTCCCTCTCCCCTCATGAATCCTTACTGCTGTTTCCCAATCTTTCTTTTCCTGTAGCTGCTTTATTATAAAGATGCCATACACAGTCCCTCTCCCCTCATGAATCCATACTGCTGTTTCCCAATCTTTACAATATCTCAATCTCCTATCTAGTACCTACTCAAAAACTTTTAGACCAGGCTCTGTAAGTTTGATTTTCCTGTAGTTACTGTATTCCATGAAATCACTGTTCTTAAATATAGTTACCATTAGACTCTTCTTCCAGTCTTTAGTTTTTATTTTATTTTCCCACATTGCCCTTAATAAATATAGCATCCATTTACCCCCTCTGTAGCTAGTATCTTGACCATTTCAATTTGAAACTGATGGACCTGGTACTTTATCATTTTTCATTTTTCCCAATGCCCATTTCCCTTCTGGGATTTCATATCTCCATTACTGGCCCATCCAGTCGTGCTTTCCCCAACTCCTCTCTCATTCAAAGTATGCAATAGTTTTTCAAAATATTCTCTCCATTTCCTCTTAATGTCTTCAGTCCTATACAATATATTTCCATCTCTATCTTTGATAATTCCCAGTTGTCCTAAATCCCATCTTTGCCCTTTCCTCAAGTTTAAAATCTTATAGATACCCTTTCCTCCTTCCCTTGTTCCTAGCCTTTCATTCAATTGCTCTACCGCTCTTCCAATAGCTATACCTACTTTCCTCCTAGAATGTTTTTCCCCTTGTCTGTACCATTTCTCTGCACCTTGTAACTGCCTTACTTTCCAGTCCTTAAATGACTTCGACTTTCTTTTAATCGACTCTTGTACCTCCCTGTTCCACCGCCACTTTTGTTTTTTGACGCACCATATCCGCTGGTTCTTCCCAGTAATTCCTGTGATTTCCATACACATTTCTTTCATACCGAATCAGATACTTTCCACTCTGTTACCCTGATCTCTCTCTAAGTTCAACCTTTCCAGTCTCTCTCTCTCTCTCTCTCTCTCTCTCTCTCTCTCTCTCTCGCAATCTTAATTGCTCACCCTTTTCTCCTTTAAGGTCTCAATCCTAAATTTTACATCTCGTTTTTTTCTTCTTGAGTTTTCTATCTCTTTTAAAATCCATCCCTACCAGTCTTTGTTGTTTTATTTCATGCTTCCTCCAAAATCATTTTACAGGTAATCACATTGTTTTTGTCAAATCCTCTATTATTATTATTATTATTATTATTATTATTATTATTATTATTATTATTATTATTGTTATTATTATTATTATTATTATTATTAAAAGCTAAGCTATAACCCTAATAGAAAAAGCAGGATGCTATAAGACCAAGGGCTCCAACAGGTGAAAATAGCCCAGTCAGGAAAGAAAATAAGGAAATAGATGAACCACAAGAGAAGTAATGACCAATTATAAGAAAACAGTTTAAGATTAATAAAAATCTTAAAATAGATCTTTCATATGTAAACTATCAAAAGAAATTATGTCAGCCTGTTCAGCATAAAAACATTCACTGCAAATTTGAACTTTCGAAGCTTCATCGATTCAACTACCCGATTAGGAAGATCATTCTACAATTTGGTCACAGCTGGAATGAAACTTCTAGAATTTAAGCCTTATGGCTTAAATTTTATTTAAGCATTTTATTTAATTATTGAAAGCTACTTTCCATGAAGCAGAAAACCTTCTTGCAGTTGTGTCAGTTTATTAGGATTATGAGCCATAAGGTGCATTATTATTATTATTATTATTATTATTATTATTATTATTATTATTATTATTACTTGCTAAGCTACAACCCTATTTGGAAAAGCAGAATGCTATAAGCCCAGGGGCTCCAACAGGGGAAATAGCCCAGTGATGAAAGGACACACGGAAAAATAAAATATTTTAACACCAGTAACAAAATTAAAATAAATATCTCCTATATAAACTATAAAAAATTTAACAAGAGGAAGAGAAATAAAATAGAATAGTTTGCCCGAGTGTACCCCCAAGCAAGAGAACTCTTACCCAAGATAGTGGAAGACCATGGTACAGAGGCTATGGCACTACCCAAGACTGGAGAACAATGGTTTGATTTTGGAGTGTCCTTCTCCTAGAAGAGCTGCTGACTATTGCTAAAGAGTCTTTTCTACCCTTACCAAGAGGAAAGTGGCCTCTGAATAATTAAAGTGAAGTAACCCCTTGGGTGAAGAAGAATTGCTTGAATATAAAGGTAACATTTGACAGCACAAAGGCCCCTAAGGCCTACGATATAATATGGCTCAGTGTGTAGACAGAAGAATAGAACTACATCATACCTGTTCTTATCTACCACCGTACAGAGAATATTATATGTGTTATGAGTTTTAAATTTGTATCATAGCATAAAAGAGAAAAGAGTTCCATTAGCTAATCACGATGTCTTATCCGATACTGTTGATAGGATCGGCAACCTCATTGGCGATGATTGGATTTCCCCTTTTCATGTACTCACAAATTTACGTTAGTTACGTCCCCTTTTAAGGAGTACTGTATATATAGCCATTCTCTTTTGGCTTATGCCGTGATAATCCTACGGGCACCTCTGCTCCTGACCATGATAGGGTCCTTAATCCTTTACACAGTATCATGTCCATTCAAGTTATGATCTCCTTGAACTATTTAGTTGACATGTAGGTAGTAGGGTGGCCAGGGCAACAGCCACCCTTTGAGATACTACCGCTAGAGAATTATGGGGTCTTTTGACTGGCCAGACAGTACTACATTGGATCCTTTTCTCTGGTTACGGTTCATTTTCCTTTGCCTACACACAGCGACAGCGAATAATCTGGCATTTTCTTTACTTATTCTCTGTCCTCATACACCTGACAACACTAAGATTACCAAACAATTCGTCTTCACCCAAGGGATTACTACGCTGTAATTGTTCAGTGGCCTCTTTCCTCTTGTTAAGGGTAGAAGAGACTCTTTAGCTATGGTCAGCAGCTCTTCTAGGAGAAGGACACTCCGAAATCAAACCATTGGTCTCTAGTCTTGGATAGTGCTATAGCCTCTGTACCATGGTCTTCCACTGTCTTGGGTTAGAGTTCTCTTGCTTGAGGGTACACTCGGGCACACTGTTCTGTCTTTTTTTCTCTCTTCCTCTTGTTTTGTTAAAGTTTATATAGGAGATATTCCTTTTAATGTTATTACTGTTCTTTAGAAATTTATTTTTCCTTGTTTCCTTTCCTCACTGGGCTATTTTCCTTGTTGGAGCCCCTGGGCTTATAGCATCCTGCTTTTCTAAATAGGGTTGTAGCTTAGTAAGCAATAATAATCAATCCTGTTAGGAATTAAGTAGGGGTCATCATATTTTGGGCGATGCCTCAGTAGTCTTATGGACATCTCAGCTGCTGATAATGAATAGACCCTTAATCATTTACACTGCATAATGTCCAGTCAAGTTATGATCACCCTGGACTCATTAGTTGATGTGATTAAGAGCCAAGACTGTGAAGCTCATTGATCTGTACTTGTAGGTACTGGACAGTCCTAAAAAGAATGATCATAATTGTACAAATGGGACTTATACCGATGTGTATTGACAAATACAGATATTGAAAATAATCCATGATGAACAGGGAGAGGTAATTTGTTTATTATTTTTTCATCGAGATGAACTTCCTTACAGTGTTTCCGGTTTTGAAACTGCGAAAATATATATTATTTATTACCTTTGATCAAAGTGTGTATGAATGATTAAACGAATGGGAAGAAGTAAAGGAAGAATATAGTAAACTGTCACAATATTAAACCATATCAGATTTATTAATAGATTTGATAAAGTATGTAATGGTATGTCAAAAACAAATTTATATTAAGTATTCATTTTACTTTTACCTTTATTTAAGATTTCTTACAGATATACAGATAACGAGATATCTCTCTTTTAATATTATCAAGAGTTATCTTATTAACATGCTATGAAAATTAAAATAATTCATAAGAAACAAAAACTCTATTCTTACATTAATTACTATATATTTTAATTAAGCAAAATTGTATTTTATTGTTACATCCTTTGGAAAGTATTTCTAAAGGAGTTTGGACTCCCCTGTGGCCAAGACAGTGAATCCATCAACTCCCCTCTGGGAGACGATGACCTTTGTTCCTTCTGTCAGGTCGAAGTCTTTGGTGTTGATGGCGAAGGGCGTGAAGCAAAGACGCCCTTCTCTTTCTTCTTCTTCTTCTTCGAGGATTCTGTGTTTGAGCCATTGTCCCTTCTCGTTGATGATCAGCATTTCGTAATGGGAGAAGGACCGCCCCTCTGTCGGGGTCAAGTGTTCGAAGCAGATGTTGACGTCTGCCATCAGCTGATTTGCATGTCTCTTCGTGTGGCGTGAAAGGATTGCCAGTTCTGATGAATATGGGAGAGATGAGGCAAAATTATCTTATTTTATCTTTTCATTATACGATACGTCAAAAATGACGGCTAAATACTTAGATAAACATACACACGCACACACAAATTCAACCTTCCCCACCCCTCCCCCTTTCCTAACTACAACACAGAAGTTTCAGCAATTTGTGGGAAACTGGGGTTTTTAAGTATGACTACTACTCTCCCCGTTTATCGAGAGACGGGGAGAGACTGAATAGTTATACGTTTGGCAATGCCGCTGAGCGTTACGGGAAAGAAATATAAGTATATGAAATTTATTTATGTTTTTATACATATAGTCAGATACTCGATCCTTATTATATAGGGGAGATATGTGTGTAGTGTATGTGTGTAAAATTTGTAATTGGACAAGTAGGAGATAGCAGTATATTGTCTACCAATTTTTAAACAATATCTATCTTAACATCACTACAGTAGCGTACATCAATCACATGGGTGGTTCAGTAGTGGAGTTGACAGAAATTGCGAAGTTAATATTGGCCGAGGCTATATAAAACAATCTAACAATTATTGATCGTCATTTGAGCGGCAAACTAAACACCCAAGCGGATATGTTATCAAGAATATTGGACAAACAAGAGTGGATGTTGTCAAGACCGATGTTCCGGTTTTTGGACTCGCTGTGGGGACCTCACAATAGACAGGTTCGCATCCGCGACATCTACAAAGCTACCAATCTACAACACAAGATTTCTCACCCGAAATGTTATGAAGTTGGATGCTCTGTCACAAAAGGATTGGGAAAGGGAGAACAACTTTGTAAATTCACCTATAAGATTTTTAGATAGATGAACAGGTAATCTTTAATGAAAATGGTAGCATGTCTATAACTATTCATGGTAATAAAAATGATAGTAAGAGGCATGGGTTTGTAGTTGATGTAGCACCTTCAAGTGAAATAAACTTACGTCCTGTTCGTACCATGAGATGTTATTTGTATAGAACACAGAACTTTAGAAAGCCTAATGGACCTGTTTTTATATCTTTGAAGAACCCATATGGTGCTCTATCTAGCCAGGCTATCACTAATATATTAAATGAATCTATTGCTCTAGTTTACCGAGGAATGTTTACTCGGTAAAAGTTTCCGACCTTCAGGTGCTACCAAAGCTATCTCAGCAGGATTTGATCCTAATATGGTACAAAAAGTAGGTCGATGGAAAACCAGTACAGTATTTTTTGAACATTACGTACACATAGTTCCAAGGAATTTTGCTGATGATTTATTATCTATTAAAAACTCTACATCTTAGTTTGAATTTTTAAATGACTCAATATTATGTGCAACTATTCAAAATAATAAAGATATTTTATTCTGTCATTCATGTTTTTCTTTTGCCTATTAACGTAAGTTTATTAAAGTGAAGTTACGACAAAAGAAAAACATATTTGGTTTGTTGTAGATGCGCAGTGCTTTATAGTCTTTGAGTTATACAGGATATGTTGTCTATGTACAGTTATTGATGCCTATACTATAGAGAAACAGATACGTGCAACTATTCAAAATAATAAAGTTATTTTATTTTGCCAATTAACGTAAGTTTATTAAAATACTGTATGTATATGTATGTATATATATATATATATATATATATATATATATATATATATATATATATATATAAATATATGTACACACAAATATATGTATACACACACATATACATATATATATATATATATATATATATATATATATATATATATATATATATATATATATACAGTATTTTAATAAACTTACGTTAATTGGCAAAATAAAATACCTTTATTATTTTGAATAGTTGCACATCTAATAATAATGGTATTTTTTTATGAACAATGCCCATTTTGAGCATATATATATATATATATATATATATATATATATATATATATATATATTTATAAATATAAATGCTCACAATGGGCATTGTTCATAAAAAATACCATTTTTATTAGATATCAAGTATGTCACCCAAGAACAAGAAATTAAGTTTTTGCAAATGAAAGACTTTAATGACTAATGCAATAGGAAACTGGGAAAGGGGAAGAAACTAGTATAATCTCGTAACGGGATGAGAAGATTGATTGTGGTATTCACTATTTAGCTCTCTCGAGTTTTGGTATTGCGTGCGCAAGCAAAGTTATGCGTACCGTGTTCACTAAAGCACATATGGAAATTGGTTATTATATAAATGCCCTTACCTGGTTCGGATGAACTTTTTTTCTCCTGTGGCTTGGATTCCACTTGTCCCAGTTCATTGTATGTGGCACCTGCAGCAGCTGTTTGGTGTGCCACGATGAGTGTGTATTTACCCGTTTCCGTGATTGGGAAATAGCCAAAACAGTAAGTTTCAAGATTGGCGCAGTCAATAGCTATTGAATCAACGAGAACCGTGCCATCATCTTTCGTTAAAGTTAGTAGGTATGCAGGTGTTTCTGGAGTTGGTTTTTCTGTAGATTCGTCGTCAAGTATTTTCCATCTGCCTTCTATTATGTCGTCACCAAGTATAGTAGCGTACAATTCACGATCTGGACACCCCCCAAAAAAAGAAAAAAAAATTAAAATGTTTTCGTTCACCTTTATTTTATCTTGTTACGAAAAAAATGTATTTACAATCCTCTTTGACTTTTTCTTATATGAAAAAAAGTCAAATAGAAATTTAATGTTTGAACTAATTTAGTTCAATGTTCAGCTTACCAAATGATATAGGTTCTTATATATGGTTTCGAAGTACACCCATGATATATTTATCTTGCCGGGCTAGTGTTTATATCCACATTAACAGCATCATACACCAGTATGATTATTTATATTTTCCTTTATTAATCCTTATGTTGTTAATATTTTCATTTATAACCCCTCTTGAGTTGACATCCCTTGTGTGTTTCACACGTAGCTTAGAAAACAGTTCTCAAGCAGTTTCCAAATTCTAACTAGAGTTCTCTTGCTTGAGGATACACTGTGGCTCACTATTCTATCATATTACTCCTCCTTTTTAAAGTTTTTATAGTTTATATATGAATGATTCATTTTAATGTTGTTACTGTTCTTAAAATATTTTATTCTAGTTGTCCATTACTTCTCTCGTAATTTATTTATTTCTTTATTTCCTTTCCTCACTGGACTATTTTTCCCTGTTGGCGCGCTTGGGCTTATAGCATCCTGCTTTTCCAACTAGGGTTGTAGCTTAGCTAATAATAATAATAATAATAATAATAATAATAATAATAATAATAATAATAATGATAATAATAAATAATAATAAATAATAATAATAATAGCTATTCGTAGAATTTAATTATACAGTCAAACCTACATAAATGTGATGTACACATCGGAGAATTGAAATTGCATGTTCTAACTATAATTTAGATCAATTTTATTTTTCACGTTTTTCATTTCTTTTCAAGTTTCACTCCCAAAATTCATAATAGGAACCCCGCATAAAGAAAAGAATAGTATGACAGCAACTTCTCTTCGCTAAAAAGGACATACAAAAGTCTAGATACCTAATTGATTCTGCCTGAATTTATGTTATAAAGACTCCTTTGAAAACAGTTTCTTCCAATATATATATATATATATATATATATATATATATATATATGATATTTTTTGCACATTTAGACGTGTTTTTTCATATTCAAATACGCCATATATATTTTTGCTACATTAATGTCTGGATTCTCTTAACGACCTCGGGGTCAAAGCCCCAGCCGAAATCACACAAAGACAAGAGCTTCTGACCGGCCGCGAATCGATCCCTGGTCCGGCAAACTTTTAGAGACGGTGACTAAACCACTTGGCTTGTCTTTGTGTGATTTCGCCTGGGGCTTTGATCCCGAGTTCGTTAAGAGAATCCAGACATTAATGTAGCAAAAATATATATGGCTTATTTGGATATATATATATATATATATATATATATATATATATATATATATATATATATATATATATACATACATATATATATATATATATATATATATATATATATATATATATACATATACATATACATATATATATATATATATATATATATATATACATATATATATATATATATATATATATTTATATATATATATATATATATATATATAATATATATATATATATATATATATATATATATATATATATATATATATATATATATATATATAAAACTAATTCTAACACTTCCCAGTAGTTTGAAAATACTGCTCAACTGGGCCTTTCTTTCTCCTTAAACTATATTTCCTTTACTGAATCTTTATTTCTCCTTAAACTATATTTCCTTTACTGAATCTTTCTTTCTCCTTAAACTATATTTCCTTTACTGAATCTTTCTTTCTCCTTAAACTATATTTCCTTTACTGAATCTTTCTTTCTCCTTAAACTATATTTACTTTACTGAATCTTTCTTTCTCCTTGAACTATTTCCTTTAGTGAATCTTTCTTTCTCCTTAAACTATATTTCCATTACTGAATCTTTCTTTCTCCTTGAACTATTTCCTTTAGTGAATCTTTCTTTCTCCTTAAACTATATTTCCTATACTGAATCTTTATTTCTCCTTAATGTATATTTCCTTTACTGAATCTTTCTTTCTCCTTAAACTATATTTCCTTTACTGAATCTTTATTTCTCCTTAAACTATATTTCCTTTACTGAATCTTTCTTTCTCCTTAAACTATATTTCCTTTACTGAATCTTTCTTTCTCCTTAAAGCAGTTCATTTACTGAATCTTTCTTTCTCCTTAAACTATATTTCCTTTACTGAATCTTTATTTCTCCTTAAACTATATTTCCATTACTGAATCTTTCTTTCTCCTTAAAGCAGTTCATTTACTGAATCTTTCTTTCTCCTTAAACTATATTTCCTTTACTGAATCTTTCTTTCTCCTTAAACTATATTTACATTACTGAATCTTTCTTTCTCCTTGAACTATATTTCCTTTACTGAATCTTTATTTCTCCTTAAACTATATTTACATTACTGAATCTTTCTTTCTCCTTAAACTATATTTCCTTTACTGAATCTTTATTTCACCTTAAACTATATTTCCTTTACTGAATCTTTCTTTCTCCTTAAACTATATTTCCTTTACTGAATCTTTCTTTCTCCTTAAAGCAGTTCATTTACTGAATCTTTATTTCTCCTTAAACTATATTTCCTTTACTGAATCTTTCTTTCTCCTTAAACTATATTTCCTTTACTGAATCTTTCTTTCTCCTTAAAGCAGTTCATTTACTGAATCTTTCTTTCTCCTTAAACTATATTTCCTTTACTGAATCTTTATTTCTCCTTAAACTATATTTCCATTACTGAATCTTTCTTTCTCCTTAAAGCAGTTCATTTACTGAATCTTTCTTTCTCCTTAAACTATATTTCCTTTACTGAATCTTTCTTTCTCCTTAAACTATATTTACATTACTGAATCTTTCTTTCTCCTTGAACTATATTTCCTTTACTGAATCTTTATTTTTCCTTAAACTATATTTACATTACTGAATCTTTCTTTCTCCTTAAACTATATTTCCTTTACTGAATCTTTATTTCACCTTAAACTATATTTCCTTTACTGAATCTTTCTTTCTCCTTAAACTATATTTCCTTTACTGAATCTTTATTTCTCCTTAAACTATATTTCCTTTACTGAATCTTTCTTTCTCCTTAAACTATATTTCCTTTACTGAATCTTTCTTTCTCCTTAAAGCAGTTCATTTACTGAATCTTTCTTTCTCCTTGAACTATATTTCCTTTACTGAATCTTTATTTCTCCTTAAACTATATTTCCATTACTGAATCTTTCTTTCTCCTTAAAGCAGTT
>NC_090726.1:192359218-192361718 GCF_036898095.1 Palaemon carinicauda
GAAAAGTTCCAGGACTCTTAGGAAGGTAAAGAGTGGAAAAGTTCCAGGACTCTCAGAAAGGTAAAAAATGGAGAAGTTCCAGGACTTTTAGGAAGGTAAAGAGTGGAAAAGTTCCAGGACACATAGGAAGGTAGAGAGTGGAAAAGTTCCAGGACTCTTTGGAAGGTAAAGAGTGGAAAAGTTTCAGGACTTTTAGGAAGGTAAAAAGTGGAAAAGTTCCAGGACTTTTATGAAGGTAAAAAGTGAAAAAGTTCCAGGACTTTTAGGAAGTGAAGGAGTGGAAAAGTTCCAGGAATTTTAAGAAGGTAAAGAGTGGGAAAGTTCCAGGACTCTTTGGAAGGTAAAGAGTGGAAAAGTTTCAGGACTTTTAGGAAGGTAAAGATTGGAAAAGTTCCAGGACTCTTAGGAAGGTAATGATTGGAAAAGTTCCAGGACTCTTAGGAAGGTAAAGAATGGAAAAGTTCCAGGACTCTTAGGAAAGTAAAGGGTGGAAAAGTTCCAGGACTCTTAAAAAGGTAAAGTGGAAAAGTTCCAGGACTTTTAGAAAGGTAAAGAGTGGAATAATTCCAGGACTCTTAGGAAGGTAAAGAGTGGAAATATTCCAGGACTCTTAGGAAGTTAAAGAGTGGAAAAGTTCCAGGACTCTTAGGAAGGTAAAAAGTGGAATAGTTCCATGACTCTTAGGAAGGTAAAGAGTGGAAAAGTTCCAAGACTCTTAGGAAGGTGAAGAATGGAAAATTTCCAGTACTCTTAGAAAGTTGAAAAATGGAAAAGTTCCAGGACTCTTAGGAAGGTGAAGAATGGAAAAGTTCAAGGACTCTCAGGAAGGTGAAGAATGGAAAAGTTCCAGGACTCTTAGGAAGGTAAAGAATGGAAAAGTTCCAGGACTCTTAGGAAGGTAAAGAGTGGAAAAGTTCCAGGACTCTTAGGAAGGTGAAGAGTGGAAAAGTTCCAGGACTCTTGGGAAGATAAAGAATGGAAAAGTTACAGGACTCTTAGGAAGGTAAAGAGTGGAAAAGTTCCAGGACTCTTAGGAAGGTAAAGAATGGAAAAGTTCCAGGACTCTTAGGAAGGTGAAGAGTGGAAAAGTTCCAGGACTCTTAGGAAGGTAAAGAATGGAAAAGTTCCAGGACTCTTAGGAAGGTAAAGAGTGGAAAAGTTCCAGGACTCTTAGGAAGATAAAGAATGGAAAAGTTCCAGGACTCTTAGGAAGGTAAAGAGTGGAAAAGTTCCAGGACTCTTAGGAAGGTAAAGAATGGAAAGGTTCCAGGACTCTTAGGAAGGTGAAGAATGGAAAAGTTCCAGGACTCTTAGGAAGGTGAAGAGTGGAAAAGTTCCAGGACTCTTAGGAAGATAAAGAATGGAAAAGTTACAGGACTCTTAGGAAGGTAAAGAGTGGAAAAGTTCCAGGACTCTTAGGAAGGTAAAGAATGGAAAAGCTCCAGGACTCTTAGGAAGGTAAAGATTGAAAACGTTCCTGGACTCTTAGGAAGGTAAAGAGAGGAAAAGTTCCATGACTCTTAGGAAAGTAATGAGTGAAAAACTTCCAGGACTCTTAGGAAGGTATAGAATGGAAAAGTTCCAGGACTTTTAGGAAAGTAATGAGTGGAAAAGTTCCAGGACTCTTAGGAAGGTAAAGAGTGGAAAAGTTCCAGGACTCTTAGGAAGGTAAATAGTGGAAAAGTTCCGGGACTCTTAGGAAGGTAAAGAGTGTAAGAATTCCAGGAAGGTAAAGAGTGGAAACTTTCCAGGACTCTTGTGAAGGTAAAGAATGGAAAAGTTCCAGGACTCTTAGGAACGTAAAGTGTTTAAAGATTCCAGGACTCTTCGGAAGGTAAAGAATGGAAACGTTCCAGGACTCCTAGGTAGGTAAAGTGTGGAAAAGTTCCAGGCCTCTTATGAAAGTAAAGAGTGGAAACGTTCCAGGACTCTTAGGAAAGTAATGAGTGGAAAAGTTCCAGGACTCTTAGGAAGGTAAAGAGTGGAAAAGTTCCAGGACTTTTAGGAAGGTAAAGAGTGGAAAAGTTCCGGGACTCTTAGGAAGGTAAAGAGTGTAAGAATTCCAGGAAGGTAAAAAGTGGAAACTTTCCAGGACTCTTGTGAAGGTAAAGAATGGAAAAGTTCCAGGACTCTTAGGAACGTAAAGTGTTTAAAGATTCCAGGACTCTTATGAAGGTAAAGAATGGAAACGTTCCAGGACTCCTAGGTAGGTAAAGTGTGGAAAAGTTCCATGACTCTTATGAAGGTAAAGAGTGGAAGAATTCCAGGACTCTTAGGAAGATAAAGAGTGGAAGAATTCCAGGACTCTTAGGATGGTAAAGAATGGAAAAGTTCCAGGACTTTTAGGAAGGTAAAGAGTGGAAAAGTTCCAGTACTTTTAGGAAGGTAAAGAGTGGAAAAGTTCCGGGACTCTTAGGAAGGTAAAGAGTGTAAGAATTCCAGGAAGGTAAAGAGTGGAAACTTTCCAGGACTCTTGTGAAGGTAAAGAATGGAAAAGTTC
>NC_090726.1:192366718-192396718 GCF_036898095.1 Palaemon carinicauda
TATGCCCTTTGAGAAAAAAAAAACACCAAGTCTTCATTTTTTATTTCTAGTTGATGTGAAGATTAAATAATAGCTGATTTGTTCATCGAGGAAAAGCGGGAAGTTTTGACGCTTAGACAATATTTAAAGGGTGATTTACACAGGAATGGGAAGAACAAAATGTGATTGTGCCCGTGGTAGCTGAAAAGTGTAGGACTAGGTAAGGGTGGCTGTTGTGAAAGAGTACAAATTTGGTAGTTCAAGGATTAAATAGGTAAGATTATGAGTGTTGCAGGAGTATAACTTGGGAGTAAATGTATATGGTCCAAAGTGAATGAGTACAGATGTGTTTATATAAGGAGTGTATGGGGAAAGCTGAGTGTGGCATTGATAAAACTTGTGATAATAACCGTATATGATCCAGGAATTGAAAATATTAAGAATGACAAAGATTTTGGGGGAAAAAAATCTCAATCTGTGCTTAGTTAATTTTGGAGAACATTAGAGGGGGGTTTTACTAGGAGATTTTAATGCTAAGATAATTGAAAGAGATTAAGTTATTGGTAGACTTCAAATTCATTGAGTAAATGACGATGGGAAAAGTTTGTGAAAACATGTTTTGTAAGAAGCTTGGTTGTTGAAATGGCATGGTTTCTTAAGAGTAATTTCTTTGGAAAGAAAATGGCGTGGATGAAAATATGCTAAAGTCTATATTTGTGTAATGGTGAGAAGAGGAGAGGCTAAATGGTTATCTGACTACCCTTAAAATAAAACTTCTACATCATTGGACCCTTTGTGTACTCACACAGAAGGCTTATTAGCAGCGCATCAACCTTCTTTTAACACATTGTATCTTTCCCCCTATCTTGAATATGCATTCTCGCATTTTGTGAATAATTAGATCCTATTTATGTCTTTAATGTCCTTTATCGAACACTTCTTAGGCCTTTCTACCACTGCCAAATTAGACCCTAATATTCACTAACCCATTATAGTCTAATCTTTCCACTGACTGTGAACCACTTTAATTTTTTTTTTTTTTTTTTTTTTTTTTTTTTAGAATCTCTTCCTAGACTGTTATTTTTCTTGTTCCACCTGTTTTGTAACCGTGCATCAATCCCTTCCATGCTTCCTTCGTCTCTATTAACATTCAGTTTTCAGTTTACATGATCTCTTTTTTTTCTTTTCTTTTTTTTCACATAGCATCGCTTTTCTCTTTACACTGAACTTTGTACACTGTAAAAAAACTAGATTTAATCGGCAATACTCCGTGAAAATATACTGTTTTCAGTCATATTTCAGTCAAATACAGGCGATCGTAATTTTACCATATTTTGTTCTGATATTTTACGGGTTGGTGACCGTAATATCACTCCTTCACGTAAATATATTTGTTTTTAAAACGGTAAAAATTCTGCAATAAGTGTTGCCAGGCATTTACCGTTTTTTAATGCAAATTATTTATCTGTGTACTCTTGCAAACATTTTCTAACTTTTAGTGGTTTCTGTAGTTACTCTTCATTATCCCTCATCACCACACTATCATGTCTCAGCTATTGTACACATGCCAGTCATTGCTCATGTTCTTATCAAATAACAACCTGGTCTCTCATATTACTTAACCATAAAGATTCACTCCCGTTATACCAAGCCGGTCAATCTCCTGGTTTTAGACTACTAACTCATGGGTCACTTCAATCACAAAATTTTTTCATTAACTCTAAACAAATTTCACCATGCAGTACATTTTCAATCATTTCCATTTCCTGCTTTACATAGAATATTCTCACATAGTGTGTCATAATTTCTATATGCAGTGTATATAGATAGATAGATAAAAAGATAGAGATCTGAGCATTTATATATATATATATATATATATATATATATATATATTATATATATATATATATATATATATACATGTGTGTGTGTAATAAAAACTTACATATATCTTACATGCACCTCTCTCTCTCTCTCTCTCTCTCTATATATATATATATATATATATATATACATATATATACACGCATACATGCATACATACACCCTAATATGGTGTTATTCTATAATAGGGGTTGACTCTATAGATGATTTAACTTTTAACCTGTACCAAGCTAGTGTCCTAATCCTTGTATGCAAAATATGTGTTTTATACAGTGAGATTAATGACTTTATTAAAGGTAGTATGGCTGTCGCAAATTATAGGGCGTGATTACTGAACTCTGTTGTAGGTGACGTGTACCAGGTCTTATACGGTGATGGTGACAGTATATTCCATCACAGTGAAGAATTCCACAAAATCTAACAATTCAGCATATTGACAGAGCAACATTGCATCTTACTTGCCGAAGGTTAGGCAGTACCATTCGAGGGATCATTAGACAAGGTACTCGCCTTTTTTTGATAAAGTAAAAAAAAAAAAAAAAAGTTCTCATGTCTCGTTATCCATTGACATGGGACATAATTGGTGCCAGGTGTAAAAATACGTCTTTTTGTGTATGCTGTGAGCAAAGTTGTTCTTTAAGCCGGTAAAATAAAAGTTCAAGATACCTAGATAAACAAGAACTAACATAGCAGACACTGCTACTGCGGGAGATGAAAACGAAGGAGCAGTTGGTTATAGTGATGTCAAGGAAGAATACAGACGTGAACAACGAACGCAAGACTTAGAAAATAGGTTAGATAACCTAGCCAAGTTAATGAACAGATTCTTAGTTGAACGAGAAGAGGAGCTGCGTGCAACCACAGCATATCCGACGTACATGAACGAAGTTCAAATGCACACAAGTGAAAGTACACATGCACAGCCGAGGGAAGATGCGCAAAAGGTCGTAGTTCGAAAATTGCCAGAACTCCAGGCAAGTGTTAGGCCTTTTGATGATCAGCGGGCAAATGAAGGGTTTCAATTGATCAAAGTGTTTTTGAGAGACTTTGAAGTAGCCACATATGGGTGGTCAGAAAGAGAAAAAGCAATTCAAGTAATGAGATTGCTGAAAGATGGAGGTAATGTGTTGGCCACAAGACAGTTTAAGAATTTATACTGAAATAAAATGACTTTTAATTGAGAAATGCGCCTTATCCAATGTGAGAAAAGGGGACAAAAGAAAATTACAAACCCAAAATTCGAAAGGGTGAGACAGTCCTCAGTTTTGCAACTCGGATTTTTCAAGATTGTGATTTGTTTGCTACACAGAGTGCCAATCTCCAAGAAGGTGATGAAAAAGCAGTTGCCCATCAACATATTCGCAGATTAGTAAACCCGTATTTATGTGGTTATTTGTTCGATGACAATCGCTTGTTAGTAGACGTAATGATGGCGATACAAAACATTCTAGACAGTTTGCCAGAAGAAAAAATGACTGAGAATAACTGCCCCAATTCCAAAAAGGTGGCAGCCATAAAAGGCACTCACCAACCCCCAAACTGGGAGAGGAGGGAACGTAGTCAGCAGGTGAGAAGAGTCTTCAGATGTCGGCAGTGTGGGGGAGAAGGGCACTAATGAGTGGAGAGCCCCACCCAAGGATACCCCCACTGTTACACTTGTCAGGCCTACGGTCATTTATCTCGAGAGTGCCCAGCGAAAAATGTCAAGGGCGGGCGGGCTGTGGCACACGCACCCCCCCTCCCACCCAACATCCGAGGAAAAGGAAACAGAGGGAGGGGGAGACGAGGGAGATGGATGCCTCCCCCCCCTCGCATGACCACAGAAGCAGTCGAGCGAACAGTGGTGCCCCCATCGGTACCACCGACCACACCCTCGCAGCACTAGGGACAGGAGCATGATACAGCGATATTGCAAGCGAGGTTGTTGGCATGTGTCCCACATATCCTAATGGGCACCTAAGGATGTTAGCAGTCAGGATTGACCTACCAGATAAGTCCATTCGAGCGCTGATCGACACAGGAGCCAGCGTTTCACTTATTGTAAAAGAATTCTCCTCAAACCCACTACAGTCAGCAACATCCATCATTCTTGACACACCAGGAGGAAATAAACTACACGCAAGGCATACAACGATCTTCAACTTTAAGGTGGGATCTGTGAAGTTTACACATGATGTTTTTGTCTTGCCCACCTTAGGAATTCTAGGAATCGAGGCTATACGGTGGTTGGATTTTATTATGTGTAATCAAATATACATTTTTGGGGCAAAAGATAGAATAACAGTAAAAGCCGGAAGGTGCATTTTACCGATAGAAAGTCATGAGAGAGTAAGTGCTTGTGCGGGAATGGAGAGACAATTAAATAAGGTAACAGCTGTACCAGAAAGAGGAGAAGTATTGCCTCCCCAGACACTTATAAGCATATCAGTGACCCTGTGTCAGCTTCTCCCAGAGGGAACCAAGGTTATAGTTAAACCCCATGACAGATGGGCACACGTAGTCTTAGAGGACTTGTCAGAAATAAAAGAGAACAGAGCTGATATAACGATAGTTAATTTGTCAAATAAAAGAGTTGTGTTAGGAAGTGATTCTGTGTGTGAATTGGAGTTATGTGAAATAGCTAATAATGGGATCTTGGGAGCCACAACTCCAGCCCGCACAGACGAACGCACTCGGAACTTGCTTATGCAAGTGCGAAAACTATGTCTGCCAGAATATCAACCTGTACCGAGTAACATTGTTAATAATCATTCCGATGTAATTGCAGTTGGAGACGAGCCACCCGGGAGGATTGATCGATTTCCCTTTAGCAATGAAACTGGGCAAGTGGAGCCAATTAGGTCAAGGCATTATAAGGTACCCATTGATTTCAAGGGAGAGATAGAAAGGGAAATTAGTAAATTAAGGGAACAAGGAATAATCGAGGAGAGCAAATTTCCCTGTGCTTCTCCAATTGTAGCTGTTAAGAAAAAGGATGGCTCGATAAGATTGTGTTGATTACAGGAAGTTGAATGCAGTCACTAAGGATAATGCATTTCCACTGCACTCGATCCAATAATTACTTGTGAAGGTACGGGATAGTAAATACTTTACTGCTATCGATTTAAAATATGGATACTATCAACTACCCATTCAGGAAGACAGTAAATGTAAAACAGCATTTATAGCTAACGATCAACTATTTCAGTTTAATTTTCTTCCTTTCGGTGTTAAAAATGCTCCAAGTCATTTTTCTAGAGTAATGGTAGCAGTTTTGTCTCCCTTAATTGGCCATAATGTTCTTGTTTATTTAGACAATAATATAATTACAGGGAAAACGGCCGAAGAACATAATAATAATATTCGAAAAGTTTTAGAAGCATTGCGACATAATGGTATGAAAATAAATTTGTCAAAGTGCTAATTTTTCTGTAAACCGATCAAATTCTTAGGTCACATAATAACCCCAGAAGGTATCCAACCCTGCCCCAATAAAGTAGAAGCTAATAGAGATTTACCCAGGCCACGTACCCTTAAGGAAGTCGCTGGGTTCCTAGGGCTTGCTGGGTATGACCATGAATTCATAAGAGGTTTTGAAGAAATAGCAAGACCCTTAGATGCTTTAAAGAAACAAAAAATGATAAATTGGGGAGTAGAAGAAGAAAGGGCCTTTAACCATTTGAAAGCTGCCTTAACTAGCAATGACTTACTCGCATATCCTAGATTTGATCGCCCGTTTTTAGTAACAACAGATGCAAGTAGCGTAGCTATTGGTAGCGTAATTTCTCAACGAGATGATAAAGGTAGGGAGTGACCCTTTTGTTTTTCTTCCAGGCATTAAAAGGGGCAGAAAAGTTATAGTACATTCGATCGAGAGGCATTGGCTATTCTTTGGGTTCTTGAGAGGCATCGGTTCTTTTTATTAGGTCAGCCGATTGAGTTGCAAAGTGATTATCGCCCCTTACGTGATTTATTTTACAAAGGTTACTTGACATCTAGACAAGCGAGATGGATTGAAAGATTGCTTGAGTTTAACATAAAGGGGTTTCACCACATAGAAGGTAAAGCTAACAAGGTCGCTGATGCCCTCTCTAGAGGTGCAGTAATAGGAGTAACAACTAGGGCACAAAAGAGGAACGAAGAACGAAACCAAAATATTGAAGACCCCCATCAAAATAGAAAATGGGATGTAAATTCCTGCGAGGAGCAATCAGAAAATGAGACCTGCGAGAGCGAGAGAGAGAGAGAGAGAGAGAGAGAGAGAGAGAGAGAGAGAGAGATGGAAATAGTGAACGTGAATATATGTTGGTGGCCGAGGACTCGACCACAGGTGTCCAGAATGAGTGCCCTGATGATGCAGGTGTGATTGACTTGGGAGGTTGGGACATAAAGGAAGTCCGAGAGGGACAGAAAAAAAAAAAGGGATGGATGGAAAGAGTGCGAGCAGTGATTAAAGGGGAATCAGAGTCGTCCATCATTTCTGAATGTGCCTCGGGAGAATTTTTTTTATAGAGAATAATATCTCACATTGTGCTTACGAGAAGAGGAGAGGTGAATTTTGTGTACGGGCAGTTCTTTCTCCCTCTTTAATTAATCGAGCCATCCACATTGTACATGCAAGTCCGTATGTAGGGCATTTAAATTTTACATTACTTAGTGGCTGATGACCCCCTTCATTGGCACGCCATGCTTCCTACAGCTGAGCTAGCTTTGAACATTGCATATAATGCCTCGCTCAGGGACACGCTTTTCTTTTTAGTGTATGGACAGGATCCTGTGTTACCGTATATGGTCCTGATAAATTCGCAATAGTTGCCAAAATTATTCAACTAAACAATACCATGTCTATTTACTGAATCTCCTAGGGAGAGTAATGAACACCACTGAAAGGCTTTTGAAAAGAGCTAATGAAAAACACAGCTCAAGGTATTATGGTAAGTTCAAAACCGCACCAGTACCGCACCATTAAAAGTATTTGTGGGCAATCGTGTAGGGAACACAAACTAGAGCCAGAATATTTGGGTCCGTACCGAATAAAGATGGTTAAATCTAACACAGTAGTGATACAAGGCATTATTAATGGCGCAGTGTCTGAACATCATCTGGCACACATACATGTGGTGCCGGAAGAGGTAGTTTTCAAAAGTGACAATCAGAGTGTACCTTCTTACCCCTGACTACATGACATTCCTCGAGTTTATGAGTAGAATTTTATTTCTTTGCTGTTGTTGGAACAGACCTCATTTCTTCTTTTGACGTGTTTTAAATAAGCTTGATGCTAACAATGTGTTCTTATGTATAAGTAATGTGTTGTGATAATTTTGCTGAGCGCAGCAATACATATGACATACTGCTGAGTGAACCTAAAAACAGAGAGGTTAAATAGGTCAGATGAGATCCGTCAGGTGGATGCTGTATTATTTATGTACTGTATGATTCCTGGTTGCTGGGAACGGGGCAGTTCCCTAAGGGCAAGTGGCTACGGGATTAAAGTTCAGCCTCGAGGAAAGGAAGTGTTAGAAAAGGTGTAGATGTGAATACCTTATACTTAAAGTAATAAGAGAAGGGTGGGAAGCTGAATGATTTTCTCGGGAAAACGGCTAGTGGCCACCGATTGATAGTTACAAGGCCAAGTGTAGTAGTGATTTTAAAAGTGGCAAAACGGTGGTGGTGAGTTGTGTTGCGAAATTGTGCCGTAAACCCTGACAAGTAAAATTGAGGGATGAACGAATATCTATTCCTACCCCTGTCCCACCCAAAAGGCCCATTTTGCCCGCAACCAGAAGAAGATTATTGAAGAGGATGTGTAATACTGATATTGATAGGATTTTTTTTTTCACTTTGTGTATTCTGTATTTTTGTTGCAGAGGTCATGAGGAGAAATGAGTGAAATTATTTTATATTATATTGTGTACACTTAGATTCAAAAGTCCGCCGACACTCAAAGGGAATCGTTCGTCAGAGGTCTCTAGTGTTACCATGACAAAACAAAGAAAGAGTTGGTCTTCTTACTACCTTCAAGGAAATGGGCGGAGCCTTGTTCAACCTCAGCGAAATCTTAAAAATATTACAAATCGAGTTGCCATATATCATACTCTGGTATCATATTTTGTCTTTCAAGTATTCACTACAAATACACAAAACACACACACACACACACACACACACACATATATATATATATATATATATATATATATATATATATATATATATAAACACACAATTATTTTTACTATTCTTATGAGGAGCTCAGTGGACACTTTCAATAGATGGGTAGGTGGTGGGGGGTAGGTAGGGGTGGGGATTACTCCTCCCCGGGCAGTCCGACACTGAAGATTATGAGGAAATAAGGAATTCATTTGTATTTTAGAGGTTGGGGAGAGAGGTTAAAAAAATTTTGATACAACTTGTAAATTATTGTATCATTGCCTCAATCTAATTCATTATTAGTTCATTTGTAGTAGCTAGTAGTAACATAATAAATAGCCGTTGTTGTTCTAAGGTTGATTAGTAACGAAGTTAACTATTAACTTTGCATAATAAATAATCTGTGATGGACACAGTAAATACTGATGACTGCATAGCACTTTGAATACAATCAGAATTTAGTTTATTGAATCGAAAAGGAGTTGTATTGCGGTAAATCAGACCACTATTACATTTTAGCAAAACCTTTGAGAAATTTGCTTTATAGATAAAATTTCCCATAATATTTTCCAAAAAAATATAAGAGCAGGTGGCATGAGCACTAAATGATTACCTACACTTAAATGCTGACTGTAAGTTATCAGTGATTATGTAATTACTACTAGTAGCTTCATCTTGAAAAAATTACGTAGCTTGATCACGCGGACTTCTAATAATCGTGATTCAAATAGGCGTAAGTCTCCATGACCAAGTTCCTATTTGTGTTCCTTTCATTCATTCTTTATTCATTCATTTATTAAACATCCTCGGTATTTTTAAGATAAATGACCTTCTTCGCCGGTATTTGTCTTAGGCCGTCAATTTTAGTTCCTAGTTTCTCACTATCCCTCCAGAAAAGAAATCTCTCCTGAGCAGCAGCAAGAAACACCTGCACTTGACTATTCCAACCTGGAACCTTTCGAAATTTGTGTGAAGCCAAGACGAGATATTCCTTAGCTGGATTCAAAAATAAGATATTGTGAGCACGATTTCACTCACATTTTTTATACAATTTCAATCACATTCCTTTATAATCATTCCAGTCAACGAAAATATCTTGGTTGATTTTAAAGTAAACGAGTAAATTATCCTACAGAGCACTTTGGTAATGAGCATATTAACTGGAAAACTTGTGATATGTGGAGAACTACAGAACATAATGATTTATAGTAACTGAATAGTATAACTTTGAGCCGGAAAAAAGTTGGTATAAAGTTTCTTTCTAACGAATCCTTCAAACACTCTCTAATTAGAGCTATTATTGTTCCAAAATCTACCATTATTTGGATGAGCATTCAAGTCCAAGAAAATCATCCCGTTATCTCTACTCGGTTATAACTATCTCCAGTTTTGCCATAGGGCCTCAGTAATTATCAAGCAAATTAAAGCTCTTGTAATAAAGATTGAATTAGCAACACAACAAAGATTTTTATATATATATATTTAAAATTTTAGTTTGAATGCCAATACCAACCGTTCTTAGCCACGAGTACTGGCCGGAAAGGGAAGGTAAAAAATTTGATGAGTAGAGGGCAAGTGGGTTGCGAACTAAAGACTGAGATGGCACATCCCCATGAATCTGAATGACTTGGGAAATATTTTACAGTAAAATATCATTTTGTATTACAAAATGTTGCTATCTATGAATATCTAAAGGCCTATGAAAGTCTTTAGCAATGAATTTAGCATTCTAAAACTAAGTTTTGGGAAGCATAATACAATAGTTTTTGTTGGAAACATTGCAATATCAAACGAAAATTTCTTTTGATATGCATAAATGTCTAGAAATCAATTTATATGGTGACCAATTACTACATTCATTATTGTATTATCTCTCTCTCTCTCTCTCTCTCTCTCTCTCTCTCTCTCTCTCTCTCTCTCTCTCTGTGTGTGTGTGTGTGTGTGTGTGAATGTCCTGAAGGCGCGTAAACTCATTTATGGTGTTTTTGTAAATACTTTACAGCATCGAGCCATAAATGAAACTGGAACAAGACTAATGCCAGATCTCCGAACAATGTAATGTAGCTGTTAACGGAAGGAATTGTTAAGCTATGCATCTCCATTAATTTCTACATACTTTTATAGATTCTCTCTCTCTCTCTCTCTCTCTCTCTCTCTCTCTCTCTCTCTCTCTCTCTCTCTCTCCTCTCTCTCTCTCTCTCTCTCTCTCTCTCTCTCTGTATATATATATATATATATATATATATATATATATATATATATATATATATATATATATATATATACAGTATATATATATATATTATATATATATATATATATATCTATATATATATGTATATATATATATGCATGTGTGTGTGTTTTGTGTACTTGCATTGGATAGTTGAGATGTCAAATGATACCACAGCATAAAATATGGCAACAAGATTTGTAACATTTTCTAGCGCTGGCTGAGCTTAGGCGGACTTTTGAATCTAAGTATACATTTTTACATGCAATATTTAATTTTTTTTTTTTTTTTTTTTTTCGTGGAGGATGTCTTATTTTTTGGGGTGATTTTTATGTATATATTTTATGTTGCATTTCTGTCTAGTACATGCCATGCCCTATTACAGGTCGGAGTGTCCTCCATATATCATAGACTAGAGAGGGCGAGTGCCCACCTCTTCCCGGAGTGAGGAGCTTGGGTGGGGGGGAGTAATGTCCTAATCCTTGTATGCAAAATATGTATTTTATACAGTGAGATTAATGACCTTAAGAGTTCTATGACTGTCGCAAATTGTAGGGCGCAATAACTGAATTCTGTTATAGGTGACGTGTACCAAGTCTCATAAGGTGACGTGTTGAGACCCTATTGGTGACAGTATATTCCATGACAGTGAAGAATTCTACAAAATCTAACAATTCAGCATATTGACAGAGTAACATTGTATCTTACTTGCCGAAGGTTAGGGAGTACCATTCAAGCTATCAGTAGACAAGGTACTCGCCTGAGAGTATCAGCTGTGTTCAATGTATTCACAAACCTTTTTGTAATAAAGTGAAAAAAAACCCATGTTCCGATTCCTCATTATCCATTGACATGGGACACTAGTCCTATAACAAATGAATAAGGCACAAAAGTCTTCCAAAACGAAAGACTTCTCCATAGAATTAGTATACTTGTCTTCGGACTTTTAGATACTAAATGTTCTACTCTCCAACACCAACTTTAACCATCCGGTCAACATTCTCGATTTTCTTCACCATCTTCTATAATTCTATGCTTAGTAACAACCATTTGAAACGTGTAAAAGTAGTAATATTATCTTTCCTTCCTCTGCCTGAAAAGTAATTTGAAACTCGACTGTTTAAATGTTAACAAATGCTAAAATCTACTGTTAGCATCAAGTTTTTTAAACCTCAAACATCAGAGTACCCAAAATGGAGGGCCTGTCCCACAGATTATTATTATTCCCACCGTCAAGAGTTTGTGTCTGGCTGGAAGGCAATCTAGAAAAAGATAAACAGATGTAATTCTTTTATTGTTTCTCTTTCTCCTTGTTTTTGACTTCTTTATTCTTTACACCTTAAAAATAATTTCTGGACCTGTTATAATTATTTTCTAAAAAAAAGTTAACATATGCTCTTTAGTGATATAGCTAGAGTACTAAGGAATAGACTTCTGATTATTCCTAAAAAGATAATATGGTATTATGGTAAATGAGTTTTATATAATGTACTCAGACATCTGCACTATGAATAATGGAAGGTATTTCAACACACATTGGGGTTTAATAGAGAGATCTAATGAATCGCCCTTCTCTCTCTCTCTCTCTCTCTCTCTCTCTCTCTCTCTCTCTCTCTCTCTCTCTCTCTCTCTCTCTCTCTCTCATTAATGAGAATTTCCATTTTCAACCAATCTTCATAGTTTTGAAGGTTTATGCAAAAATATTAAGTGTGCCGTTGATGTTTACACATTTAATTTCTTAAAAATATTTATATACTTCCAATTAAGCTAACTTAAGTCTCTGAAAGAACTACAGTATGTACTTCTGATCTTAGTTTCTTGATAAACTTCTGCATTCAAATTCGAGTCTATATACAAAAGAACTGAACTTAAAATCGCAACTCAATTCAAATTAACGCTTATTTGCTAGACCAATAACACTTACTTGGATACTTGAAGGTTGGTATGTGAATGGAGTCCAAGGGGACATCTTTTGCATCATTTACCAATATTTCAAATTCAACTTCCTTTCCTGAATATTGTGTTAGTACGTTTTCGAAGGTGTATGATTCAAAGGAGCCTAGAGGTGGCAATGAATGGAAGGGTGTTTCGATTGCTCCTTTAACCTGAAGAATCAAATGGTCACTGGTCGGTTTTGTTTGTGCTGATAGAGTAAAGAGGAGATTGCCATCATCTTTCTTTTCTATTTTATTTAGTGACAACGCGTCTGCAAAAAAAAAAAAAAAAAAAAAGAGTAAGTGAAGAAATGTATGCCAAAAAATAGCAGGCATTTTTGTTGGTATGTCTACCACTGCAACATTAAATCAAAATGAAAATGAAATGAAGAAGCTCCTCTTTTCGTGTTAAGGTTCGAACTCGTGCTAGGTAGAAAAATTGAGATTATCTTTGAACCTCGGGTTATGGAGGATAAAACTTCATTTCCTCTTCTAATATCAGTTAAACTCTAACTTCCTCACCATTTTAGTAATAACTTCACCCACAAAATCCATATTGCCTTTTCTGGATGCATTCTTATTTATTTCCCCTGTGAATTCAAGGCCTGCATAAATAACTGCATCCACAAAGTTTGAGGAAATATAAAAGTGAAGAGCTCTTTTAAGTTATTAAGAATACACTTTTCTTGTGAAAATGACTATTAGATTCTACATTATCTCAACTTATGAAGTAAATATTATGAACACTTGTGTTGAATCAATTTTGGACATAATGAAGTGTATCTTGATAATAATAATAATAATAATAATAATTTCAAAAGTAATAATAATTTTGATAATTTTAATAAAGATAAGGATTTTAATCTTAATGATAGTTATTTTAAAAATAATTATAATTCAAATTATTTCAATAATTATAATAGTGATGATAATAATAATAATAATAATAATAATAATAATAATGATAATGATAATAATAATAATTATAATTATAAGAATAATTTTTAAAACTAATAATCTTAATAATGATATAAATATTAACAATAGTAATAAGTTCAATGATAATAGTAATTTTAAAAACAATGATAATTTGGTAAACACCATTTACTAACATTAAATAATATGAGGTTACTCATATTATGTGACATTTTATTTTCTGAAGCTTGCTTAGCAATTTAATAGAATTTTTGGTTTGTTCCACATTATTGTGATCTCAAAAATATGGTACTCTATAGCTTGAAAATGTGACCTTGCAAACCCATGAACTCTAGACTCTACTATCTCTAGAAGTCCTTTGAAAATCATTTCGAATCGGGATTATTTGATAAAGGAAAGTCAGGTCTAAATATTAAGTTCACAATAACGTTAATTATTCACATTCAGTTCTACATTAGGTGGTTAAAGTTTTTTATATAGATTGCAAGTCTCTTTACATATAAAGGCGTCGAGTTTATACATTCCATGTCCAATATTCAAGTTGTTTTCAAAGGTTTCTTTTTTTAAACCAATTAATAGTGTGATTTTTATCTATAACGTGGGGAAAGAGTGCCTTATTATCTTGAGCATATCATACAATAAGGAAGTTTGCAACATCTAATAGCAGAGTTTTGTTATTAGATACTATTAACATTAAATTGTAACATTACAGATATATCTTTTATGTGACCGAACATTGTTAGAAAAACTGTACAAGAAGAGGAGAGCTGGAGGAATGCATAATTTTGGATTAAATGGAGAGCGTGCTCTTGTAAACAAATACCGAAAAAGAGGTCATGATTTCAAGATTTTTTTTTTTTTTTTTTCAGCAAATACTACAAACATGTCTCCTCTAGGATATCTTGTGCCTACTCCAAATTTACCTGCTGCTGATTCCCTTCTCTTCTTTTGACCTACTTTAGCATTGAAATCACTCAAAAAAAAAAAGAAGGTAAATTGATTCATATGTTTGTTTTTGTTTTTTTTTAAAGATATCTCCTGACCTTTTTAAAAAGTTTCTATTTCTTTCTATGTATGAGATTATGTTTGTACATACGTTTGAATGATCTTAATTTTATATTTCTTATTTAGTTTGATAATTAATCCTGCAATTCTATCACTACTATTACAAAATGGTGCTAAATTACAAGCAAGATATTTATAAACAAGAAAACCTACCCCATTTTACCCTTTCATGTCCTCTGAAGCAAAATATATAGCCCTCTTTTAGCTCTGTAAGATTCCCCAGTTCTTACAATTTCACTCTATCGTATTAAATCCCAATTTATTTCTTTTAGCTCTCCTTGTAACAGAGCAAGCTCTTCTTCCTTAGACAGGGTCCTCACAATGTATGTTGTAAGGTTCAGTTTCCAAAGTTGGCCTGTTCTAGATCAGAGATTTATAGCATTTCCTGCACTGGTACATATCTGGTCCCAACATTGCACAGTTTTTCCACTGTCGCTGGGGACTGGGAGCCGAGCAGGGTTGTTTTATTCATGTCTGGGGTTTGGCCACATTCTATCACCACGCTGGCTACTGTGAATTGGTGATGGTGGGAGATTTTAGTCTTATTGCTCAAAGAATACCCTTTCACCATGTTAAAGTTTGTTCACTCAGAAAGGGATTTATACATGTATATATATACATATATATATATATATATATGTATGTATGTATATACATATATATGTATATATATATATAATATATATATATATATATATATATATATATATATATATATATATATATATATATATATATATATATAATGTCCATATGTACTTGGACGAGAATTGAAGTATTTGTCCAAGTGAAGACTATTGCTTGAAGATATTGCTGAGCCAAATTTCCTTTATGGAAGTGAATTGTGTATTTTTAACGCAAATGAAAGAGTAGGGTTTAAGCATTCTATATTTCTTTTCTCTGTGTGCTCTAAGAGGAATCGGGAAGGCCAGAAAATAAATTAGAGATATGTAGAAAGGGTTCCGGAGCAATGAAAGTTAGCGTTGTTAGACGAATGCTATGAGGATGGAGTAGACCCCAGAAGCACAAGATAAAGGCTTGGAAATAGGTATGAGAAAAGGGTGTGTTAAAGATAATGGTGGAAGAGGGTTTGACAGAATCACTATATCCTAGGTCCAAGCAATAAGCAGACCTGTGAGTAGTCTCTTACTATTTGTGCACATCTTGATTTAGAAACAAAGTCTTGAGTACTTGAGCCATGGACTAGGAGCATTAGCAAAGTTAATGTAGAATGCTGATTTTTTCAGGTATCTTACTCTATGGACTACTGATTCAAAATGCATAAAGTCTCCAAAAGTTCTGAGTAAGGTAAACTTTTAGGAGCCCAAATTCCAAGACGGTCTCCTTGTTTAATCAGTCGGTTCTCAAATCTGTGTAATACCTCTTTTCCCAAAAATTCTGATGATGAATAATACAATTATGACCTTATTTCTAAGATATAAGGACAACCTGACCTACAAAATATGTTATTAGCCTAAACAGTATAACTATTTCATCATTTTAGTATAGGTAGAGTGAATGCCTTTAGACAATCTATGCTGTGTTGTCTAATGAATCTATACAAACAAGAAACAGCAGCTGCTATATGGCTATCTTGTTGAATTTGAGTTTCATTATTGTTCCTGAAATTGTCTCAGGCATGGTTTATAATTGGCTGAGGATACCTCTGATAAAAGGCATCGGAGAGGGTGCATCAGGCAACGTACTGCTTAATGTAGGAATAACGGTGAAAAAGAGGATAGCTGCTGAAATTGAGCAAATGATTAAATCCTGTCAACATAGTTGTTCTGCCATTCCAAATTATTCATCTTCATTTTCGTCAGTTGAGAAAGCATTTGTACAAGTTAACCCTATACAGTTGGAGCCCATTCCCGTTCCGTTTAGTCCTAATTTTCTGTGTATGCAAAAGTTACCAGATCCTATCTCACATCCACATAAAATCATGCATGAGATATGAGGAGGATCTTTGTCTTTGCCAACAAGTATTTGATTTAGCGTGCCATCACATATCTGCCAGCAACACTTGATTGGCTTCAATTGTCCTGTGTTCCCTAGTCACTCCTGAACTTTGAAGCATCCATGATATTCCTAGAATATGGCTGCTGAGGATGTTGCAGGAAGGCTGGTAACATCAAATATTGAAAGTAACATCTTCATCTTCGACAAATATAAGATAAACCTCAGCTTGTCTAGAGTCGTTGAGTGAGCATTTGCACAATTCACATTGAGAAAAAACTGCACATCTCTGGCAGTGTCATCATATGCTGCACTTGGGAATTTGGAAGCTGGCAAGGATTTGTCAGTTTTCTCCGAAAGGTTCTCCGAAAAGCACTTTTTACAGCCTTTTTCCCCGATATTGTAGAGTGTGAGTACAAAGTCACACCCTGTGATTGGATGAGCAACAAGGAGATATCCCTTTCCCCTGGTTGCAGTGCTTGTTTGGTACTGTTTGTGCTAAAGATAGGATGTCTGGTATATTGTATAGATTAAGCAAAGCTTTATCAACCAGTATGACGAGGAAGACGGCGTCTCTCTCGACTAACTTAACTGGATTGCAAGTGCTACTAGCAACTTCAATTGCAGTGATGTATTTAAAAAAGTCTACATCTGCTGTACTCTGGTGGCATTTTATTCCCGCAGCAATAGGTATCAGCATGAATTTAGCAATTAGACATTTTATTTTGACAATTTGCTAAAATTGAATGCTGGTTATCTGTTACCTATGAGTTAAGTTCAAACAGAATGTCTTGGGATATATTCTGGTGTTTCGGTAACGTAGCTTTGTTCTTCCACCTTTGTTAACATTTTTTAAATGAGGGTACCCGTGAAAGCACATGGCAGAATCAGGTCCACAGTTGTTTATAACATAACTGACATAGTTGTCACAAACATCCATGTAAATGCAGCTTTGTGGCCTGAGCACTGTGCAGAAGATGGCCTCCGTATATCACACTCATGTTTTTGATAAAAAATCTGCCGATATCTTTTCCACTTTGGCTTTTAACCATTTGGCCAAATCACTTTTTGTATTCTCCTTTATGGCACCATTTTCAAAAATGGCTGGGGCTATTTACTAACGTTATAGTTTAGGTGACCTTGTATCTCCTGCACTGTTATTCACTGAACCAATTGACATTACCTTATCATTTCTTCTGAGTTTTGCCACAACATGGTTTGTACTGGTCATCTTTGGTGCAGCATCCTCACCAGTGTTATACCCACTGTCCGCATTGGTAGATGAAAGGGCTACAGCTCCTGTTGTGATGCTTGCCAATTTAGTAGCATAATCTCCATTGTAAGAAAGTTGTGAATGCATCGATAAGTACAAGTTGAACTTGATGAAATGTTCACCATTGCAGTAGCAGTAGGCCTGAGGTCTATGTGTTAATCTTTAGTGAAAATGTGTGTGTCACAGAAACTTTCGAGGGAGGAACACACAGGGATAGGCTGCGACAATGCTTACCAGTTTTGACTGGGAACTGAGAGTTATTCCCCGACTGTGAGCTAAGCCTCCTCTGGTCTTGAACATTCTCATTAGTGTTTGTTTAATTGTTTGGTCATTGAAAATACTAGATCAGAGTCTACTAGATGGCCTAATTGTTCAATATCCTCCCGAAGTATGCTTGGAAAACTAGGTTTCACTCATAGCCTGTGACAGTCACTTCATTTGATCTAGGTAGAGTCTTGAGTACATTGTATAGATTGTATGCTCTCTAGCATGGACAATCAGGATCAATCTTGAAACTTACAGTTCGCAATCCCCGTATGTTCTTCTTGAACATACTGTACTGTATCCACAGCTTCCAGGATCTGCTGGACACAGATAGTTCTTGTAGATCCTCGACTATCTAGGTCACCTTTATGCCACTCAGACAGTAAGGAGTCACAAGCATCCTAGCCATGACTGATGCAGCTGAAAGCATGGGAACATGCAAAGCTCGGGCATAAGGTATGGCCACTGAGCATGTGCTTCACAGAGTTTAGGGCATATTCTTTTTTTCATTGGTCACTACAACCAGACCCGCTCATGATAGGACCAACGGAGCCTAGTTATGACATCAGTAAATGAAATCCTGTTAGTCTCATGAAAATGTTTGGCATTCTTTTTTTAATCTTAACCTAGATTTTTATATTAGATTGTCTGTATATCTAGTAAATAAATTCATAATCGAGTTTCTCATCATCAAATTAGTTAGATAAAGAGGTATTACACAGTTTATTGAGCTGAATGATTAAAATATTATATTTGGCGACACCGTAAAGACGGCCTTCTTGGATTATGGGATCCCAAACATTTAGCTCACTAGGGACTTGAAATCAGCTCTCTCTATATAATTTTTCTATGTCCATCTATCATGCTCCTGGTCTACATCAGGAGGAAAAGAATTTAACCAAATTACTCGCTATGGCGAGCATTAAAATCACCAATAAGCACAAAAGAGGCTTTTCTTTCATCTTTTCACATCATATCCATAATGGTAAGAAGACAATCGTAGATAGAATCATCCAAGTCTGGATTAGATTCTAATGAAAGGAACTCGAATAAAAGTAGTCATGACCTCCACAACCTTTTATGTCCTGAATCTATGAAGCAGGACACTCGGTCCTAATATACACTGCCAGTCATCTTGCCCTAGGAATGTCATTCCTTTTCAAAATTATCAAGATTATTGGTTTCTTAAGACTTAGAATAAGAAAATCAGACGAATTATTTTCTTAAGAAATTAAAGTTCTGAACATATTGGAATATCATATTGGCTGGAGGCAACATTAAGGTCTCTAATATTGCCATGTAAAAGAGAGTTGAGATGACTAGTCCTACCTACAGGATGTCAAATATTTGAACTAATATAAAATTAAGGTACTTTTATTCTACATATTTACTGAAATCAGTGGTCATTATCATTAGTATCAATTTTATGCAGTTAACCATCAAGTTCAAATAGATATTCCTGAGTTGCGCGTCATTGTTGAAAAGATCCAGTGGACGAAAACATAATGAAATATTTTAGAATTTAACCTTTCCCTAAAATTTTCCACCAATTCCCAAATTTTACTATACTTTATAACGAAGAGATTTTGTTGTCCTTTTGAAACGTTGTACTTGTACGTCTTAACTTGAAAAAATAAGATAGCTTGAGAGAAGAATGTGTGTACATGAGTAAGACTGGGTGTAAGATGATAGATTTACCAACCTAGGTCTTGGGCTTCGTTTCGAGTCGGTCCAGATTTAACCAGAGTCATCAAAACGAACACTGCTGTGATCTTGAGCCATTTCATTTTCTGGAAGGAAAAGAAAACAACGATTAGATCCATCGCAAAAGTATGTTTTCCAAATGTAATCTGTTTATTATTTTCTTGTAATTTTTACCATATGATGTCTGAAAAGAGCAATGACATTAAACATTGCATAGTCTAGTTATATTACATTTCAAAATGTAACCAATTATTCTTGCTTCGTTAAATTACTTGACCCTTCACATGAGCTCCATTTCTATAATGCTCAGATGCAGATGGAAGAAAATAATCTCGAAGAACAGTCATTGCAATATCGGTGGTAGAGGCAGACCAAGACAACATCCGGAAAACTTACAAACCTGAACATTTGTATTTAGAAAAGTTTACATTCAAAAAGTGCCAATATTACCTGCCATGTAGTGTACACTGTTAAAGATTTGCCTTTTAAAAATAACGGTAAAAATCCTTGAATAAATGTTGCTAGGCATTTGCCGTTTTAAAAATGGATAAATTGACGTAAATGTGTGGTATTACGGTCACGAACCCGTAAAAGATAATAACAAAGTAGGATAAAAATACGGTCGCCTGTTTTTTACAGAAATGCGGCTGAGAATAGTATGTTTTTACGGAGAATTTCCAATTTAAATTAGTTTTTTTTTTCTTTTATTTCCTAAAAAATCAACATGGAGATGGAGTCAGACATTCAGAAAAGACAAAGTGAATTTGAGTAGATTGCAGTCTATTTTCTTTCCTATGTCATGTTTTCCAATAGAATGTTTCTCCAGTGGTGTCATAAGACCTAAGACTTTGCCGTATTTGTCAGGATCCACTTAGAGATGGAGTCAGACATTCAGAAAAGACAAAGTGAATTTGAGTAGATTGCAATGTATTGTCTTTCCTATGTCATGTTTTCCAATAGAATGTTTCTCCAGTGGTGTCATAAGACCTAAGACTTTGCCGTATTTGTCAGGATCCACTTAGAGATGGAGTCAGACATTCAGAAAAGACAAAGTGAATTTGAGTAGATTGCAGTCTATTTTCTTTCCTATGTCATGTTTTCCAATAGAATGTTTCTCCAGTGGTGTCATAAGACCTAAGACTTTGCCGTATTTGTCAGGATCCACTTAGAGATGGAGTCAGACATTCAGAAAAGACAAAGTGAATTTGAGTAGATTGCAGTCTATTTTCTTTCCTATGTCATGTTTTCCAATAGAATGTTTCTCCAGTGGTGTCATAAGACCTAAGACTTTGCCGTATTTGTCAGGATCCACTTAGAGATGGAGTCAGACATTCAGAAAAGACAAAGTGAATTTGAGTAGATTGCAGTCTATTTTCTTTCCTATGTCATGTTTTCCAATAGAATGTTTCTCCAGTGGTGTCATAAGACCTAAGACTTTGCCGTATTTGTCAGGATCCACTTAGAGATGGAGTCAGACATTCAGAAAAGACAAAGTGAATTTGAGTAGATTGCAATGTATTGTCTTTCCTATGTCATGTTTTCCAATAGAATGTTTCTCCAGTGGTGTCATAAGACCTAAGACTTTGCCGTATTTGTCAGGATCCACTTAGAGATGGAGTCAGACATTCAGAAAAGACAAAGTGAATTTGAGTAGATTGCAGTCTATTTTCTTTCCTATGTCATGTTTTCCAATAGAATGTTTCTCCAGTGGTGTCATAAGACCTAAGACTTTGCCGTATTTGTCAGGATCCACTTAGAGATGGAGTCAGACATTCAGAAAAGACAAAGTGAATTTGAGTAGATTGCAATGTATTGTCTTTCCTATGTCATGTTTTCCAATAGAATGTTTCTCCAGTGGTGTCATAAGACCTAAGACTTTGCCGTATTTGTCAGGATCCACTTAGAGATGGAGTCAGACATTCAGAAAAGACAAAGTGAATTTGAGTAGATTGCAGTCTATTTTCTTTCCTATGTCATGTTTTCCAATAGAATGTTTCTCCAGTGGTGTCATAAGACCTAAGACTTTGCCGTATTTGTCAGGATCCACTTAGAGATGGAGTCAGACATTCAGAAAAGACAAAGTGAATTTGAGTAGATTGCAGTCTATTTTCTTTCCTATGTCATGTTTTCCAATAGAATGTTTCTCCAGTGGTGTCATAAGACCTAAGACTTTGCCGTATTTGTCAGGATCCACTTAGAGATGGAGTCAGACATTCAGAAAAGACAAAGTGAATTTGAGTAGATTGCAGTCTATTTTCTTTCCTATGTCATGTTTTCCAATAGAATGTTTCTCCAGTGGTGTCATAAGACCTAAGACTTTGCCGTATTTGTCAGGATCCACTTAGAGATGGAGTCAGACATTCAGAAAACACAAAGTGAATTTGGATAGATAGCAATGAATTTTCTTTTCTGTGTCATGTTTTCAATATAATGTTTCTCCAATGGTGTCATAAAACCTAAGCCTTTGCCATATTTGCTACTTGCCAAGTGGACTGACAAATCTAGCATCCTTAGACTGTTGTGTTATGACAGATAGCATTATGGTTTGAGATGAGATGAAGAGAGCAGTAAGATACTGTTGACGTGGGAAAGATGGGATGAAGGGAACACTAGACAATATAGAGAAGATTAGTACTTGGAAATATTGAGAAATTCGATAAATGATTTAATGAAGTGAATACGGTATAACAGAAGCCGGAAGAAACGTGGAAATATGTCACATAGTTTATAAGAAACAAGATGGAAAATAGTCTGTAAGAAAGCTGAAATTAAAAACATGCAATTATATTTGCAAGATTTATTTTATAAAAAATGGAGTGTTATATTTTTCAAATAAGGGAAATTGAGATATATGTATTCATCTTACAACGCACGACCGAAAAACAAAGTTTCAAATAGATTGGATATGAAATAACTTAAGATTATTTTTTTTTTTTTTAAACCCATTTTTAATGACATGAAATCATTAACAAATGATAAACGTGAGCCCTAAACATCAATCTTCCCAAAGCTGTGAGAAAATGCATTTTTGAAACCAGCTTTCAAGAAACGCGTTGAAGAATTTGTTAGTTGAACATTTTAAGTAGAAGTACTTACATACATACATATACCAAGGCACTTCTCCCAATTTTGGGGGTAGCCGACATCAAACAAATTAAAAAAAAGGGGACCTTTCTCTCTACGTTCCTCCCAGCCTGACAAGGGACTCAACCGAGTTCGGCTGGTACTGCTACAGTGCCACAGCCAACCTCCCCCGTTATCCACCACGGAAGAAGCTTCATAATGCTGAAACCCCTACTACTGCTACCCCTGCGGTCATCCAAGGTGACCGGAGGAAGCAGCAGGGCCTACTGGAACTGCGTTACAATCGCTCGCCATTCATTCTTATTTCTAGCACGCTCTCTTGCCTCTCTCACATCTATTCTCCTATCACCCGGAAATTTCTTCACTCCATCCATACACCCAAACCTTGGCCTTCCTCTTGTACTTCTCCCATCAACTTTTGTATTCATCACCTTCTTTAGCAGACAGCCAGTTTCCATTCTCTCAACATGGCCAAACCACCTCAACACATTCATATCCACTCTAGCTGCTAACTCATTTCTTACACCCGTTCTCACCCTCGCTACTTCGTTCCTAACCCTATCTACTCGAGATACACCAGCCATACTCCTTAGACACTTCATCTCAAACACATTCAATTTCTGTCTCTCCGTCACTTTCATTCCCCACAACTCCGATCCATACATCACAGTTGGTACAATCACTTTCTCATACAGAACTCTATTTACATTCATGCCCAACCCTCTATTCTTTAGCACTCCTTTCACTGCCCCCAATACTTTGCATCCTTCATTCACTCTGTGACGTGCATCTGCCTCCACTCCACCATTTGCTGCAACAACAGACCCCAAGTACTTAAACTGATCCACTTCCTCAAGTAACTCTCCATTCAACATGACATTCAACCTTGCACCACCTTCCCTTCTCGTACATCTCATAACCTTACTCTTACCTACATTAACTCTCAACTTCCTTCTCTCACACACTCTTCCAAATTCTGTCGCTAATCGGCCAAGCTTCTCTTCCGTGTCTTCCGCATCTTGCTTCAGAACCTCTACCAAGGATGTCCAAGTGACCCTGGGGCCAAAATTTCTTGCTTATATACTCTAGTGTCAAATCATCATGGTGAGAAGAATTTAAGGGCATATTGATGGAAGGAAAGCTTTAAGAAATTTATGTAAAAATAGTAAAATAAATATGGTATAAAAGAGATGTGCAAATAGTAGCTAGTGAAGACCTTAGGTGTAGTAAAAATGAGTTAAAATAGTTAATGCAAAGAAATCAAAACAATAGCTAAGGACTGTACCACCCTTTAAATTTAAGCTCTTGTATAAGGATACTTCGAGAATGCTTGTACATAACTATAATCAAAGGATTAAACTTACTCTATTATGTTCTGTTATTTAATCACTTTGCATTCACTTAACTTTAACCTTGTGTTTATTTCGTTTTATTCTCTCAACATTCTTCCAACTCTTCATCCTTTTCTTGATTTTTTTTTATTAAGGATGTTGACTCCTCCAGAGTATATTTTATAGCTTCATATCTTAGATATCTTGGTGTCAGCCAGCTAATGGCCAATTATAACAAAGCATCGGCCATTTTAACCAAATATTAACCATTTCGGGCAAACAGCTGTTTTCAGCCAAACATCAGCCATTTGGAACCAACCATCAGCCAGATTCAACTAACCATCAACCATTTTCACCAAATATCAACCGGTTTTAGACAATCATCAACCATTTTTAAGCAAATGTCAACGGTTTTCACACAGTCATCAGGCATTTTTAACCAAATATCAACCGTTTTTACACAATTATCAGCTATTTTTAAGCAAATATCAACCGTTTTTAGACAATCATCAACCATTTTTAAGCAAATATCAACCGTTTTTATTCGATCATCAGCCATTATTAAGCAAATCTCGTTTTTAAACAATCATCAGTCATTTTTAACCAAATATCAGCCTTTTTTAGGCAATCATCAGCCATTTTAACCAAATAACCGTTTTTAGACAATCATCAGCCATTTTTAACCAAATGTCAGCTGGTTTTAGACAATTATCAGCCATTTTAACCAAATATCCGTTTTCAGACAATTATTCGCCATTTTAAGAAATTATCATTCGTTTTCAGGCAATCATCACCCATTTTAAGAAAATATCAACCGTTTTCAGTCGATCATCAGCCATTTTTAACCAAATGACAGCCGTTTTTAGACAATCAGCCTGTTTTAACCAAATATCAACTGTTTTTAGACAATCATCAGCAATTTTTAAACAAATATCAACCGTATTTAGACAATCATCAGCCATTTTTAACCAAATGTCAACCGTTTTCAAACAATCATCAGCCACTTTTAACCAGATATCAACCATTTTTAGACAATTATCAGCCAATTTTAACCAATTATCAACTGTTTTTAGACAATCACCAGCCATTTTTAAACAAATATTAACCGTTTTTAGACAATCATCAGCCATTTTTAACCAAATGTCAACCGTTTTCAGACAATCATCAGCTACTTCTAACTAGATATCAACCATTTTTAGACAATCATCAGCCAATTTTAACCAATTATCAACTGCTTTTAGACAATCACCAGCCATTTTTAAACAAATATCAACCATTTTTAGACAATCATCAGCCATTTTAAACCAAATGTCAACCATTTTCAGACAATCATCAGCCACTTCTAACCAGATATCAACCATTTTTAGACAATCATCAGCCAATTTTAACCAATTATCAACTGTTTTTAGACAATCACCAACCATTTTTAAACAATTATCAACTGTTTTTAGACAATCATCAGCCATTTTTAACTAAATGTCAACCGTTTTCAGACAATCATCAGCCACTTCTAACCAGATATCAACCATTTTTAGACAATCATCAGCCATTTTTAACCAATTATCAACTGTTTTTAAATAATCATCAGCCTTTTTTAACCAAATATCAACCGTTTTCAGACTTTGATCAGCGAATTTAACCAGATATCAACTGTATTTAGACTATCTTCAGCCATTTTAACCAAATGTCAGCTTGTTTATTAAAAGACAATCAGCCCTTTTTTTTCTTTACCAAATATCAATGGTTTTAGATAATTATCACCCATATTTAACCAAATATCAACCATTTTCAGACTGTGATCAGCAATTTTTAACCAAATATCAACTGTTTTTAGACAATCATTAGCCATTTTTTAGCAAATATCAACTGGTTTTAGACAATCATTAGCCATTTTTTTTTACCAAATATCAACTGTTTTTAGACAATCATTAGCCATTTTTTACCAAATATCAACTGTTTTTAGACAATCATTAACCATTTTTTTTTACCAAATATCAACTGTTTTTAGACAATCACCAGCCATTTTTAAACAAATATCAACCGTTTTAAGGCAATCATCAGTCATTATCAAGCATATAACCGTTTTCAATCGATCATCAGCCACTTCTAACCAAATATCAACCGTTTTCAGACAATCATCAGCCATTTTTAGACAATCATCAGCCATTTCTAAGCAAATATCAGCCGTTTTCAGACAATCATCAGCCATTATTAACCCAAATATTAACCATTTTCAGGCAATCATCAGCCATTTTTAAGCAAATATCAACCGTTTTCAGATAATCATCAGCGGTTATACAACACCCCTTGGTGTTTTCCCAAAATTCTTTTAAACAAAACATGCATTTTCGGGAAAATAAATAAAAAAGAAAGTAGCTATTCCTTTTGCTACTTCTATGAAACTATTAGCCTTCACCGATTGCAAGGTCTGTGGAGACAGAGTTAAATTAAATCAGAGGTGACACTAAAACAAATTATTGCTTTATCATCGAGAGCAATGAAGGGTGATCTCCCTTTATTGCAACATCAGAGCGGCCATGAACGTCGAATGCAATTGAGTTCGACTGATGCTAGTTTGGTGTCGACTTCGTTGGTCATACTCTCAAGAATTTAAATCGTTACCCTTATGTATATATTTTATATTTTAAATAGTTTAATAACATGGCCAATTACCCAAGGGGGTTGTGACGTAATCAGTCAAGGAAGGAAACTTGTTAAGTTCGTCTTCTCCAGAGAGCAGCTTACATATTTGATATTCTGAGCATAATTAGCTATGGCTAACAACATCATTAATATCTGTTTTCGTGAATCAGTATTTTAACCGTGCAGTGAGTGAGAATAACTACAGGAGTCTTAGCGTATGCATTTACAAGGAAACGTTATATTATCCTCATTTGCTTACCTCTGCGAACTCTCCTGCCAATCAGTTGGAATTTAAAGAAGTTCTTGGGGCGTTTGCACTTGGCGCACTAATCAGGGGAGACGCTGCTATCGGTTTATATGTTAATTTCAGGTGAAATTTTTATCAGAACCATTTTTTTTTTCTTGTTTCTCACAATGTTCTTGTGTAACCCTGGGGGATTTTTTTTTACCTTTTTTTCTTTCTTTTGCTCATTTATCTCTGCATTTTATTTTGGTCACAATCTTTCCTGCGTGGCACTTTTCAGGTATAAGATCTGTACTTAAATATAACACATGTCAGGTCATATTGACACATTCAAATATATATATGATTTTTTTCTCTTTCAGGTACGGGGGATCCGATATATGAAATAAGACGGTGAATATAATGTAAGTATATTTTTTAATTCATTAGTGCAGTGGTAACGTGTTCGCCTAGCATTCACATGGCAGCAGATCGATCCCAGCTTTGCACCGTGAGTTTAAGCTGTGGACTGGGGAGGCCACTACACTGTTTGGGCACCAATGTGGCGGGTTGGGCTTGTCCGGCTGACGTTCTGGTGAGCATCTATTCGGATGAAACTGGAACTGGGACCAGACACCTTTAGTAGAATTTTTTTTTTTTCTTTTAAGGAATTGTTTCTGGGATTGATATTTAATTACAATTTTTTTCTTGGTAATTAAAAAGTATATAGCGTTTATATAAGAAGTTGTTTCACCTCAATTTCAGTGAAGTGTTGGTTCTTATGATTAAATTTACGGGTCTTCAAGGTATTGTTGGAAATATTAATACCTCCACCAACGGAGTTGGGTGGAGGTTATGTTTTACCCCCTGTTTGTGTGTTTGTTTGTGTGGGTGTCTTTGTCTGTCAACAGCTTCCTGGCCACAATTTTAATAGTAGAGTGATGAAACTTGCAGGGATTAACTTTCATGTAAAAAGCTGGAAATTATTAAATTTTGGAAGGTCAAGGTCAAGGTCATGGTCAAGCATAATGTCCAATTCACGTAATCAGCCATAAGTTTGGACATCGTTGTCACAGAGACTTCAAAATTGGTTCATATTTGAGTGTATGGGTGTATAAAAATGCACGCCAATTAATACATGTTAAAGTCAAAGGTCAAGGGCAAGGCGGAGCAAAAGGTCGAGAAATAAGCTGCCGCGTCGGAGGTCTGCGCTCTACTTAGTGCCCCTCTAGTTACTGATGCTTTCCTTACCTAATGTTCTCAAGTCAGATTCAATAGTCTTATTATTATTATTATTATTATTATTATTATTATTATTATTATTATTATTATTATTATTATTATTATTATTTTTATCATTATTATTATTATTTTTTTTTATCATTATTATTATTATTATTATTATCATTATTATTATTATTATTATTATTATTATTTTTATTATTATTATTATTATTATACATTTGTGGTTGTTAGTGCAATTGCTTTTAGATATAATAAATATTGTCAATAAGACGTTTTGAGTTTAGACGCTATGAAACTTATTTCTCAGCAGAAAGTAATTAGATTTTTGTGAGAGATGATTTCAACTGTTCTCCACAAGGCACTAGAAAAGCTAGAAGACCCAGGCCTACATGGCTGAGGACTATGAAACGTGGAGTAGGAGATAATGAATGGAGAAGTATTGATTTAAAAGCTTAAGATAGACATGACTGGCGAAATCTAACCGAGGCCCTTTGCGTCAATAGGCGTAGGAGGAGATGATGATGATTTCAGTATCCTTCTGGGGTTTCCAAAGGACTCTGTGGAGTTGTAGTTTTACAAAATTTTATTTGAAAATGGTGCTTTAATAGTTTAGAGTTTTCTCAATTATTCACATATTGGAACATTATCATCATAGTACATTAACTACATTAAAAAATATTTAAATGACGTCACAGTCACAAGGAAATGTGGCTTAGTCAGTATTCAACACATCTCTTTACCTGTTCAAAAATAAAGTTAAATGATTAAGAAATTAACATTTCAGAGTTTAATGTAAATGCTGTCTTGAAAAAGCTTCAAAAGTTCAAACTTGCAGCTAATTTTATGTTGAAGAAGGTGCCATAAGTCTCTTGTTATAGTTTATTTATGAAATATCAGTTGTAATGTTGTTTTTGTTCTTAGAAAATTTGATTTCAATTATTCATTTCTTCTCATATAGTTTATTTCCTTATTTCCTTTCTTCATTTGGCTATTTTTTTCCTGTTGGAGTACTTGGGCTTAAAGCATCCTGCTTTTCCAAATAGGGTTGTAGCTTAGCAAGTAATAATAATAATAATAATAATAATAATAATAATAATAATAATAATAATAATAATAATATTAATAATATTAATAATAATAAAAGCAAACCGTTCATGGCAATTGCAAGTCCAAAGTATATCTCCTTTTTCTCTCAAGATTTGAGGAGTGTAGCGACACAGGTGGTGTTGTGGAGTTGTCTTTCCCACGGTCAAAGAAATGAGGAGAATCAAAATAAGAATATTTGAGCGATATTGTAACTACATAGTTTATATAACGTCCTGCAAAGAAATCTTCCATTTGTTAGTTTCCCCTGAAGGGTAAAATAGAATTTAGTATCTTATGTATTTACAATTGCTTGTTTGTATATAAACAAAGTATCGTTTAAATATTTTATTTAATTTGGGTTATGATATTTATAAACAGGTTAAGCATGGTATATTTTGAATATGCATTTATTGATGTTATGATATTTATAAACAAAGGTTTAATACCATCTTAGTTAAAACGTATAGGAAATATGTATGTATATATATATGTATATATATATATATATATATATATATATATATATATATATATATATATATATATATATATATATATATATATATATATATACAGTATATGTATATATATTATGTATATATATGTATGTATATATATGTATATGTATATATATATATATATGTATATATATATATATATATATATATATATATATATACACACATATATATACATATATATAATAATTTTTACAATTGTCATGGAAGTAAGATATAAAAAATCTAAATATTTCAAAATAAAAAAAAAATAAGAAAAAGGGAAATCATTACCTCCCCCCCCCAAAAAAAAAAAACCATAATTACATCCTTTTTGATAATGTCACTAAAGGAGTTTAGATTGTCCTGTGGCCAAGACAGTGAATCCATCAACTCCCCTTTGAATGACGACGGCCCTCGTTCCCTCTGTCAGGTCAAAGTCCTTGGTGTTGATGGCGAAGGGCGTGAAGCAAAGACGCCCTTCTCTTTCTTCTTCTTCTTCTTCTTCGAGGATTCTGTGTTTGAGCCATT
>NC_090726.1:192401718-192521901 GCF_036898095.1 Palaemon carinicauda
TTAAAACCTTTATGATTTATGTCCCGTTTAATAACATCTTACATCAATATACTAAGTAAAGTTTTTTTCTGAATTATTGATCTTGGTAGTTAAGAAGCCTCAGTTTGGTATAATAGCCTTCTAATGACTCACCGTGAAATGTAGTGTCAGTCAGATCATCAGTATTAAATGTGATGTCACATATGGTCACACCATCTTTCTCAGTACACGGTGTATAATCAGGGTTTGTTTTCTCTTGGTAGTAGTGGATATTTTCGTCTTCAGTAATCAAAGTTCCAGCTTTGTCGAGATTGAACTTTCCTAAACTTCCTTCCACTCTAGAGATTACAGCTTTATTTTGATTTCTGGGGTCTTCAAGTCTCGTTGCAGTAAGCGGACCTGGAAAATCTGCAAAGATAGAAAAATGTTTTATTCTACAAATGAAATTTTTTTTTTATTCTGTCTGCAAAGCTCACTTCACACGAGCGGATTGGTGCCGCGCAGTTTTTTCTGCGCAGATTATAAATCAAGGATCATTGAGACCTTTCACTCGCTGGCCGCTTTGAAATTTTACCGAGTGACAAATTTTCCGAGCGACAATTTTTCCGAGCGGCAGTGATTTACTAGCCGCATGCACTGGTAATCCGCGCGTTTCCAGAGTACCTGGTTATAGAATCTACGAGGTCGCTCGGGGGGAAATCCGCTCGTATGAAGACATGCCTCCTAACGAGCGGAAATATGTCCGTACGGAAAAATAACCGCTTATGTGAAGTGAGGCAAATATGATCAATAAGGTGCAGTGTATGCGCACACTTTCTTAGGATATTAACACCACTGATTGTTTTCAAATGTGTTCAACGGGAAATTCTTTTGACTAGGATATTTGTATAGTTGATATGTCACTAAATGCATGTCTAAGAAGGATACATAAGAATTGTAGCTCTTAAGTAGACTAAGAAATTAGTCTTATTTTCAATGTCTGCAATCTTGCAGGATAAGACTTTCCAAACTCCATATTCGAAGTTTTCTACAACAATTATTAATACTTAATAGTGCACAAAATGGACATTGTTTTCAATGTACATTTTCTTGTATAACTTATTGATAACTTCTAAATAAACTTGAATTTAGTTTCATGTACCTTTTATGTATTTTGAAGTATTTCATTAGTTTTACGATTATAAAGCAAATAGCTATCAGAACGAAATTAGTACTAACTTTCATTATCGATATGAACTTACCAGGAAATTCGTGTATATCTTTGTAAGCGAAGGCTAATGGCTCGTCCTTTATATCTGTAGCAGTTAAAAGGAAACTTACATCTGACTGTCCGGATAATTCCTTTAGATCATCATCGAAAGTGAAGGTTTCAGACTGGCCTTTTTCTTCTGCGTTGTAGTCTGTTTCTTGCCCCGTACTGTTACTGATCACAAGAATTGCGTGTGCTGTTGCTGTTGGGGTTGTTTCCGACAAGGTAAATGTACATTTGTCAGCAGATTTCCTTGCCATACTTTTTATCGTTAGTTCTGGTACTGCAAAGAAAATATTGACGGTGAATTTTTTTTTTTTTTTTTTTTTTTTTTTTTTTTTTTTTTTTTTTTTTTTTTTTTTTTACATAATATGCGTATATTTTTGCAACACATGATAATAATAATAATAATAATAATAATAATAATAATAATAATAATAATAATAATAATAATAATAATGATAATAATAATAATAATAATTATTATTATTATTATTATTATTATTATTATTATTATTATTATTACGTGGAATTAAGCATAACACATCCTTCAACTCAACCGGTTTCGAGCAGTGAGAAGTTTTTCCGCTCATTATCAAGAGTGAACTGTAACACAGGTGTGTTTGCAAGGGCTTGCAGTATATACGGCGTCCTGCTTAGACATAACGTATTCATGACGAAATGTTGATTCCATAACGGAAAATGTGTTTGTGTATCGAATCTAACTCCATTTATTTAGATATTTATCCGTTAGTTGAGATTAGAATTTTGAAACTATGCAGGATAATTATACTAATGTTTCCATTTTCTTCACTATGCCCCAAAAGTAATGTCATTATCCCACATTTTTTTAGCGCTTATTGTTCGTTAGGCTCATCATTTTCCCCTTGTGCTAAAGTAGGTTTAAAAATCACTCATGACTGGCAGGCATAAGAGTCTGGACAGTTTCCTAGAGACCGACCATACATAGACCAGTGCTCAAGGTCCTTTCCACCTAAGCTATGACCAGGGAAGACCAGGCAGTGGCTGCAGGCGGCTCAACAGGTAGATCTGTAGGCTCCCCAAAATCCCCCATCACTAGCTCAGAAGGACGGTGAGGTTACTGACACTACTGGAAACTACAGAATGCAAGTCATGGACGTTTCCTTTAGACTACCAAAAGTCCTGAGGGAACTGTATCAACCAATGTCAAGACTCAAATGTCATGAAAGTACAGCAGCACTTCTATTGGTGCCTGGCACCTGCTACCCTGGGTCTTGATTGTGAATCAACAATTATCAGTAAGATACAGCTCCTCCTTCTGATCCGTAAAACTGAGCTGGTCCATCTGCCATCTGTGAAGTAACACCAAGTCACCGGCCAGTCTTGCCAATTCCACATTCAGGCTTTTTCAGAGGCAGTGCCACATTATTTGTCTCTATCTCAGATCAGCAACGGAAGAAGCACTTCCCTGCACTGACAAGCACGTTTCTGGATGAGCATTCACCTTCGAGGGTCCTGCTCTCTTGCTGAAAGTATTTGTGTGACTCGTGCATCTGTCAAATTACTTGTGATTGTCACAATTTCCAGATAGTACAAGTTTTCACGTCCTAGCAGGGGTGTTTTCTTACTAAGGAACCTGAATTGCCACCTCCCACTGGGCTATCTTAAACTGGGCACTCCACCAGAATTAACTTGTGCTGACAGGGTCTTGAAGCAGATTATCTTGGTGCCATTCAATTGAATCTTCATTCTTGATAAGTAAATTGTCAATTCTTTTTTCTTAAAATCTGGTCCCAAAGAAATATCACCTGAGTAGAGTTATCTCATTAGTAAGAAATCTTTAGTGAATCATGAGTATAGACATATATTGTGCAATAACATCAGCCACAGCTTTTTGTAATTTTGTTTTGTTACTTTAGTTATTGTAGACAGCTCAAGTTATTAGCATGATTCCATTAACTTCTGAACTAAATTCTAATTATAAGATGTATGTTTTGCCCTTTATTGGATTTATATTCCTACAATAATGATATATATTATCGTTATTATTATTATCATTATTTCTACCTTGATGTGATGTAGTCATTCATTTCTCTACTGTGCACATTATTTTTTTATTATATCCATTATAATCATTCTCTGGGTCATTCCAATTAATGTTGTCATATGTTCACTAATGAGTCGGGAAGCTGGGAAAATTGTGAGTGCGTGAGGTGTTTAATGTACCAAGGCAACTGTTCAAATACTGGTTGGGTTACTCATTTATAACATATGTGACTGGGTTGTTAGTTCTCTCATCTCTCACTCCAGAGGTATGGGGTTCAATCCTGATGCAAGGTAGAAATTTTATTCGTGTTACCCAATTTGCAACTTCATCTGGCAAAGGTGAATGCTACGAGTCCAAAAGTCTTAAAGAAATAAAGTAAATAGTTGAAATATGATGGCAGAAAAATGTAATCATAATTTAAACTTCTACTATACTCTCAGTGAGAAATGCCCGATAGGGGAGGACACCTAGTTTTAAATGGATGCTCCCACTGGTGTCACATCACAGATTACGGGCTTGCTTTCTTTCACCACCCCTGCTGCACTTCCTTACCCTCTGCCTCTGTCTCTCTCTATATCCATTTCTATAAAAATTGTATTTATAACTTTCGTTCCACACCACCATTGAGGGGAAATTCAAAGTTTCCCTCATCCTAAACATGGCAAATGAGCAGGGACCTTCCCACGCTCATGTGCCAGACGTTGCTGCTACACACACTCACACTGTGACTCACACTCTAGGGATGAATAGAAAAAATAATCATGTAAGGAACTATAGGTAGAAGAGAGGGAGCTAAATTTTAAAAATATCATGGGAGAAGTTGGAGAGGAGATCTTAGAGTCATAAGGAATTGTTACATGAGAGAAGCAGTGTTAGTGTCCCTAGGGTAAAGGAATAGTAAAAGGGTAAAGGAAATAGTTAACGAATTGAGGAATGAGAAGGTTTCCTTCTAGAATATAGTGTATGTTGGTCTGTAGAACATGTGTGGGTAATGAAAGGTTAAGAGAATAAGTGGTGAAGAAGGAGATGCCTAAAATGATGTGAAAGGATAAGGTATGAAAGAAAAAGAAACAGAGTCGATGATAAAAGGAAAAACTAAGCCTGGTGGGTTGTTGGTTGGAATTGCCTAAATGTAAACGAAGGGTGAGGATGATGAAGGAGGGGGGTGTTATAATGAATGAAAGGGAATTGGCATAATATTAGTTATAAAAATAGTACTATGAATATATGAACTAGGAGTGTTAGAAGGGATAAGCAGAGAGAATTGGTGATAAACCAGAGTGAGACAGAGAGTAAGAGGGAGGGGTTGGAGAGGAGGCCGGTGATCTGTGGAGATGTGGCACCAGTGCAGGGGTGGAATCCGTTGATAACTAGGCGTCCTCCCTTATCGGACATTTCTCGCTGCGTTGAGTATAGTTGGTTCAACGTGGAAGCATTTGAACAAGTTGGATCTTCTCAAAGCGCAACTATTCAACCACATGGCTTGGGAAATCACTCCATAGTTTGGTCACAGCTGGAATGAAGCTTGCAAAAAATTGATTGGCATTGAATTTTATGAATAAAATTCAAAGCTTCTGGTATTATCGGTATTTCTATACTCTCCTTCATTATCTTTTTTAGAGATTTTCTATCATTATTATTGGTTTCTTTATTCCTCGATAGATATAATTTTATATTTTCCCCTCTATTCATGTTTTGCCTTCAAATGGTCTCCCCAGCCCCAACGCTGGATCTTCTTGTGACTAAAATGTCTGAAATATTTTTATTCATGAAACGCTTTCTTCTTCTGATGTATTAAATAGGTGATGACCAACGTTTCATTTTTTTTTTCTTTTTTTTTCATTCTGTGAAAGTAATATTGATTAGATGAATAAATAAATAGTATAGACTATTATTACTATTGTTGTTTTGTTTATATTTCTGCTAATACCATTACTGTTATTGATATAATTTTATTATTGATATTTTTCCTTAATACTTAAATATTACATAAAAAAATTCAACTTTTTTATTTATTTATTGCATCATAAATCGTAGAGTCTTCATTGCACTTTTTATTAAAGCGCCTTTTTTTCCTTTTCTTTTTAATTTGATTTCATTTTGCTTTTGATTTCCATATAGATGATATCTTATCTATTTGACAATATTTCCTTTAGTTATCCGCTTCTTGAAGATCACCCATCCACTCGGTATATGCAGTTTTCGCTGACATCTTATCCAATATTATGCTATGGACATGAGGCATAGTACGACAATGAAACAGTCTCCAATAGATCTAGTAGATTTGAGAATAAAGCCTTCAGAAAGATATTGGGAGTTAGAAATGAAACTATAAGAGAGTCTACTCGACTGCCTTATGTGGATGAGATCATGATGAGGGGTAGATGGAGATGGTTTGGGCATGCTCTTCGTTCTCCCAGAGAGAGATTAGTTCACCAAACGTTTAACTGGGCTCTACAAGGCACTAGAAGGTTTGGAAGACCCAGGCCTACATGGCTGAGGACTATGAAGCACGATATAGATGATAAATGGAGAAATTGAATTAAAATCTCAAGATAGAGACGACTGGTGAAATCTTACCGAGGCCCTTTGCGTCAATAGGCGTAGGAGTAGGAGATGGTGATGATTATCCAATACCCTATAGGAAACGTCCCGCTCAAGCACAATATTTTCTAATAGTGTCTGCAACCATACCATCCTTGTGAGCTAAGGATTGGGGGACAGCCTATAGGTCTACCTCCTGAGTCATCAGCAGCCATTGCCTGGACCTCCCTGGTCCTAACTTGATGGAGAGGATGGCCTTGGGCGCTGATCATATGTAATATGGTCAGTCTCTAGGGCATTGTCACTGTCTCTTGCCTCTGTCATTCATGAGCGACCTTTAAACCTTTAAAAAAGCATAGGAACGAGACTCGAATCAAGGTACTTTATTCCAAATTATTATTATTATTATTATTATTATTATTATTATTATTTGCTAAGCTGCAACCCTGTGTGGAAAAACAGAATGCTATAAGGCCAGGGGCTCCAACATGGAAAATAGCCCTATGAAGAAAGGAAATAAGGAAACTGCCAGGAAATTAGTCAACAATTAGAATAAAATATTTTAATAACAGTAACAACATTGAAATAAATATTTCATATAAACTATGAAAACTTTTAAAGAACAAGAGGAAGAATAATAAGGTAGAATAATGTGTTCGACTATACCCTCAAGGAAGAGAACTCTATTTACTTATTACTAGGCCGGACCACCGCAAGGGAATATTAGGCTATCCAAAAGTTTGAAATTTTCGGGTATTATCATTAGTATAAAATAGATATAGTTAAACGTAAAGTTTAAATAGATATTCCCTAGTTCTATGCGAGTTGAAAAGTTCCAAGTTATTAAAAAAAAGAAAAAGAAAAAAAAAAGAAAAAAGAAACATATTTCAAAATCTAACCTTTCCCCAAATTTTTTTTAAAGAAAACATTGTTTTGATATTGCTAAAACCGATAAGTTGTTTTGATGTGGAGACGTATTACATTTACGTCTTCAATTGAATAAGGTTCTGGATAAATAATTTATTTCCTTTTCTCACTGGACCAGTTTCCTTGTTGGAGCCCTGGGGCTTGTAGCACCCTACTTTTCCAACTACATTGTAGCCTAGGTAATAATAATAATAATAATAATAATAATAATAATAATAATAATAATAATAATAACTGATTTACCAACCTGATTCTGGGTCTACTTCGCTTCTAGTTGGTCCGGATGTAACCCGAGTCACCAAAATGAACACCGCTGTGATCTTGAACCATTTCATTTTCTGGAAATAAAAAGGTAATTTATTTATGGATCCAGTGATATATATATATATATATATATATATATATATATATATATATATATATATATATATATATATATACATGTATATATATATATTTATTTATTTATATATACATTTAAATACACATATATACTGATACATACATACACACACATATACAGTATATATATATATATATATATATATATATATATATATATATATATATGTGTGTGTGTGTGTATATATATATATATATATATATATATATATATATATATATATATATATATATATATGTATATATATATATTATACCTTTATATGCTCACATATATACAGATTATATATATATATATATATATATGTTTATATAAATATATATATATACATATATATGTATATATATAATATATATGTGTATATATATACAGAGAGAGAGAGAGAGAGAGAGAGAGAGAGAGAGAGAGAGAGAGAGAGAGAGAGAGAGAGAGAGAGAGAGAGAGTGTATGCCTTTATATGCAAACATACACACACACACACACACACACACACACACACACACACATATATATATATATATATATATATATATATATATATATATATATATATATAGTTTCATATCTCTTGCATTCGATTAATCTAGAAAATCTCTATCATGTCTCTATTTCCCCTTACCTTATAGTTCTACTCGCAAAACCTCACAACCAGAGCTCTCTTTATATCTATGGGGACACCCTATGCTCAAGCTGGCCTTCGAAGAACTAATGGAATGAAGCTGTGTTGATAAACGTTATCGGTTTTGCCCATACACTAACACCCTACACTGGCCTCTTACACCTGCCTCCTTTGCCTTTATTCTCAAGTTCTACTTTTTTTTTATCATTAAGTTCTATTTTTTTCAAGTTCTTTTTTTCAAGTTACTTTTTCATTCAAGTTTTTTTTTAAGGTATTTTTTTCGTTACTTTTTTCCAAGTTCTTTTTTTTTCTTGTTCTACTTCTTTAAAGTTCGATTTTTTTTCAAGTTGTTGTTTTCAAGTTCTATTATAACCAAGTTTTTTTTAAAGTTCTCTTTTTTTCGTTTTTTTTTTTTTTTTTCAAATTCCAAGTTCTACTGTTTTTCAATTTCTATTTTTTCCAAGTTTTGAGTTTTTTCAAGTTCTGCTTTTTTCAAGTTACAAGATCTACTCTTTTCAATTTTTGTTGTTTTCAAGTTCCAAGTTCTACTCTTTTCAACTTAAATTGCTTTCAAGTTCTTTTTTCAAGTTCTTCTTTTTTCGGGTTATTTTTTCAATTTCAGCTTATTTCAAGTTCCAAGTTCTACAAGTCCATTTGTTTTTCTTTTTTGTGTATGGGTTTATGCATAAAGTTAGATATAGGATTGACTGATTGATTTATTTGAGGTTTTCCGGCATCCTGACATCTAAGGTCATTGACGCATATATCATTTATCATAAATAAAGAAAAAAAGAATCTTCAATTAAAGCCATAAAAACAATGATATCATTTTAAAAGTTAAATATCTTTCAGAAGACCTGCTTCTGAAGTAAAGCTAAAAATATTGCTAGCATGGTAAGACACATCATGTCCAAGAATCTTGGCAAGGATGAACCTGCCATCCTCAAACAGATATGTACTTCTTTCACTACTATAAGTGGGGTATTCGGTCAACATATGCCTCACTGTCTAAAGTACTAAACAGTCGTCGCAATATGTCTGGTATTAGTCAGTAAGCAGATATTTATGTGTAGTTGAATCAGTAGAACTTCAAAAATTCAAAGTTGCAGCAAATGTTTTTGTGTTGAACAGGCTGACATAAGTCTTTTTTATAGTTACTACATGAATTATCTGCTTTAATGTTGTTAATGTTTTTTGAAATATTTTATTTTAATTGTTCATTACTTCTTATATCATTTATTTATTTGCTTGTTTCCGTTCCTCACTGGGCTATTTTTCCATGTTGGCGCCCTTGAGCTTATAGCATCTTGCTTTTCCAACCAGGGTTGTAGCTTGGCTAATAATAATAATGATAATAATAATAATAATAATAATAATAATAATAATAATAATAATAACCGAATGTGACTAATGTGGAGACGACCAAGAGTAGTCTCCCACATTCGGGGTATCATGTTATACTTCCAGGGGGATATAACATTCTATACCTCAGGCATCTTATTTTCAACCAAACCATCCCATTGCTGTTGCCAACTATTAGAAATCAAACTCTTAATGTTGGGTAAACAATCATCACAAAGAATGGGACATCCTTTTGGTCGCAACTCAGCAGCAGCAACATTCTTGGCCAGTAAATATGCAATCTCGTTTCCAGATACACCCACGTGTGCCGGGGAAGCCAGCAAAATTGAACTGTTGTTATTATTATTATTATTATTATTATTATTATTATTATTATTATTATAATTATTATTATTAATACTACTACTACTTGCTAAGCTACAACCCTAATTGAAAAAGCAGGATGCTATAGGCCAAGGGGCCCCAACAGGGAAAATAGACCAGTGAGGAAAAGAAACAAGAAAAAATAAAATATTCTAAGAACAGTAACAACATTAAAATAGATGTTTCCTATATAAACTATCAAAACTTTAACAAAACAAGAGGAAGAGATATTAGATAGAATAGTGTACCCGAGTGTACCCTCAGGCAAGAGAACTCTAACCCAAGACAGTGAAAGACCATGATGCATAGGCTATGACACTACCCAAGACTAAAGAACAGTGGTTTAATTTTGGAGTGTCCTTCTCCTAGAAAAGCTGCTTACCATAGCTTAAGAGTCTCTTCTACCCTTACCAAGAGGAAAGTAGCCGCTGAACAATTACAGTGCAGTAGTTAACCCCTTGAGTGAAAAAGAATTGTTTAGTAATCTCAGTGTTGACAGGTGTATGAGGACAGAGAAGAATCTGTAAAGAATAAGCCAGACTATTCGTTGTATGTGTAGGCAAAGGGAAAGTGAACCATAACCAGAGAGAAGAATCCAATGAAGTACTGCCTGGAAAGTCAAAGGACCCCATAACACTCTAACGGTAGTATCTCAACGGGTGGCTTGTGCCCTGGCCAACCTGCTACTAAAATCTCAGTCCAATAATAAGCCATTTCAAAATCTTTAAAAACTAAAGGGTTACTAGCATTAAAAACTTCTAAAGCTTGAAGGACACTCCTTGCATCCAACGCTATTTTTTCAACAGCTGTTAGTATGCCGTATAGTTCGTCCGTAAATATGGAAGCTGTTAGAGGAACGGCACCTCTTCAGAGCCCCCTCTCCCTTCCCCTCCCTCCCCCTCTCCCCCCCCCCCTCCCCCTCTTCCCCCTCTAAACTGAACCGTAACCAAAGAGGAGTGCAATGTAATACTGTCTGGCCAGTCGATGGACCCAATATCTGTGTCCTTTGTGGAACTTCAAAAGTTCAAACTTCCAGCGAATGGTTTTAGGTATAACTAGTTGACATGAGTCTCTTTTTATAGTTCACTTATGTAAGATTTATTTTAATGTTACTGTTCTTAAAATATGTGATTTTAAGTGTTCATTACTTCTCTTGTAGTTTATACATTTCCTTAGTTCCTTTCCTCCCTGGGAAGGAGCACTTGAGCTTTTACCACCCTGCATTTCCAACTAAGGTTGTAACTTAGCTAATAATAATAATAATGATAATAATAATAATAATAATAATCACTAAAAAATCACTCAGATTGGAGACCTCCGCCACAGCAGCTTGTTTCTTGAAATCAGCTTGCCGTATGGTTAATTTATTCGACCTTTTGCTCGACCTTGACCTTGACCTTTGACCTAGGACTTTCAAAATTGAATCACTCCCATTTCTCCAATTAATCCATGAAATTTTCACTACTCTATGAGTAAAATTGTGGTCAGGAAATTGTTCACAAACAAATAGAACAAACAGGGTAGAAAACATAACCTCCTCCTAACTTCGTTGACGGAGGTAATAATAATAATGATAATAATAATAATAATAATAATAATAATAATAATAATAATAATAATATCCTTGTCAGTAAGTAGGATTCAAAGGTGTATAGGCGGGTTTACACAATCGAACGGTTTGTCAAACGCAGATCGACAGACAAGTGTTTGAAGTGATGTTCGAACGGTTGTCGAACACGTTCGTCGAACGGTTCAAAGAAAGTCGGATCTCGTCTGACGCTTGTGGGCGGGGCGTCATTGTCCAGAAACCTTATGCATTTGTGGCTGACTCCGTCCACAAACGTCAGACGAGAAGAGACTTTCTTCGAACCGTTCGACGAAGGAGTTCGACAACCAAATACCCCGTTCACGCATTCGAACATCACTTCAAACACTTGTCTGTCGAACCGCGTTCGACGAACCGTTCGACCGTGTAAACCCGCCTATACACCTTTGAATCATACTTACTGACAAGGCACCAGCCGGCAGTTGACATATTATTATTATTATTATTATTATTATTATTATTATTATTATTATTATTATTATTATTATTATTACCTCCGTCAACGAAGTTGGGAGGAGGTTATGTTTTCGCCCCTGTTTGTTCTATTAGTCTGTGAACAATTTCCTGACCACAATTTAACTCATAGAGTACTGAAACTTTCAGGGATTAATTGTTATCTTAAGACATGGAAGTGATTCAATTTTGAAAGTCCTAGGTCAAAGGTCAAGGTCAAGGTCGAGTAAAATGTCTATCGTATTAACGCTAACCTTAAACCCCAAGTTCGCACAAGGTTGTCTCACATACTTTAACAGGTGTACGGACTAAATTGATTCTGGGAAAGGCAAGTGCTTTTCTAGTTGATTTTGTATTACTGCGTATCTGTAGGTAAATATCTATCGATTGTTTGTGTCTGTATATGTGCCGTATTTCTAAAGGGTAGTAGGTTGGCCAGGGCACCAGCCATACGTTGAGATACTACCGCTAGAGAGTTATGGGGTCCTTTGGCTGGCCAGACAGTACTACATAGGATCCTTCTCTCTGGTTACGGTTCACTTTCCTTTTGCCTACGCATACATCGAATAGTCTGGCATATTCTTTATATGTTCTCCTCAGTCCTCATACACCTGACAACACTAAGATTACCAAACAATTCTTCTTCACCCAAGGGGTTAACGACTGCACTGTAATTGTTCAGTGGCTACTTCTCTCTTGGTAAGGGTAGAAGAGACTTTAGCTATGGTGAGCAGCTCTTCTAGGAAAAGGACACTAAAATTAAACCATTGTTCTTTAGTCATGGGTAGTGCTATAGCCTCTGTACCATGGTCTTCCACTGTCTTGGGTTAGAGCTCTCTTGCTTGAGGGTACACTCGGGCACACTATTTTATCTAATGTCTCTTTCTCTTGTTTTGTTAAAAATTTTATAGTTTATATAGGGAATATTTATTTCTATATTCTTAAAATATTTATTTTTCCATTGTTTCCTTTCCTTACTGGGCTAATTTCCCTGTTGGAGCCCTTGGGCTTATAGCATTCTGCTTTTCCAACTAGGGTTGTAGCTTAGCAATTAATAATAATAATAATAATAATAATAATAATAATAATAAGCAGCTCTTCTAGGAGAAGGACACTCAAAAATTAAATCATTGTTCTTTAGTCATGGGTAGTGCTATAGCTAAAGGTTTTTATAGTTTATATAGAAATATTCACATAGATGTTGCTGTTCTTGAAATTTTCTATTTTTCACTGAGCTATTTTCCCTGTTGGGCCCCTAGGCTTTTAGCCTCCTGCTTCTCCAACTAGGGTCGTTGCTTAGCAAGTAATAATAATAATAATAATGATGATAATGTGTGAGAGGTTTAAAAATGTTCATATTACTCCAGAGTGTAGAGTGGATGGTTTGCGACATGGTATGGGAATGGTGCAGCTGGTGCGTTAGCTTTATCTCGATCATAATTCATTATCTGTGTGGAGTTACAGACATCAAATGTGTCCATTGGAGTGTTTCATTATTTCATGTACACAATTTTCTCATAAAAGGAAACATCTGAAGGAATATGATTATTATTACCGTTTGTATTGTTGTTATGATTGTCATAAGTTGTGATGTCACTGACTTGATTAACATGTCGCATAGGACAGAAACTCCATCTCTATAGAAAAGGGGAAAGTCAAAATAGATTGGTAAATTTAATAGAATAATTTAATTAATGAAAAATGTTAAAATGCATTCCCAGGTTTTACTTTTTTTCAAGTAACTTAATAATAAGGTTTGTGAAACCGACGTGAATGATAATAATAATAATAATAATAATTATTATTATTATTATTATTATTATTATTATTAATAGGTAAGCTACAACCCTAGTTGGAAAAGCAAGTTGCTATAATCCCAAGGCCTTCAACAGGGAAAAATAGCTCAGTGAGGAAAAGAAATAAGGAAATAGATAAGATACAAGAGAAGTAATAAATGACCAAAATATAATATTTCAAGAACAGTAACAACATTAAATTAGATCCTTTATAAATAAACTTTAAAAACTTCTAAACAAATAAGAGGAAGAGTAATAAGATAGAACAGCGTGCCCAAGTGTACCCTCAAGCAAGAGACCTCTAATTCAAGACAGTGGAAAGCCATGGTACAGAGGTTATGGCACTACCCAAGTCTAGAGAACAATGGTTTGATTTTGGAGTGTCCCTCTTCTAGCAGAGCTGCTAGAGTTTCTTCTACCCATACCAAGAGGAAAGTAGCCACTGAACAATTACAGCGAAGAAGAATTTTTTTTTTTAATCTCAGTGTTGTCAGATGTATGAGGACAGAGGAGAATCTGTAAAGAATAGGCCACACTATTCAGTGTATGTGTAGGCAAAGGGAAAATGAATCGTAACCAGAGAGAAGGATTCAATGTAGTACTGGCTGGCCATTCAAAGGAGACCATAACTCTCTAGCGGTAGTATCTAAACGGGTGGCCGATGTGGTAACGTCCCTGACTGATGAACGCCATACTGGGGTTAAGGTCCCGGTCAAACTCGTTAGTTTCTTTGGTTGCTGAAACCTCCCCATCCTTGTGAGCTAAGGATGGCGGGTGTGGAGGATCCTATAGGTCTAAAGTCTATCTGCTGAGTCATCAGCAGCCATTACCTGGCCTTCCTTGATGCTAGCTTTGGTGAGAGGGGGTTTGTGCACTGATCTTATGTATATGTGATCAGTCTCTAGGGCATTGTCCTGCTTGATAGGGCAATGTCACTGTCCTTTGATCCTAGCTTTGGTGGAGAGGGGATTTGTGAGCTGATCTTATGTATATGTGATCAGTCTCTAGGGCATTGTCCTGCTTAATAGGGCAATGTCACTGTCCTTTGATCCTAGCTTTGGTGGGGAGGGGATTTGTGTGCTGATCTTATGTATATGTGATCAGTCTCTATGGCATTATCCTGCTTGATAGGGCAATGTCACTGTCCTTTGATCCTAGCTAGGGTGGAGAGGGGATTTGTGAGCTGATCTTATGTATATGTGATCAGTCTCTAGGGCATTGTCCTGCTTGATAGGGCAATGTCACTGTCCTTTGATCCTAGCTAGGGTGGAGAGGGGATTTGTGAGCTGATCTTATGTATATGTGATCAGTCTCTAGGGCATTGTCCTGCTTGATAGGGCAATGTCACTGTCCTTTGATCCTAGCTAGGGTGGAGAGGGGATTTGTAAGCTGATCTTATGTATATGTGATCAGTCTCTAGGGCATTGTCCTGCTTGATAGGGCAATGTCACTGTCCTTTGATCCTAGCTTTGGTGGGGAGGGGATTTGTGTGCTGATCTTATGTATATGTGATCAGTCTCTATGGCATTATCCTGCTTGATAGGGCAATGTCACTGTCCTTTGATCCTAGCTAGGGTGGAGAGGGGATTTGTGAGCTGATCTTATGTATATGTGATCAGTCTCTAGGGCATTATCCTGCTTGATAGGGCAATGTCACTGTCCTTTGATCCTAGCTAGGGTGGAGAGGGGATTTGTGAGCTGATCTTATGTATATGTGATCAGTCTCTAGGGCATTATCCTGCTTGATAGGGCAATGTCACTGTCCTTTGATCCTAGCTAGGGTGGAGAGGGGATTTGTGAGCTGATCTTATGTATATGTGATCAGTCTCTATGGCATTATCCTGCTTGATAGGGCAATGTCACTGTCCTTTGATCCTAGCTAGGGTGGAGAGGGGATTTGTGAGCTGATCTTATGTATATGTGATCAGTCTCTATGGCATTATCCTGCTTGATAGGGCAATGTCACTGTCCTTTGATCCTAGCTAGGGTGGAGAGGGGATTTGTGAGCTGATCTTATGTATATGTGATCAGTCTCTAGGGCATTGTCCTGCTTGATAGGGCAATGTCACTGTCCTTTGATCCTAGCTTTGGTGGAGAGGGGATTTGTGAGCTGATCTTATGTATATGTGATCAGTCTCTAGGGCATTGTCCTGCTTGATAGGGCAATGTCACTGTCCTTTGATCCTAGCTAGGGTGGAGAGGGGATTTGTGAGCTGATCTTATGTATATGTGATCAGTCTCTATGGCATTATCCTGCTTGATAGGGCAATGTCACTGTCCTTTGATCCTAGCTAGGGTGGAGAGGGGATTTGTGAGCTGATCTTATGTATATGTGATCAGTCTCTAGGGCATTATCCTGCTTGATAGGGCAATGTCACTGTCCTTTGATCCTAGCTAGGGTGGAGAGGGGATTTGTGAGCTGATCTTATGTATATGTGATCAGTCTCTATGGCATTATCCTGCTTGATAGGGCAATGTCACTGTCCTTTGATCCTAGCTAGGGTGGAGAGGGGATTTGTGAGCTGATCTTATGTATATGTGATCAGTCTCTAGGGCATTGTCCTGCTTGATAGGGCAATGTCACTGTCCTTTGATCCTAGCTAGGGTGGAGAGGGGATTTGTGAGCTGATCTTATGTATATGTGATCAGTCTCTAGGGCATTGTCCTGCTTGATAGGGCAATGTCACTGTCCTTTGATCCTAGCTAGGGTGGAGAGGGGATTTGTGAGCTGATCTTATGTATATGTGATCAGTCTCTATGGCATTATCCTGCTTGATAGGGCAATGTCACTGTCCTTTGATCCTAGCTAGGGTGGAGAGGGGATTTGTGAGCTGATCTTATGTATATGTGATCAGTCTCTAGGGCATTGTCCTGCTTGATAGGGCAATGTCACTGTCCTTTGATCCTAGCTAGGGTGGAGAGGGGATTTGTGAGCTGATCTTATGTATATGTGATCAGTCTCTAGGGCATTGTCCTGCTTGATAGGGCAATGTCACTGTCCTTTGATCCTAGCTAGGGTGGAGAGGGGATTTGTGAGCTGATCTTATGTATATGTGATCAGTCTCTATGGCATTATCCTGCTTGATAGGGCAATGTCACTGTCCTTTGATCCTAGCTAGGGTGGAGAGGGGATTTGTGAGCTGATCTTATGTATATGTGATCAGTCTCTATGGCATTATCCTGCTTGATAGGGCAATGTCACTGTCCTTTGATCCTAGCTAGGGTGGAGAGGGGATTTGTGAGCTGATCTTATGTATATGTGATCAGTCTCTAGGGCATTGTCCTGCTTGATAGGGCAATGTCACTGTCCTTTGATCCTAGCTAGGGTGGAGAGGGGATTTGTGAGCTGATCTTATGTATATGTGATCAGTCTCTATGGCATTATCCTGCTTGATAGGGCAATGTCACTGTCCTTTGATCCTAGCTAGGGTGGAGAGGGGATTTGTGAGCTGATCTTATGTATATGTGATCAGTCTCTATGGCATTATCCTGCTTGATAGGGCAATGTCACTGTCCTTTGATCCTAGCTAGGGTGGAGAGGGGATTTGTGAGCTGATCTTATGTATATGTGATCAGTCTCTAGGGCATTGTCCTGCTTGATAGGGCAATGTCACTGTCCTTTGATCCTAGCTAGGGTGGAGAGGGGATTTGTGAGCTGATCTTATGTATATGTGATCAGTCTCTAGGGCATTGTCCTGCTTGATAGGGCAATGTCACTGTCCTTTGATCCTAGCTAGGGTGGAGAGGGGATTTGTGAGCTGATCTTATGTATATGTGATCAGTCTCTAGGGCATTATCCTGCTTGATAGGGCAATGTCACTGTCCTTTGATCCTAGCTAGGGTGGAGAGGGGATTTGTGAGCTGATCTTATGTATATGTGATCAGTCTCTAGGGCATTGTCCTGCTTGATAGGGCAATGTCACTGTCCTTTGATCCTAGCTAGGGTGGAGAGGGGATTTGTGAGCTGATCTTATGTATATGTGATCAGTCTCTAGGGCATTGTCCTGCTTGATAGGGCAATGTCACTGTCCTTTGATCCTAGCTAGGGTGGAGAGGGGATTTGTGAGCTGATCTTATGTATATGTGATCAGTCTCTAGGGCATTGTCCTGCTTGATAGGGCAATGTCACTGTCCTTTGATCCTAGCTAGGGTGGAGAGGGGATTTGTGAGCTGATCTTATGTATATGTGATCAGTCTCTATGGCATTATCCTGCTTGATAGGGCAATGTCACTGTCCTTTGATCCTAGCTAGGGTGGAGAGGGGATTTGTGAGCTGATCTTATGTATATGTGATCAGTCTCTATGGCATTATCCTGCTTGATAGGGCAATGTCACTGTCCTTTGATCCTAGCTAGGGTGGAGAGGGGATTTGTGAGCTGATCTTATGTATATGTGATCAGTCTCTATGGCATTATCCTGCTTGATAGGGCAATGTCACTGTCCTTTGATCCTAGCTAGGGTGGAGAGGGGATTTGTGAGCTGATCTTATGTATATGTGATCAGTCTCTAGGGCATTGTCCTGCTTGATAGGGCAATGTCACTGTCCTTTGATCCTAGCTAGGGTGGAGAGGGGATTTGTGAGCTGATCTTATGTATATGTGATCAGTCTCTAGGGCATTGTCCTGCTTGATAGGGCAATGTCACTGTCCTTTGATCCTAGCTAGGGTGGAGAGGGGATTTGTGAGCTGATCTTATGTATATGTGATCAGTCTCTAGGGCATTGTCCTGCTTGATAGGGCAATGTCACTGTCCTTTGATCCTAGCTAGGGTGGAGAGGGGATTTGTGAGCTGATCTTATGTATATGTGATCAGTCTCTAGGGCATTGTCCTGCTTGATAGGGCAATGTCACTGTCCTTTGATCCTAGCTAGGGTGGAGAGGGGATTTGTGAGCTGATCTTATGTATATGTGATCAGTCTCTATGGCATTATCCTGCTTGATAGGGCAATGTCACTGTCCTTTGATCCTAGCTAGGGTGGAGAGGGGATTTGTGAGCTGATCTTATGTATATGTGATCAGTCTCTATGGCATTATCCTGCTTGATAGGGCAATGTCACTGTCCTTTGATCCTAGCTAGGGTGGAGAGGGGATTTGTGTGCTGATCTTATGTATATGTGATCAGTCTCTAGGGCATTATCCTGCTTGATAGGGCAATGTCACTGTCCTTTGATCCTAGCTAGGGTGGAGAGGGGATTTGTGAGCTGATCTTATGTATATGTGATCAGTCTCTAGGGCATTGTCCTGCTTGATAGGGCAATGTCACTGTCCTTTGATCCTAGCTAGGGTGGAGAGGGGATTTGTGAGCTGATCTTATGTATATGTGATCAGTCTCTAGGGCATTGTCCTGCTTGATAGGGCAATGTCACTGTCCTTTGATCCTAGCTAGGGTGGAGAGGGGATTTGTGAGCTGATCTTATGTATATGTGATCAGTCTCTAGGGCATTGTCCTGCTTGATAGGGCAATGTCACTGTCCTTTGATCCTAGCTAGGGTGGAGAGGGGATTTGTGAGCTGATCTTATGTATATGTGATCAGTCTCTAGGGCATTGTCCTGCTTGATAGGGCAATGTCACTGTCCTTTGATCCTAGCTAGGGTGGAGAGGGGATTTGTGAGCTGATCTTATGTATATGTGATCAGTCTCTATGGCATTATCCTGCTTGATAGGGCAATGTCACTGTCCTTTGATCCTAGCTAGGGTGGAGAGGGGATTTGTGTGCTGATCTTATGTATATGTGATCAGTCTCTATGGCATTATCCTGCTTGATAGGGCAATGTCACTGTCCTTTGATCCTAGCTAGGGTGGAGAGGGGATTTGTGAGCTGATCTTATGTATATGTGATCAGTCTCTAGGGCATTGTCCTGCTTGATAGGGCAATGTCACTGTCCTTTGATCCTAGCTAGGGTGGAGAGGGGATTTGTGAGCTGATCTTATGTATATGTGATCAGTCTCTAGGGCATTGTCCTGCTTGATAGGGCAATGTCACTGTCCTTTGATCCTAGCTAGGGTGGAGAGGGGATTTGTGAGCTGATCTTATGTATATGTGATCAGTCTCTAGGGCATTGTCCTGCTTGATAGGGCAATGTCACTGTCCTTTGATCCTAGCTAGGTGGAGAGGGGATTTGTGAGCTGATCTTATGTATATGTGATCAGTCTCTAGGGCATTGTCCTGCTTGATAGGGCAATGTCACTGTCCTTTGATCCTAGCTAGGGTGGAGAGGGGATTTGTGAGCTGATCTTATGTATATGTGATCAGTCTCTAGGGCATTATCCTGCTTGATAGGGCAATGTCACTGTCCTTTGATCCTAGCTAGGGTGGAGAGGGGATTTGTGAGCTGATCTTATGTATATGTGATCAGTCTCTAGGGCATTATCCTGCTTGATAGGGCAATGTCACTGTCCTTTGATCCTAGCTAGGGTGGAGAGGGGATTTGTGAGCTGATCTTATGTATATGTGATCAGTCTCTAGGGCATTGTCCTGCTTGATAGGGCAATGTCACTGTCCTTTGATCCTAGCTAGGGTGGAGAGGGGATTTGTGAGCTGATCTTATGTATATGTGATCAGTCTCTAGGGCATTGTCCTGCTTGATAGGGCAATGTCACTGTCCTTTGATCCTAGCTAGGGTGGAGAGGGGATTTGTGAGCTGATCTTATGTATATGTGATCAGTCTCTAGGGCATTGTCCTGCTTGATAGGGCAATGTCACTGTCCTTTGATCCTAGCTAGGGTGGAGAGGGGATTTGTGAGCTGATCTTATGTATATGTGATCAGTCTCTAGGGCATTGTCCTGCTTGATAGGGCAATGTCACTGTCCTTTGATCCTAGCTAGGGTGGAGAGGGGATTTGTGAGCTGATCTTATGTATATGTGATCAGTCTCTAGGGCATTATCCTGCTTGATAGGGCAATGTCACTGTCCTTTGATCCTAGCTAGGGTGGAGAGGGGATTTGTGAGCTGATCTTATGTATATGTGATCAGTCTCTAGGGCATTGTCCTGCTTGATAGGGCAATGTCACTGTCCTTTGATCCTAGCTAGGGTGGAGAGGGGATTTGTGAGCTGATCTTATGTATATGTGATCAGTCTCTAGGGCATTATCCTGCTTGATAGGGCAATGTCACTGTCCTTTGATCCTAGCTAGGGTGGAGAGGGGATTTGTGAGCTGATCTTATGTATATGTGATCAGTCTCTAGGGCATTATCCTGCTTGATAGGGCAATGTCACTGTCCTTTGATCCTAGCTAGGGTGGAGAGGGGATTTGTGAGCTGATCTTATGTATATGTGATCAGTCTCTAGGGCATTGTCCTGCTTGATAGGGCAATGTCACTGTCCTTTGATCCTAGCTAGGGTGGAGAGGGGATTTGTGAGCTGATCTTATGTATATGTGATCAGTCTCTAGGGCATTGTCCTGCTTGATAGGGCAATGTCACTGTCCTTTGATCCTAGCTAGGGTGGAGAGGGGATTTGTGAGCTGATCTTATGTATATGTGATCAGTCTCTAGGGCATTGTCCTGCTTGATAGGGCAATGTCACTGTCCTTTGATCCTAGCTAGGGTGGAGAGGGGATTTGTGAGCTGATCTTATGTATATGTGATCAGTCTCTAGGGCATTGTCCTGCTTGATAGGGCAATGTCACTGTCCTTTGATCCTAGCTAGGTGGAGAGGGGATTTGTGAGCTGATCTTATGTATATGTGATCAGTCTCTAGGGCATTATCCTGCTTGATAGGGCAATGTCACTGTCCTTTGATCCTAGCTAGGGTGGAGAGGGGATTTGTGAGCTGATCTTATGTATATGTGATCAGTCTCTAGGGCATTGTCCTGCTTGATAGGGCAATGTCACTGTCCTTTGATCCTAGCTAGGGTGGAGAGGGGATTTGTGAGCTGATCTTATGTATATGTGATCAGTCTCTAGGGCATTATCCTGCTTGATAGGGCAATGTCACTGTCCTTTGATCCTAGCTAGGGTGGAGAGGGGATTTGTGAGCTGATCTTATGTATATGTGATCAGTCTCTAGGGCATTGTCCTGCTTGATAGGGCAATGTCACTGTCCTTTGATCCTAGCTAGGGTGGAGAGGGGATTTGTGAGCTGATCTTATGTATATGTGATCAGTCTCTAGGGCATTGTCCTGCTTGATAGGGCAATGTCACTGTCCTTTGATCCTAGCTAGGGTGGAGAGGGGATTTGTGAGCTGATCTTATGTATATGTGATCAGTCTCTAGGGCATTGTCCTGCTTGATAGGGCAATGTCACTGTCCTTTGATCCTAGCTAGGGTGGAGAGGGGATTTGTGAGCTGATCTTATGTATATGTGATCAGTCTCTAGGGCATTGTCCTGCTTGATAGGGCAATGTCACTGTCCTTTGATCCTAGCTAGGGTGGAGAGGGGATTTGTGAGCTGATCTTATGTATATGTGATCAGTCTCTAGGGCATTGTCCTGCTTGATAGGGCAATGTCACTGTCCTTTGATCCTAGCTAGGGTGGAGAGGGGATTTGTGAGCTGATCTTATGTATATGTGATCAGTCTCTAGGGCATTATCCTGCTTGATAGGGCAATGTCACTGTCCTTTGATCCTAGCTAGGGTGGAGAGGGGATTTGTGAGCTGATCTTATGTATATGTGATCAGTCTCTAGGGCATTGTCCTGCTTGATAGGGCAATGTCACTGTCCTTTGATCCTAGCTAGGGTGGAGAGGGGATTTGTGAGCTGATCTTATGTATATGTGATCAGTCTCTAGGGCATTGTCCTGCTTGATAGGGCAATGTCACTGTCCTTTGATCCTAGCTAGGGTGGAGAGGGGATTTGTGAGCTGATCTTATGTATATGTGATCAGTCTCTAGGGCATTGTCCTGCTTGATAGGGCAATGTCACTGTCCTTTGATCCTAGCTAGGGTGGAGAGGGGATTTGTGAGCTGATCTTATGTATATGTGATCAGTCTCTAGGGCATTGTCCTGCTTGATAGGGCAATGTCACTGTCCTTTGATCCTAGCTAGGGTGGAGAGGGGATTTGTGAGCTGATCTTATGTATATGTGATCAGTCTCTAGGGCATTGTCCTGCTTGATAGGGCAATGTCACTGTCCTTTGATCCTAGCTAGGGTGGAGAGGGGATTTGTGAGCTGATCTTATGTATATGTGATCAGTCTCTAGGGCATTGTCCTGCTTGATAGGGCAATGTCACTGTCCTTTGATCCTAGCTAGGGTGGAGAGGGGATTTGTGAGCTGATCTTATGTATATGTGATCAGTCTCTAGGGCATTGTCCTGCTTGATAGGGCAATGTCACTGTCCTTTGATCCTAGCTAGGGTGGAGAGGGGATTTGTGAGCTGATCTTATGTATATGTGATCAGTCTCTAGGGCATTGTCCTGCTTGATAGGGCAATGTCACTGTCCTTTGATCCTAGCTAGGGTGGAGAGGGGATTTGTGAGCTGATCTTATGTATATGTGATCAGTCTCTAGGGCATTGTCCTGCTTGATAGGGCAATGTCACTGTCCTTTGATCCTAGCTAGGGTGGAGAGGGGATTTGTGAGCTGATCTTATGTATATGTGATCAGTCTCTAGGGCATTGTCCTGCTTGATAGGGCAATGTCACTGTCCTTTGATCCTAGCTAGGGTGGAGAGGGGATTTGTGAGCTGATCTTATGTATATGTGATCAGTCTCTAGGGCATTGTCCTGCTTGATAGGGCAATGTCACTGTCCTTTGATCCTAGCTAGGGTGGAGAGGGGATTTGTGAGCTGATCTTATGTATATGTGATCAGTCTCTAGGGCATTGTCCTGCTTGATAGGGCAATGTCACTGTCCTTTGATCCTAGCTAGGGTGGAGAGGGGATTTGTGAGCTGATCTTATGTATATGTGATCAGTCTCTAGGGCATTGTCCTGCTTGATAGGGCAATGTCACTGTCCTTTGATCCTAGCTAGGGTGGAGAGGGGATTTGTGAGCTGATCTTATGTATATGTGATCAGTCTCTAGGGCATTGTCCTGCTTGATAGGGCAATGTCACTGTCCTTTGATCCTAGCTAGGGTGGAGAGGGGATTTGTGCACTGATCTTATGTATATGTGATCAGTCTCTAGGGCATTGTCCTGCTTGATAGGGCAATGTCACTGTCCTTTGATCCTAGCTAGGGTGGAGAGGGGATTTGTGAGCTGATCTTATGTATATGTGATCAGTCTCTAGGGCATTGTCCTGCTTGATAGGGCAATGTCACTGTCCTTTGATCCTAGCTAGGGTGGAGAGGGGATTTGTGAGCTGATCTTATGTATATGTGATCAGTCTCTAGGGCATTGTCCTGCTTGATAGGGCAATGTCACTGTCCTTTGATCCTAGCTAGGGTGGAGAGGGGATTTGTGAGCTGATCTTATGTATATGTGATCAGTCTCTAGGGCATTGTCCTGCTTGATAGGGCAATGTCACTGTCCTTTGATCCTAGCTAGGGTGGAGAGGGGATTTGTAGCTGATCTTATGTATATGTGATCAGTCTCTAGGGCATTGTCCTGCTTGATAGGGCAATGTCACTGTCCTTTGATCCTAGCTAGGGTGGAGAGGGGATTTGTGCTGATCTTATGTATATGTGATCAGTCTCTAGGGCATTGTCCTGCTTGATAGGGCAATGTCACTGTCCTTTGATCCTAGCTTTGGTGGAGAGGGGATTTGTGTGCTGATCTTATGTATATGTGATCAGTCTCTAGGGCATTGTCCTGCTTGATAGGGCAATGTCACTGTCCTTTGATCCTAGCTAGGGTGGAGAGGGGATTTGTGAGCTGATCTTATGTATATGTGATCAGTCTCTAGGGCATTGTCCTGCTTGATAGGGCAATGTCACTGTCCTTTGATCCTAGCTAGGGTGGAGAGGGGATTTGTGAGCTGATCTTATGTATATGTGATCAGTCTCTAGGGCATTGTCCTGCTTGATAGGGCAATGTCACTGTCCTTTGATCCTAGCTAGGTGGAGAGGGGATTTGTGAGCTGATCTTATGTATATGTGATCAGTCTCTAGGGCATTGTCCTGCTTGATAGGGCAATGTCACTGTCCTTTGATCCTAGCTAGGGTGGAGAGGGGATTTGTGAGCTGATCTTATGTATATGTGATCAGTCTCTAGGGCATTGTCCTGCTTGATAGGGCAATGTCACTGTCCTTTGATCCTAGCTAGGGTGGAGAGGGGATTTGTGAGCTGATCTTATGTATATGTGATCAGTCTCTAGGGCATTGTCCTGCTTGATAGGGCAATGTCACTGTCCTTTGATCCTAGCTTTGGTGGAGAGGGGATTTGTGAGCTGATCTTATGTATATGTGATCAGTCTCTAGGGCATTGTCCTGCTTGATAGGGCAATGTCACTGTCCTTTGATCCTAGCTTTGGTGGAGAGGGGATTTGTGAGCTGATCTTATGTATATGTGATCAGTCTCTAGGGCATTGTCCTGCTTGATAGGGCAATGTCACTGTCCTTTGATCCTAGCTAGGGTGGAGAGGGGATTTGTGAGCTGATCTTATGTATATGTGATCAGTCTCTAGGGCATTGTCCTGCTTGATAGGGCAATGTCACTGTCCTTTGATCCTAGCTAGGGTGGAGAGGGGATTTGTGAGCTGATCTTATGTATATGTGATCAGTCTCTAGGGCATTGTCCTGCTTGATAGGGCAATGTCACTGTCCTTTGATCCTAGCTTTGGTGGAGAGGGGATTTGTGAGCTGATCTTATGTATATGTGATCAGTCTCTAGGGCATTGTCCTGCTTGATAGGGCAATGTCACTGTCCTTTGATCCTAGCTAGGGTGGAGAGGGGATTTGTGAGCTGATCTTATGTATATGTGATCAGTCTCTAGGGCATTGTCCTGCTTGATAGGGCAATGTCACTGTCCTTTGATCCTAGCTAGGGTGGAGAGGGGATTTGTGAGCTGATCTTATGTATATGTGATCAGTCTCTAGGGCATTGTCCTGCTTGATAGGGCAATGTCACTGTCCTTTGATCCTAGCTAGGGTGGAGAGGGGATTTGTGAGCTGATCTTATGTATATGTGATCAGTCTCTAGGGCATTGTCCTGCTTGATAGGGCAATGTCACTGTCCTTTGATCCTAGCTAGGGTGGAGAGGGGATTTGTAGCTGATCTTATGTATATGTGATCAGTCTCTAGGGCATTGTCCTGCTTGATAGGGCAATGTCACTGTCCTTTGATCCTAGCTAGGGTGGAGAGGGGATTTGTGAGCTGATCTTATGTATATGTGATCAGTCTCTAGGGCATTGTCCTGCTTGATAGGGCAATGTCACTGTCCTTTGATCCTAGCTTTGGTGGAGAGGGGATTTGTGAGCTGATCTTATGTATATGTGATCAGTCTCTAGGGCATTGTCCTGCTTGATAGGGCAATGTCACTGTCCTTTGATCCTAGCTAGGGTGGAGAGGGGATTTGTGAGCTGATCTTATGTATATGTGATCAGTCTCTAGGGCATTGTCCTGCTTGATAGGGCAATGTCACTGTCCTTTGATCCTAGCTAGGGTGGAGAGGGGATTTGTGAGCTGATCTTATGTATATGTGATCAGTCTCTAGGGCATTGTCCTGCTTGATAGGGCAATGTCACTGTCCTTTGATCCTAGCTTTGGTGGAGAGGGGATTTGTGAGCTGATCTTATGTATATGTGATCAGTCTCTAGGGCATTGTCCTGCTTGATAGGGCAATGTCACTGTCCTTTGATCCTAGCTAGGGTGGAGAGGGGATTTGTGAGCTGATCTTATGTATATGTGATCAGTCTCTAGGGCATTGTCCTGCTTGATAGGGCAATGTCACTGTCCTTTGATCCTAGCTAGGGTGGAGAGGGGATTTGTGAGCTGATCTTATGTATATGTGATCAGTCTCTAGGGCATTGTCCTGCTTGATAGGGCAATGTCACTGTCCTTTGATCCTAGCTAGGGTGGAGAGGGGATTTGTGAGCTGATCTTATGTATATGTGATCAGTCTCTAGGGCATTGTCCTGCTTGATAGGGCAATGTCACTGTCCTTTGATCCTAGCTAGGGTGGAGAGGGGATTTGTGAGCTGATCTTATGTATATGTGATCAGTCTCTAGGGCATTGTCCTGCTTGATAGGGCAATGTCACTGTCCTTTGATCCTAGCTAGGGTGGAGAGGGGATTTGTGAGCTGATCTTATGTATATGTGATCAGTCTCTAGGGCATTGTCCTGCTTGATAGGGCAATGTCACTGTCCTTTGATCCTAGCTTTGGTGGAGAGGGGATTTGTGAGCTGATCTTATGTATATGTGATCAGTCTCTAGGGCATTGTCCTGCTTGATAGGGCAATGTCACTGTCCTTTGATCCTAGCTAGGGTGGAGAGGGGATTTGTGAGCTGATCTTATGTATATGTGATCAGTCTCTAGGGCATTGTCCTGCTTGATAGGGCAATGTCACTGTCCTTTGATCCTAGCTAGGGTGGAGAGGGGATTTGTGAGCTGATCTTATGTATATGTGATCAGTCTCTAGGGCATTGTCCTGCTTGATAGGGCAATGTCACTGTCCTTTGATCCTAGCTAGGGTGGAGAGGGGATTTGTGAGCTGATCTTATGTATATGTGATCAGTCTCTAGGGCATTGTCCTGCTTGATAGGGCAATGTCACTGTCCTTTGATCCTAGCTAGGGTGGAGAGGGGATTTGTGAGCTGATCTTATGTATATGTGATCAGTCTCTAGGGCATTGTCCTGCTTGATAGGGCAATGTCACTGTCCTTTGATCCTAGCTAGGGTGGAGAGGGGATTTGTGAGCTGATCTTATGTATATGTGATCAGTCTCTAGGGCATTGTCCTGCTTGATAGGGCAATGTCACTGTCCTTTGATCCTAGCTAGGGTGGAGAGGGGATTTGTGAGCTGATCTTATGTATATGTGATCAGTCTCTAGGGCATTGTCCTGCTTGATAGGGCAATGTCACTGTCCTTTGATCCTAGCTAGGGTGGAGAGGGGATTTGTGAGCTGATCTTATGTATATGTGATCAGTCTCTAGGGCATTGTCCTGCTTGATAGGGCAATGTCACTGTCCTTTGATCCTAGCTAGGGTGGAGAGGGGATTTGTGAGCTGATCTTATGTATATGTGATCAGTCTCTAGGGCATTGTCCTGCTTGATAGGGCAATGTCACTGTCCTTTGATCCTAGCTAGGGTGGAGAGGGGATTTGTGAGCTGATCTTATGTATATGTGATCAGTCTCTAGGGCATTGTCCTGCTTGATAGGGCAATGTCACTGTCCTTTGATCCTAGCTAGGGTGGAGAGGGGATTTGTAAGCTGATCTTATGTATATGTGATCAGTCTCTAGGGCATTGTCCTGCTTGATAGGGCAATGTCACTGTCCTTTGATCCTAGCTAGGGTGGAGAGGGGATTTGTGAGCTGATCTTATGTATATGTGATCAGTCTCTAGGGCATTGTCCTGCTTGATAGGGCAATGTCACTGTCCTTTGATCCTAGCTAGGGTGGAGAGGGGATTTGTGAGCTGATCTTATGTATATGTGATCAGTCTCTAGGGCATTGTCCTGCTTGATAGGGCAATGTCACTGTCCTTTGATCCTAGCTAGGGTGGAGAGGGGATTTGTGGCTGATCTTATGTATATGTGATCAGTCTCTAGGGCATTGTCCTGCTTGATAGGGCAATGTCACTGTCCTTTGATCCTAGCTAGGGTGGAGAGGGGATTTGTGAGCTGATCTTATGTATATGTGATCAGTCTCTAGGGCATTGTCCTGCTTGATAGGGCAATGTCACTGTCCTTTGATCCTAGCTAGGGTGGAGAGGGGATTTGTGAGCTGATCTTATGTATATGTGATCAGTCTCTAGGGCATTGTCCTGCTTGATAGGGCAATGTCACTGTCCTTTGATCCTAGCTAGGGTGGAGAGGGGATTTGTAGCTGATCTTATGTATATGTGATCAGTCTCTAGGGCATTGTCCTGCTTGATAGGGCAATGTCACTGTCCTTTGATCCTAGCTAGGGTGGAGAGGGGATTTGTAGCTGATCTTATGTATATGTGATCAGTCTCTAGGGCATTGTCCTGCTTGATAGGGCAATGTCACTGTCCTTTGATCCTAGCTAGGGTGGAGAGGGGATTTGTGAGCTGATCTTATGTATATGTGATCAGTCTCTAGGGCATTGTCCTGCTTGATAGGGCAATGTCACTGTCCTTTGATCCTAGCTAGGGTGGAGAGGGGATTTGTAGCTGATCTTATGTATATGTGATCAGTCTCTAGGGCATTGTCCTGCTTGATAGGGCAATGTCACTGTCCTTTGATCCTAGCTAGGGTGGAGAGGGGATTTGTGGCTGATCTTATGTATATGTGATCAGTCTCTAGGGCATTGTCCTGCTTGATAGGGCAATGTCACTGTCCTTTGATCCTAGCTAGGGTGGAGAGGGGATTTGTGGCTGATCTTATGTATATGTGATCAGTCTCTAGGGCATTGTCCTGCTTGATAGGGCAATGTCACTGTCCTTTGATCCTAGCTAGGGTGGAGAGGGGATTTGTGAGCTGATCTTATGTATATGTGATCAGTCTCTAGGGCATTGTCCTGCTTGATAGGGCAATGTCACTGTCCTTTGATCCTAGCTAGGGTGGAGAGGGGATTTGTGAGCTGATCTTATGTATATGTGATCAGTCTCTAGGGCATTGTCCTGCTTGATAGGGCAATGTCACTGTCCTTTGATCCTAGCTAGGGTGGAGAGGGGATTTGTGAGCTGATCTTATGTATATGTGATCAGTCTCTAGGGCATTGTCCTGCTTGATAGGGCAATGTCACTGTCCTTTGATCCTAGCTAGGGTGGAGAGGGGATTTGTGAGCTGATCTTATGTATATGTGATCAGTCTCTAGGGCATTGTCCTGCTTGATAGGGCAATGTCACTGTCCTTTGATCCTAGCTAGGGTGGAGAGGGGATTTGTAAGCTGATCTTATGTATATGTGATCAGTCTCTAGGGCATTGTCCTGCTTGATAGGGCAATGTCACTGTCCTTTGATCCTAGCTAGGGTGGAGAGGGGATTTGTGAGCTGATCTTATGTATATGTGATCAGTCTCTAGGGCATTGTCCTGCTTGATAGGGCAATGTCACTGTCCTTTGATCCTAGCTAGGGTGGAGAGGGGATTTGTGAGCTGATCTTATGTATATGTGATCAGTCTCTAGGGCATTGTCCTGCTTGATAGGGCAATGTCACTGTCCTTTGATCCTAGCTAGGGTGGAGAGGGGATTTGTGAGCTGATCTTATGTATATGTGATCAGTCTCTAGGGCATTGTCCTGCTTGATAGGGCAATGTCACTGTCCTTTGATCCTAGCTAGGGTGGAGAGGGGATTTGTGAGCTGATCTTATGTATATGTGATCAGTCTCTAGGGCATTGTCCTGCTTGATAGGGCAATGTCACTGTCCTTTGATCCTAGCTAGGGTGGAGAGGGGATTTGTGAGCTGATCTTATGTATATGTGATCAGTCTCTAGGGCATTGTCCTGCTTGATAGGGCAATGTCACTGTCCTTTGATCCTAGCTAGGGTGGAGAGGGGATTTGTGAGCTGATCTTATGTATATGTGATCAGTCTCTAGGGCATTGTCCTGCTTGATAGGGCAATGTCACTGTCCTTTGATCCTAGCTAGGGTGGAGAGGGGATTTGTGAGCTGATCTTATGTATATGTGATCAGTCTCTAGGGCATTGTCCTGCTTGATAGGGCAATGTCACTGTCCTTTGATCCTAGCTAGGGTGGAGAGGGGATTTGTGAGCTGATCTTATGTATATGTGATCAGTCTCTAGGGCATTGTCCTGCTTGATAGGGCAATGTCACTGTCCTTTGATCCTAGCTAGGGTGGAGAGGGGATTTGTGAGCTGATCTTATGTATATGTGATCAGTCTCTAGGGCATTGTCCTGCTTGATAGGGCAATGTCACTGTCCTTTGATCCTAGCTAGGGTGGAGAGGGGATTTGTGAGCTGATCTTATGTATATGTGATCAGTCTCTAGGGCATTGTCCTGCTTGATAGGGCAATGTCACTGTCCTTTGATCCTAGCTAGGGTGGAGAGGGGATTTGTGAGCTGATCTTATGTATATGTGATCAGTCTCTAGGGCATTGTCCTGCTTGATAGGGCAATGTCACTGTCCTTTGATCCTAGCTAGGGTGGAGAGGGGATTTGTGAGCTGATCTTATGTATATGTGATCAGTCTCTAGGGCATTGTCCTGCTTGATAGGGCAATGTCACTGTCCTTTGATCCTAGCTAGGGTGGAGAGGGGATTTGTGAGCTGATCTTATGTATATGTGATCAGTCTCTAGGGCATTGTCCTGCTTGATAGGGCAATGTCACTGTCCTTTGATCCTAGCTAGGGTGGAGAGGGGATTTGTGAGCTGATCTTATGTATATGTGATCAGTCTCTAGGGCATTGTCCTGCTTGATAGGGCAATGTCACTGTCCTTTGATCCTAGCTAGGGTGGAGAGGGGATTTGTGAGCTGATCTTATGTATATGTGATCAGTCTCTAGGGCATTGTCCTGCTTGATAGGGCAATGTCACTGTCCTTTGATCCTAGCTAGGGTGGAGAGGGGATTTGTGTGCTGATCTTATGTATATGTGATCAGTCTCTAGGGCATTGTCCTGCTTGATAGGGCAATGTCACTGTCCTTTGATCCTAGCTAGGGTGGAGAGGGGATTTGTGAGCTGATCTTATGTATATGTGATCAGTCTCTAGGGCATTGTCCTGCTTGATAGGGCAATGTCACTGTCCTTTGATCCTAGCTAGGGTGGAGAGGGGATTTGTGAGCTGATCTTATGTATATGTGATCAGTCTCTAGGGCATTGTCCTGCTTGATAGGGCAATGTCACTGTCCTTTGATCCTAGCTAGGGTGGAGAGGGGATTTGTGAGCTGATCTTATGTATATGTGATCAGTCTCTAGGGCATTGTCCTGCTTGATAGGGCAATGTCACTGTCCTTTGATCCTAGCTAGGGTGGAGAGGGGATTTGTGAGCTGATCTTATGTATATGTGATCAGTCTCTAGGGCATTGTCCTGCTTGATAGGGCAATGTCACTGTCCTTTGATCCTAGCTAGGGTGGAGAGGGGATTTGTGAGCTGATCTTATGTATATGTGATCAGTCTCTAGGGCATTGTCCTGCTTGATAGGGCAATGTCACTGTCCTTTGATCCTAGCTAGGGTGGAGAGGGGATTTGTGAGCTGATCTTATGTATATGTGATCAGTCTCTAGGGCATTGTCCTGCTTGATAGGGCAATGTCACTGTCCTTTGATCCTAGCTAGGGTGGAGAGGGGATTTGTGAGCTGATCTTATGTATATGTGATCAGTCTCTAGGGCATTGTCCTGCTTGATAGGGCAATGTCACTGTCCTTTGATCCTAGCTAGGGTGGAGAGGGGATTTGTGAGCTGATCTTATGTATATGTGATCAGTCTCTAGGGCATTGTCCTGCTTGATAGGGCAATGTCACTGTCCTTTGATCCTAGCTTTGGTGGAGAGGGGATTTGTGTGCTGATCTTATGTATATGTGATCAGTCTCTAGGGCATTGTCCTGCTTGATAGGGCAATGTCACTGTCCTTTGATCCTAGCTAGGGTGGAGAGGGGATTTGTGAGCTGATCTTATGTATATGTGATCAGTCTCTAGGGCATTGTCCTGCTTGATAGGGCAATGTCACTGTCCTTTGATCCTAGCTAGGGTGGAGAGGGGATTTGTGAGCTGATCTTATGTATATGTGATCAGTCTCTAGGGCATTGTCCTGCTTGATAGGGCAATGTCACTGTCCTTTGATCCTAGCTTTGGTGGAGAGGGGATTTGTGAGCTGATCTTATGTATATGTGATCAGTCTCTAGGGCATTGTCCTGCTTGATAGGGCAATGTCACTGTCCTTTGATCCTAGCTAGGGTGGAGAGGGGATTTGTGAGCTGATCTTATGTATATGTGATCAGTCTCTAGGGCATTGTCCTGCTTGATAGGGCAATGTCACTGTCCTTTGATCCTAGCTAGGGTGGAGAGGGGATTTGTGTGCTGATCTTATGTATATGTGATCAGTCTCTAGGGCATTGTCCTGCTTGATAGGGCAATGTCACTGTCCTTTGATCCTAGCTAGGGTGGAGAGGGGATTTGTGAGCTGATCTTATGTATATGTGATCAGTCTCTAGGGCATTGTCCTGCTTGATAGGGCAATGTCACTGTCCTTTGATCCTAGCTTTGGTGGAGAGGGGATTTGTGAGCTGATCTTATGTATATGTGATCAGTCTCTAGGGCATTGTCCTGCTTGATAGGGCAATGTCACTGTCCTTTGATCCTAGCTAGGGTGGAGAGGGGATTTGTGAGCTGATCTTATGTATATGTGATCAGTCTCTAGGGCATTGTCCTGCTTGATAGGGCAATGTCACTGTCCTTTGATCCTAGCTAGGGTGGAGAGGGGATTTGTGAGCTGATCTTATGTATATGTGATCAGTCTCTAGGGCATTGTCCTGCTTGATAGGGCAATGTCACTGTCCTTTGATCCTAGCTTTGGTGGGGAGGGGATTTGTGACTGATCTTATGTATATGTGATCAGTCTCTAGGGCATTGTCCTGCTTGATAGGGCAATGTCACTGTCCTTTGATCCTAGCTAGGGTGGAGAGGGGATTTGTGAGCTGATCTTATGTATATGTGATCAGTCTCTAGGGCATTGTCCTGCTTGATAGGGCAATGTCACTGTCCTTTGATCCTAGCTAGGGTGGAGAGGGGATTTGTGAGCTGATCTTATGTATATGTGATCAGTCTCTAGGGCATTGTCCTGCTTGATAGGGCAATGTCACTGTCCTTTGATCCTAGCTAGGGTGGAGAGGGGATTTGTGAGCTGATCTTATGTATATGTGATCAGTCTCTAGGGCATTGTCCTGCTTGATAGGGCAATGTCACTGTCCTTTGATCCTAGCTTTGGTGGGGAGGGGATTTGTGTGCTGATCTTATGTATATGTGATCAGTCTCTAGGGCATTGTCCTGCTTGATAGGGCAATGTCACTGTCCTTTGATCCTAGCTAGGGTGGAGAGGGGATTTGTGAGCTGATCTTATGTATATGTGATCAGTCTCTAGGGCATTGTCCTGCTTGATAGGGCAATGTCACTGTCCTTTGATCCTAGCTAGGGTGGAGAGGGGATTTGTGCACTGATCTTATGTATATGTGATCAGTCTCTAGGGCATTGTCCTGCTTGATAGGGCAATGTCACTGTCCTTTGATCCTAGCTTTGGTGGGGAGGGGATTTGTGAGCTGATCTTATGTATATGTGATCAGTCTCTAGGGCATTGTCCTGCTTGATAGGGCAATGTCACTGTCCTTTGATCCTAGCTAGGGTGGAGAGGGGATTTGTGCACTGATCTTATGTATATGTGATCAGTCTCTAGGGCATTGTCCTGCTTGATAGGGCAATGTCACTGTCCTTTGATCCTAGCTTTGGTGGAGAGGGGATTTGTGTGCTGATCTTATGTATATGTGATCAGTCTCTAGGGCATTGTCCTGCTTGATAGGGCAATGTCACTGTCCTTTGATCCTAGCTAGGGTGGAGAGGGGATTTGTGAGCTGATCTTATGTATATGTGATCAGTCTCTAGGGCATTGTCCTGCTTGATAGGGCAATGTCACTGTCCTTTGATCCTAGCTAGGGTGGAGAGGGGATTTGTGAGCTGATCTTATGTATATGTGATCAGTCTCTAGGGCATTGTCCTGCTTGATAGGGCAATGTCACTGTCCTTTGATCCTAGCTAGGGTGGAGAGGGGATTTGTGCGCTGATCTTATGTATATGTGATCAGTCTCTAGGGCATTGTCCTGCTTGATAGGGCAATGTCACTGTCCTTTGATCCTAGCTTTGGTGGGGAGGGGATTTGTGTGCTGATCTTATGTATATGTGATCAGTCTCTATGGCATTATCCTGCTTGATAGGGCAATGTCACTGTCCTTTGATCCTAGCTTTGGTGGGGAGGGGATTTGTGAGCTGATCTTATGTATATGTGATCAGTCTCTAGGGCATTGTCCTGCTTGATAGGGCAATGTCACTGTCCTTTGATCCTAGCTAGGGTGGAGAGGGGATTTGTGAGCTGATCTTATGTATATGTGATCAGTCTCTAGGGCATTGTCCTGCTTGATAGGGCAATGTCACTGTCCTTTGATCCTAGCTAGGGTGGAGAGGGGATTTGTGAGCTGATCTTATGTATATGTGATCAGTCTCTAGGGCATTGTCCTGCTTGATAGGGCAATGTCACTGTCCTTTGATCCTAGCTAGGGTGGAGAGGGGATTTGTGAGCTGATCTTATGTATATGTGATCAGTCTCTAGGGCATTGTCCTGCTTGATAGGGCAATGTCACTGTCCTTTGATCCTAGCTAGGGTGGAGAGGGGATTTGTGAGCTGATCTTATGTATATGTGATCAGTCTCTAGGGCATTGTCCTGCTTGATAGGGCAATGTCACTGTCCTTTGATCCTAGCTAGGGTGGAGAGGGGATTTGTGAGCTGATCTTATGTATATGTGATCAGTCTCTAGGGCATTGTCCTGCTTGATAGGGCAATGTCACTGTCCTTTGATCCTAGCTAGGGTGGAGAGGGGGTTTGTGCACTGATCTTATGTATATGTGATCAGTCTCTAGGGCATTGTCCTGCTTGATAGGGCAATGTCACTGTCCTTTGATCCTAGCTTTGGTGGAGAGGGGATTTGTGTGCTGATCTTATGTATATGTGATCAGTCTCTATGGCATTATCCTGCTTGATAGGGCAATGTCACTGTCCTTTGATCCTAGCTAGGGTGGAGAGGGGATTTGTGAGCTGATCTTATGTATATGTGATCAGTCTCTAGGGCATTGTCCTGCTTGATAGGGCAATGTCACTGTCCTTTGATCCTAGCTAGGGTGGAGAGGGGATTTGTGAGCTGATCTTATGTATATGTGATCAGTCTCTAGGGCATTGTCCTGCTTGATAGGGCAATGTCACTGTCCTTTGATCCTAGCTAGGGTGGAGAGGGGATTTGTGAGCTGATCTTATGTATATGTGATCAGTCTCTAGGGCATTGTCCTGCTTGATAGGGCAATGTCACTGTCCTTTGATCCTAGCTAGGGTGGAGAGGGGATTTGTGAGCTGATCTTATGTATATGTGATCAGTCTCTAGGGCATTGTCCTGCTTGATAGGGCAATGTCACTGTCCTTTGATCCTAGCTTTGGTGGAGAGGGGGTTTGTGAGCTGATCTTATGTATATGTGATCAGTCTCTAGGGCATTGTCCTGCTTGATAGGGCAATGTCACTGTCCTTTGATCCTAGCTAGGGTGGAGAGGGGATTTGTGCACTGATCTTATGTATATGTGATCAGTCTCTAGGGCATTGTCCTGCTTGATAGGGCAATGTCACTGTCCTTTGATCCTAGCTAGGGTGGAGAGGGGATTTGTGAGCTGATCTTATGTATATGTGATCAGTCTCTAGGGCATTGTCCTGCTTGATAGGGCAATGTCACTGTCCTTTGATCCTAGCTAGGGTGGAGAGGGGATTTGTGAGCTGATCTTATGTATATGTGATCAGTCTCTAGGGCATTGTCCTGCTTGATAGGGCAATGTCACTGTCCTTTGATCCTAGCTAGGGTGGAGAGGGGGTTTGTGCACTGATCTTATGTATATGTGATCAGTCTCTAGGGCATTGTCCTGCTTGATAGGGCAATGTCACTGTCCTTTGATCCTAGCTTTGGTGGGGAGGGGATTTGTGTGCTGATCTTATGTATATGTGATCAGTCTCTATGGCATTATCCTGCTTGATAGGGCAATGTCACTGTCCTTTGATCCTAGCTAGGGTGGAGAGGGGATTTGTGAGCTGATCTTATGTATATGTGATCAGTCTCTAGGGCATTGTCCTGCTTGATAGGGCAATGTCACTGTCCTTTGATCCTAGCTTTGGTGGAGAGGGGGTTTGTGCACTGATCTTATGTATATGTGATCAGTCTCTAGGGCATTGTCCTGCTTGATAGGGCAATGTCACTGTCCTTTGATCCTAGCTAGGGTGGAGAGGGGATTTGTGAGCTGATCTTATGTATATGTGATCAGTCTCTAGGGCATTGTCCTGCTTGATAGGGCAATGTCACTGTCCTTTGATCCTAGCTAGGGTGGAGAGGGGATTTGTGAGCTGATCTTATGTATATGTGATCAGTCTCTAGGGCATTGTCCTGCTTGATAGGGCAATGTCACTGTCCTTTGATCCTAGCTAGGGTGGAGAGGGGGTTTGTGCACTGATCTTATGTATATGTGATCAGTCTCTAGGGCATTGTCCTGCTTGATAGGGCAATGTCACTGTCCTTTGATCCTAGCTTTGGTGGGGAGGGGATTTGTGTGCTGATCTTATGTATATGTGATCAGTCTCTATGGCATTATCCTGCTTGATAGGGCAATGTCACTGTCCTTTGATCCTAGCTAGGGTGGAGAGGGGATTTGTGAGCTGATCTTATGTATATGTGATCAGTCTCTAGGGCATTGTCCTGCTTGATAGGGCAATGTCACTGTCCTTTGATCCTAGCTTTGGTGGGGAGGGGATTTGTGTGCTGATCTTATGCATATGTGATCAGTCTCTATGGCATTATCCTGCTTGATAGGGCAATGTCACTGTCCTTTGATCCTAGCTAGGGTGGAGAGGGGATTTGTGAGCTGATCTTATGTATATGTGATCAGTCTCTAGGGCATTGTCCTGCTTGATAGGGCAATGTCACTGTCCTTTGATCCTAGCTTTGGTGGGGAGGGGATTTGTGAGCTGATCTTATGTATATGTGATCAGTCTCTAGGGCATTGTCCTGCTTGATAGGGCAATGTCACTGTCCTTTGATCCTAGCTAGGGTGGAGAGGGGATTTGTGAGCTGATCTTATGTATATGTGATCAGTCTCTAGGGCATTGTCCTGCTTGATAGGGCAATGTCACTGTCCTTTGATCCTAGCTAGGGTGGAGAGGGGGTTTGTGCACTGATCTTATGTATATGTGATCAGTCTCTAGGGCATTGTCCTGCTTGATAGGGCAATGTCACTGTCCTTTGATCCTAGCTAGGGTGGAGAGGGGGTTTGTGCACTGATCTTATGTATATGTGATCAGTCTCTAGGGCATTGTCCTGCTTGATAGGGCAATGTCACTGTCCTTTGATCCTAGCTAGGGTGGAGAGGGGATTTGTAAGCTGATCTTATGTATATGTGATCAGTCTCTAGGGCATTGTCCTGCTTGATAGGGCAATGTCACTGTCCTTTGATCCTAGCTTTGGTGGGGAGGGGATTTGTGTGCTGATCTTATGTATATGTGATCAGTCTCTATGGCATTATCCTGCTTGATAGGGCAATGTCACTGTCCTTTACGTCTGCCATTCATGAGCGGCCTTTAAAACCTTTAAAACCTCAGTCTTTCTCTAAGGAGTTGATGCATATTATCATCCTCAGTACACTCAATAGCCCAATTCGTTCTTTCTTCATTTCAAAGACAACTAAATTTATCTCAAGGGGTCTTTGTGATGTTCCTTTGGCCCCTAGCTACACTTCCTTTATGTCCTTCTACTTTACCTCCGTTTCCATGTGTATTCTTTCATTTCGCTGTCCAGCCTCTTCAACATTTACCTCAGTATTACTGCAAGGATTTACCTCAGTCGATCTTGGTCGCTGAAAAGGGTGACTTTTGGCATTGGAGAGAGCGCATCAGGCAACCGACCTCTTAATGTAGGGATAACGGTGGGGGAGAAGAAGAAAGCTGAATGATTTCGAGGGCCTATAATATATATATATATATATATATATATATATATATATATATATATATATATATATATATATATCGAAATTTTGCTTTTATACCTCGATTTGAGTAAATTCTCCTTTTCATCCAACATTATCAATAACTTCTCTTAGGCAAACTAATGATTAAAACAATCGAATAATTTTTTACAGTGAATTTTCATACTATAAATTAATAATTTTCATAGAAAGAAATATATATCTGTTTGAGGCTCGGGGTGAGGATGGCAGGTTCATCCTTGCCAAGATTCTTGGATATGATGTGTCGTACAATGCTAGTGGCATTTTTAGATTTATATCAGAAGCAGGTCTTCTGAATGCTATTTAACTCTTATAACATATTTACTTTTCTGGTATTAATCGAATATTTTTTTAATCTTTATTTATAATAAACGATATTGGGGTCAATGACCTTCGATGTCAGGATGCCAGAGAACTTCAAATCATTCATTCATTCGAACTACGCACATAAGTTACACCATTACATAAGAATTCTATCCACAATTTCACTGTAGGTTTTTAAAAGCAGAAGTTGCTCTCTTCCATATGCTCTCTTATAATAATAATAATCATGATTGTTATCTATGCTACAACCCTAGTTGGAAAAGCAAGATGCTGTAAGCACAAGGGCTCCAACAGGGAAAAATAGCTCAGTGAGGAAACGAAGCAATGTAATAGTTATATAATAGTGTAGATCCTGTTGTCCCTTTGAATGAGAATCTAGTCAACATAATTGATAGGCGTATCCCTTCTCGTGTGCTAAGGTACCGAGTGAAGGACAAACCGTGGTTCAATAATGATTGTAGACATGCTTTTTTGGAGAAGCAGGAGGCCTATCAACTTTGGAAGGGTAACAGATCAGATTTGACCTGGAACAACTATACTCAGCTTCGAGCTTTTGCTCAGAGAGTTTATGCCTCAACTGAAAAGGAGTACAATTTAACCATAAAAGAAACACTTTCTGGTACAACTCAGGAACATAAATGGTGGTCTACCCTTAAATCTGCACTCTTTGGTGTAGATGCAACAGTTCCTCCTTTACTTAAACCAGATGGCTCAGTCACTCACTGTCCAAAGGAAAAGGCAACCCTTTTGGCTGATGTTTTTGACAGTAAACAGAGTAATGAAAAACTTGAACTTCCTCATTCCTGTTTTCCTGAGGCTAAACTAACTAGTTTAGCTTTTCGATCTCGTGAGATTAAAGCTCTGTTGATGGACCTTGATGCTTATGGAGGTGTAGACCCAAATGGTATTTTTCCTTTGTTTTTTATAAAGACAGCAGATTTCTTAGCTCCAAAGTTATCTGTTATTTTGCGCAAGTTAGCAAGAAGAGGAGCTTTTAGCACTAGTTGGAGAATTGGTAATGTTACTCCTCTATGTAAATGTGTTTGTGGTAGCTCAAGTCCCACTGATTACCGCCCAATTTCCATAACTCCCATATTATCTAAAGTTTTTGAACGTCTTCTGGCAAAACGTCTTAATAGGTTTGCTGAAGGTAATCATCTACTCCCTAGTTTGCAATTTGGTTTTCGTAAAGGCCTTGGAGCATGTGATGCCCTTCTTACAATCTCCAATGCTGTACAGAAATCCCTTGATTGTGGTCGGGAAGTTCGTATGATTGGCCTTGATTTTAGTGCTGCCTTTGACCGTGTTAATCATGAGGCCCTTGTTTTCAAACTGAAACAGTTGGGAGTGGGTGGGTCGTTTCTTAGCATTATTATTGATTTTTTAAGTAATAGATCTCAAAGAGTTGTTGTTGATGGGCACCATAGTGATTATAGGAATGTGATATCTGGTGTTCCACAGGGTAGTGTTCTTGGCCCATTACTTTTCATACTATATACACATGACATGTGGTTTGGCCTAGAAAACAAGCTTGTTGCATATGCAGATGATGCTACTCTCTTTGCATCAATTCCCTCCCCTGAATGTAGATCTGGGGTTGGTGAATCCCTTAATAGAGATTTAGCTAGAATTAGTGCATGGTGCAAATTATGGGGTATGAAGTTGAATCCTAACAAAACTCAAAGTATGATTGTAAGTAGGTCAAGGACGGTGGTTCCTCAACATCCGGATCTTAGTATTGATAATGTTTCTTTAAATATGTATGACTCTTTCAAAATTTTAGGTGTGATTCTCGACAGTAAATTTACTTTTGAGAAACATATAAGGTCTGTGTCTTCTTCAATTTCACAAAAAATAGGCTTATTGAGAAAGTCTTTCAAGATTTTCGGTGATCAATCTATTCTGAAGAAGTGTTTTAATTCTTTCATTCTACCTTGTTTTGAGTATTGTTCTCCTGTCTGGTCTTCAGCTGCTGATTCTCATCTTAATTTGTTGGACAGAAACTTACGGTCTATTAAATTTCTTATTCCTGATCTAGATATTAATCTCTGGCACCGTCGTTCAATTAGTTCATTATGTATGTTGCATAAGATTTTTCACAACTCTGACCATCCTTTACATTCAGATCTCCCTGGACAATTCTATCCTGTTCGTAATACTAGGCAGGCAGTTAATTCTAATAGCCAGGCCTACTCCATCACGAGGCTCAATACTACGCAGTACTCTAGAAGTTTTATTCCAGCTGTGACCAAGTTGTGGAATGATCTTCCTAATCGGGTGGTTGAATCAGTAGAACTTCAAAAGTTCAAAGTTGGAGCAAATGCTTTGTTGTTGACCAGGCAGACATAGTCTTTTTATAGTTTATTTAGGACATATTTGTTTTTGATGTTGTTGATAGTTTATTATATGACATGTCTGTTTTGACGTTGTTTCTTATTTTAGAATGATTTATTGTTAATTTGTTCTCTTCATTTATTTATTTCCTTATTTCCTTTCCTCACTGAGCTATTTTTCCCTGTTGGAGCCCCTGGGCTTATAGCATCTTGCTTTTCCAACTAGGGTTGTAGCTTGGATAGTAATAATAATGATAATAATAAATAAACTACTTGAGAAGTAATCACAATGAAAATAAAATATTTCAAGATAATTAGCTATGTTAAATTAGATCTATCATATATAATCTATTAAAACTTCATAAATAAAGAGGAAGAGAAACAAGATAGAAATAGCGTAATCTCTTCTGTCTGCTTTCTTATATTTCAGAAACAAAGATAAATCTGTACCATATCCTAAAGTGTTTTTTTAGGATTCTATGTTTGAAAATAAATTCATAATCATAGTACAGTAGGAACGTGTTCGCCTAGCATTCGCATGGCAGCAGATCCATCCCCTCCCGGTGACCGTGAGTTTAAGCTGTTTACTGGGGAGTCCACTAATGTGGTATGGCATCACAGGAGTGTGGGGGTGTTGGCCTTGCGTGGCTGACGTTCTGGTGAGTATCTATCTGATGGAATTGGAACTGGAACCAGACAATTTTAACCTTAACCTTTAACTGGGGAGACGTTGGATGTTCTTTGGTCTCATAATTTTTTCTTTTATTAGAAAACTGTTCAATTTTTTATCTATAATGAAGTTTTATTGTTTGTTTTGTATATATATATATATATATATATATATATATATATATATATATATATATATAGATGTTTACATACAAATGTGTGTATCTTATTGCTATATATTAATGAGTAGTTTAGTTTATATGTGTGTATTAAAATTTGTAGTTATTTGTTATAATGAACACAATAATCATTTTCATGATATATATATATATATATATATATATATATATATATATATATATGTATATATATATATATATATATATATATATATATATGTATTTATATATATGTATTTATATGTATATATATATTATATATATATATATGTATATATATGTATATATATATATATATATATATGTGTGTGTGTGTGTGTGCGTGTATACATAACCTACTTCTATACATAGATGATTAGTTTAGTTTGTATGTGTACTTTAAAATGTGTTTTTATTTGTTATAATGAACACAATAATCATGTTCATGAGACATATATATATATATATATATATATATATATATATATATATATGTGTGTGTGTGTGTGTGTGTGTGTGTGTGCGTAGGGTCCTGTGTGTAGCTTACTGCTATATATTGTTTATGAGTGTATTTTTTTTTCATTTTTTTATAATGAACAAACTAATCTTTTCCAGAAGAATTGTTCTGATAAAGCATTCTGTCATGATACCAGTAGAAAGAAAAAGGTGACTCAATGGAAAATGAAACTCATACAAGAATTAAAACAGCAAAACGTTAGGAACAACATTTGCGAAATAAAATGCAATGCACAATGAATAGAAGGAACAAATACAGCTTCAGGAACCAACATAAGAACATTCTGAAAATAGCCCGAGATAGGTTACTCACACATTATTATTATTATTATTAAATATTAGTGCTGTTATTATTCTAATTATTATTATTATTATTATTATTATTATTATTATTATTAAATATTAGTGCTGTTATTATTATTATTATTATTATTATTATTATTATTATTATTAAGTATTAGTGCTGTTATTATTCTAATTATTATTATTATTATTATTATTATTATTATTATTATTATTATTACTTGCTAAGCTGCATCCCTAGTTGGAAAAGCAGGATGCTATAAGCCCAGGGACTCCAACAGGGAAAATAGCCCAGTGAGGGAAGGAAACAAGGAAAAATAAAATAAATAAATATTGTTGTTATTACTAAGCTACAACCTTGTTGGTAAAGCAGAATGTTAAATTATAAGCCCAAGGGCTACAACATAGAAAATAGCCCAGTAAATAAGAAATTAGGAAATAGATAGAATAATGTGCCTGAGTGTACTCTCAAGCAAGAGAACTCTAACCCAAGACAGTTGAAGACAATGGTACAAAGGTTTATGGCATTACCCAAGTATAGAGAACAATGGTTCGATTTTCGAGTGTCAGTCTTTTCTATCTCTAAAATCTACCAACAAACAATCTGCCGGACTGGGGTTCGAGTCCCGCTCAAGCTCAGTAGTTTCTTGTAGTGTCTGCAACCTCACCATCCTTGTGAGCTAAGAATGGGAGTTTGGTGAAGCCTATAGATCTATCTGCAGAGTCATCAGCAAGCATTGCCTGGCCCTCCCTGGTCCTAGCTTGGGTGGAGGGGATGCTTGGGCGGTATCATATATATATATAAATATATATATATATATTGTATATATATATATATATATATATATATATATATATATATATTGTATATATATACATATATATATATATATATATATATATATATATATATATATATATATATAAGATTACTTTCAAGGCATTGTCACTGTCCATTGTTTCTGCCATCCATGAGTGACCTTTAGACCTTTAAATAGTGAAAGGTCAGATTTCTCAATATCGAGTCATTCAGCACAAGAATTGGTTAATAAATTTCTAGCTAATTTCAAGAACACTTATCAATCATTGCAGTTAAGTATTCCAATTACAGACGGGATGATCCACAGAATTAACCTAAAAAAAAACTCCGTATCACTACTATTATTATTATTATTATTATTATAATCTCTTGCTAGGCTATAACCCTAGTTTTAAAAGCAAAATGCTATAAGCCCAGGGGCTCCAACATGAAAATAGTCCAGTGAGGAAAGGAAACATAAAGAAAAATAGAATATTTTAAGAAGAGTAACAGCATAAAAATAAATATTTCCTACATAAACAATAAAAACTTTAACAAAACAAGAGGAAGAGAAATAAGATAGAATAGTGTGTCCGAGTGTACCCTCAAGCAAGAGAACTCTAACCCAAGACAGTGGAAGACCATGGTACAGAGGCTATGGCACTACCCAAGACTAGAGAAAAATGGTTTGATTTTGGAGTGTCCTTTTCCCAGAAGAGCTGCTTACCATAGCTAAAGAGACTCGTCTACCCTTACCAAAAGGAACGTGGCCACTGAACAATTACATTGCAGTAGTTAACCCCTTGAGTGAAGAAGAATTGTTTGTTAATCTCAATGTTGTCAGGTGCATGAGGACAGAGGAGAATATGTAATGAATAGGCCAGACTATTCGGTGTGTGTATGTGTGTGTGTGTGTGTGTGTGTAGGCAAAGGGAAAATAAATCATAACCAGAGAGAAGGATCCAATGTAGTACTGTCTGTCCAGATAAAAGACCGAATAACTCTCTATCGGTAGTATCTCAACAGGTGGCTGGTGGCCTGGCCGACCCACTACCACATTTATAGTATTTATCTTGTTATGCTAAATTGGAAAGTGATTGTTCATTACTACTTATATCAGTTAGTTATTCATTTCCTTATTTCCTTTCCTCACTGGGCTATTTTTCCCTAATGGAGCCCTTAGGCTTATAGCATCTTGCTTTTCCAACTAGGGTTGTAGCTTGGATAATAATAATAATAATAATAATAATGAAAGGGTAATTGTCTATTTCCTTTCCTTCAATTGACCACCAGTGAATTATGATTTATTTTTTCACTTTTATTTTAGAGTATGTATGAATATATTGCTGGAAAAGCAACAACAACAACAACAAACCCGTAAGAACAACCAGTTAGAGAAAAGTTGGTATTTCGAGTAACAATAAGTATCCTTATCTCCGGAGACAGCGGGAGTGACGAAATCTATACACGTATGAGACAGAACGTAACGCCCTTTGTTACATTGAGCGCTGGGAATATTTCCCCATGATACAATTGTATTTTTTCCCGAGCAAGTCATTTCTCAGAAATACCTATTATCAAAGCACTCTACTGTCCCACTTTCGTGTGAGAAAGGACAGCTGCACAGACATGCTGTTGTCTATTTCTTAGTCTCTAAACTCCTCAGCAGTTATTTCTCATGAAGCGTGACCGGCTGGCTGGCGTGTATTTGACAAACCACCGGCAAACGGATAATAACAATAATAATAATAATAATAATAATAATAATTATCATTATTATTATTATTATTATTATTATTATTATTACTTGCTAAGCTACAACCTTAGTTGGAAAAACATGATGCTATAAGCCCAGGGGCTCCAACAGGGAAAAATAGTTCAGTGACGAAAGAAAACACGGAAATAGGGAAACTGCATAGAAGTAATGAAAATCAAAATAAAACATTCTAACATAATTAACAACATTAAATTAGATCTGTCATATATAAACTATAAAAATTCCATAAAAACAAGAGGAGGAGAAACACGATAGGAAGAGCGTGCCTGAGTGTACCCTCAAGTAAGAGAACTCTAACCCAAGACAGTGAAAGACCATGGTACAGAGGCTATGCCACTACCCAAGACAAGGGAACAATGGTTTGATTTTGGAGTGCCCTCCTAGAAGAGCTGCTTACCATAGCTAAAGAGTCTCTACTACCCTTACCAGGAGGAAAGAAGCCACTGAACAATGACAGTGCAGTAGTTAACCCCTTGAATGAAGAAGTACTGTCTAGTAATCTTAGTGTTGTTAGGTGTCTGAGGACAGAGGAGAATGTGAGAAGAATAGGCCAGACTATTCGGTGTATGTGTAGGGAAAGGGAAAATGAACCGTAACTAGAGAGAAGGGTCCAACGCAGTATTGCCTGGCTAGTCAAAGGATCCAATAACTCGCCAGGCAAGGACATTTCCAATAGTCTAGCATAACCCTTGTGTAATTATTCAAATATATACTTCCTAAATTGTATATAGCTGGTAGAAATGTTGAAATGTGCTGGGTTTGTTGTGTGTTTGTTGAAACTGTTCTTTGGAGCTCAAATAATTTTGTAGTAATGTTTCTCACATCAGTATTATAAAGGAAGACGGTCAAGTTTTGTTATGCAGTGTTGAGTATTGAGCTAGCTTTTTATCAGCTAGCAAGATCTATAGGCCAAGAATATAAATGCCATTGACGGTTATTTAACTTTCTCAATTTCTCCTATGTGATAAATAGCAAGTGTACAGCTATATATATATATATATATATATATATATATATATATATACTGTATATATATATATATATATATATATATATATTTAAATATATATATACATACATATACATATTAATACATATATATACATATATATACATATATATATATATATATATATATATATGTATATTTATATATATGTATAAATATACATATATATATATACATATATAAATATATATGTATATATATATATATATATATATATATATATATATATATATATATATATATATCTGATCACGCCCAATGGCATTGCCAGACATAACTCCATCACTCGGGTAGAGGGAGAGTGTGTGAAGGGTTGAATTTATGTGTATGTGGGCATATCTATCTAAAGATTTAACCGTCATTTTTGACGGGTCGCGTACACTGCCATCACAATAGATAACGCGACACAAGAGTAAGAACAAAGCCCATTGTGTGATTCATGACCTTTCCAGCCACCCGTTGAGATACTACCGCTAGAGAGTTATTGGGTCATTTGACTGACCAGACAGTGCTACATTTGAGCTCTCTCTCTCTCTCTCTCTCTCTCTCTCTCTCTCTCTCTCTCTCTCTCTCTCTCTCTCAGGAGTGAGGGTAGATGTGTTTAAGAATAAGCTCGGTAAATACCTAAGATGCATTCCAGACCATCCAAGACTGGAAGATGCAAAATACACCGGAAGATGCATTAGCAACTCTCCGGTGGATATACGAGGTGCCTCACACTGAGGGACCTGGGGGAACCCAAACATAGAATAAGGCAATATGGTAAGGTAAGGCTCTGTGGTTACGCCTCATTTCATCTTTACCGACACATACACAGAATAGTCTGGCCTATTCTTTACACATCTCCTCTTACTCATACACCTGACAACGCTAAGATTACCAAACAGTACTTCTTCACTCAAGAGGTTAACCACTGCAGTGTAATTGTTCAGTGGTTACTTTCTTCTTCTAAGGATAGAAGAGACTCTTTGGCCATGGCAAGCAGCTCTTCTAGGAGAAGAACACTCCAAAATCAAACCATTGTTCTCTAGTCTTGGGTAGTGCCATAGCCTCTGTACCATGGTCTTCCACTATCTTGTGGTAGAGTTCTCTTACTTGAGGGTACACTCGGATGCACTATTCTATCTTGTTTCTCTTCCTCTTGTTATTTTGAAGTTTTTATAGTTTAAATTGGAGGTATTTTTTTAAATGTTTAACTATTTTAATGTTACTGTTGTTTTTAAACTTCATTAAACTTCTTTTTTAGTTTTTCCTTATTTCCTCTCCTCACTGGGCTATTTTTCTTGTTGGAGCCCTTGGGATTATAACATCCTGCTTTTCCAAATAGGGGTGTAGCTTAGCAAGTAATAATAATAATGATAATAATAATAATAATAATAATAATAATCTGAGTATCAATCTTTTATGAAGCTGTTGTTTATTGAAAAAGAACCCCCCCCCCCCAAACCAGTGGAAGTATTTAATCTGTGCTTATGTGTGAATATCTATTTAAACTTTTAGCCGTCATTTTTGACGGGTCGCGTATACTAGTAGTAAATATTTATAAAGTGTGGTAATGGTAAAAGTATCAGATTTCAGTTCCATTATACACACCACCCAGATGCCCAACCACAGCAGTATCCACCCCAGTAAACAGCTTAAACTCACGGCCCTGGGCTGGGATCGATCTGCTGCCATGTGAATACTAGGCGAATGCCTTATAATACATGAAATAATATGTGTGGAAATAGACTTAGATAATAGAAGCAAGTAAAATAAACATGTTTTGAATAGAATCTTTAATTTCATATTATTATTATTATTGTTATTATTATTATTATTATCATTATTATTATTACTAGCCAAGCTACAACCCTAGATGGAAAAGCAGGATGTTATAAGCCCAAGGGCTCCATCAAGAAAAACTAGTCAACTGAGGAAAGAAAATAAGGAAATAAATAAACTATGCGAGAGATGAGCAATTAGAATAAAACATTTTAAGAACAGTAACAACATTAAAACAGATCTTTTATATATAAACTATAAAAAGACTTAATTCAGTCTGTTCAACATAAAACATTTGCTGCAAGTAAGTACTTTTGAAGTTGTACCAATTCAACTATGGGAGCCAGGCGTGTAGGCCTACTGGTCTGGTACCATCTAGTACTTAAAGGTCAGTTCCATCCTGTTCGTAATACTAGGCATGCCATTAATTCTAATAGGCCTTCTCCATCATGAGGCTCAATACTACACAGTATTCTTGAAGTTTTATTCCAGCTGTGTCCAAGTTGTGGAATGATCTTCCTAATCGGGTAGTTGAATCAGTAGAACTTCAAAAGTTCAAACTTGCAACTAATGATTTTATGTTGAACAAGCTGACATAGTTCCTTTTATTGTTTATATATGAAATATCTGGTTAAATGTTAATGTTTTTAAAAAATTTTAATTGTTCATTACTTCGTATATTGTTTATTTATTTCCCTATTTCCTCTTCTCACTGGGCTATTTTTCCCTGTTGGAGCCCTTGGTCTTATAGTATCTTGCTTTTCCAACTAGGGTTGTAGCTTAGCTAATAATAATAATAATAATAATAATAATAATAATAATAATAATAATAATAATAATAATAGTGATTGATAGCATCAATGGCCAAACTTGTGACACATCGAAGTATATAAATGCTACCGAATTTTTGAAAAAGTGACATTAAAAGTTATTTTCACAATGTCAAAAAACTGACATCCTATTTAGAAATAGATTTCGAAGTAGAAAATGTTTGTATTCCAAGCCATTTACACCATCTTGAGATCTGTTCCCTTCTTTCATAAATATCTATTCTCACTCGATGTAAACTATTAAAAACATTCATTTTATGTATTTTTATATCTTCGGAATAAGTTTTCTTGTTTCAGTTTGTAACTGGAAATATTTAATATTAGTCATACTGAGAAATGTAAATTTCCTTTATTAGAATATGATGTTCAGAAATAAAAGAAAGTTTGAGAAAATAATTGCATTTTGTAACATATATTATGCTAGGTATGAAGTTTGCTATTTTTTTAGGTTTCAATTTTTCACGGGAAATTAATCCTAATTTTTTTTTATCAAATATAGATACTTTGAAATTTGGTTTGAAGTTAGAAATAAATCGATTGAATTGTTCATATTTTTCAGAGTGAGGAAGTGATGTGGTATATATTATTTTGGAGTAATTTTTCCTGTGCTTTTGTTGATTTGCGTATCAATAACACATATGCTTGTTACTCCCTAAAATAGTAAGGTATTCCGTTTTCTATCGGTAGGTTTTTATGTACATCAAAGAAAACTCAATAGTGAAGAGGGTAACTAAAGAAATAAGTCATGCAACCCTTTGCCATTTTAGCGACCTGGTTATTGTCAGTGAATTGTCACCATGGACGAGTTGAATTCTAATATTATATATATTTTCATGGTTAATATATGATACTTCTACAAAATCCATGTTTTTTCACCCTCCCCTTCAGTTCCAACAAGAATACCATCACATAAAGACGTCTCAAAAAGGAAAGTACAAACCATTTCGAAATTTAGTGTAATTTCATATATATCGGTAATTGATTATGTTGAATCATAGATAATCATGATATTTTAATTTCCAGCTGTTTACATGAACCATATATTTTTTTCTGACCGTTAATTCTAATAGGCAGGCCTTCTCCATCATGAGGCTCAATACTACACGGTATTCTAGAAGTTTTATTCCATCTATGACCAGATTGTGGAATGATCTTACTAATGGAGTAGTTGTATCGGAGTGCGGCACTCTCTCTCTCTCTCTCTCTCTCTCTCTCTCTCTCTCTCTCTCTCTCTCTCTCTCTCTCTCTCATATAATTATATATATACAGTATATATATATATATATATATATATATATATATATATATATATATATATATATATATATATATATGTGTGTGTGTGTGTGTGTGTGTGTGTGTGCACATATGTATGTGTATATATATATATTTATATATATATATATATATATATATTGTTTATGTTATATTCATGTAGTAATTATCTAATTTTCGACTTTTTTCACACCAGGTAAATGAGGTAATTCTCTCTCTCTCTCTCTCTCTCTCTCTCTCTCTCTCTCTCTCTCTCTCTCTCTCTCTCTCTCTCTCTCTCTCTCTCTAATGTATATATTCATGTATTTATTTGTTACCAATTTTAGACTTTTTTCACATCAGCTAAATGAGGTAAAAGTCAAACTTGGTGTTGTCTACGAAGCCATTTTTCGCACCAGCCTTTATAATAAATCAACATTTTGAAATAGTTTCCCGTTGAACAGGTTGATATAAGTCTCTCTTCTAATAGCCAGGCCTTCTCCATCATGAGGCTCAATACTACGCAGTATTCTAGAAGTTTTATTCCAGCTGTGACCAAGTTGTGGAATCATCTTCCTAATCGGGTAGTTGAATCGGTAGAACTTCAAAAGTTCAATCTTGCAGCAAATGTTTTCTATGTTGAACAGGCTGATATGGGTCTCGTTTTATAGATTATATATAAAATATCTGTTAAATGTTACTGTTCTTAAAATATTCTTTTTAATTGTTTATTACTTTTCATATAGTTTATCTATTTCCTTATTTCTTTTCCTTACTGGGCTATTTTCCCCCGTTGTAGTTCTTGGATTTATAGCATTCTGCTTATCCAACCAGGGTTATAGCTTAGCTAATAATAATAATAGTAATAATCATCATCAGCCGTCGTTGGTCCACTGCAGAACAAAGGCCTCAGACATGTCCCTCCACTCCCGTTTGTTTATGGTCTTTCTCTGCCAGTCTATACCTACAAGCTTTTTTAGTTTGTTTATATATGACAAATCTATATCAATGTTGTTTTTCTTAAGATATTTTATATTCTTTATTGTATACCTCTCATATAAAGTTTTATTTCTTTGATGGATTTATAGCATGCTGCTTTTCCAACTAGGGTTGTAGCTTAGCTAGTCAATAGGCTATACTAGTTTCATATCACAACAGGCAAGATTTTCCCGTACAAGCGCTATGTTTTGACTTCAAGCACTAATAACATAACCGTATCTATTACAATAAAACATTATATTCACTTGAATGCATATTATTATTATTATTATTATTATTATTATTATTATTATTATTATTATTATTATTATTATTATTATTTGCCAAGCTACAAGCCTAGTTGGAAGAGTAGGATGCTATAAGCCCAAGGGCCCCAACAGGGAAAATACCTCAGCGAGGAAAGAAAATAAGGAAATAAACTAAAAGAGAAGTTTAAGAAAAATAACATTAAAATAAATCTTTCATACAGAAACTATAAAAACTTCAAAATAACAAGAGGAAGAGAAACAAGATAGAATAGTGTGCCTGAGTGTACCCTCAAGCAAGAGAACTCTACCCCAACTTATTAGACAGTGGAAGACCATGGTACAGAGGCAATGGCACTACCCAAGAGTAGAGAACAATGGTTTAATTTTGGAGTGCCCTTCTACTAGAAGAGCTGCTTACCATAGCTGAAGAGTCCCTTATACCCTTACCAAGAGAAAAGTAGCCACTGAACAATTACACTGCAGTAGTTAACCCCTTGGGTGAAGAAGAATTGTTTGGTAATATCAGTGTTGTCAGGTGTATGAGGACTGAGGGCAAAGGAAAAGTGAACCGTGACCAGAGAGAAGGATCCAATGTAGTACTGTCCAGCCAGTCAAAGGGCCCAATAACTCTCTAGCGGCTATTTTACGTCAATGTGAATGATGTTATAATAGTTGCAGAATCAATCAACGTAAAAACTATAATAATAATGATAATGAATATTCTACGGTACCATTTTTACATGACCTAAAAAATGACGGTAGGTAGTCTAGTAAAATATGTTGTAAGTAACATTTCCTTTACTCGTGTCAAACAGAAATATGAAATTATGTGACTTTGCTTCTTGTATATTGAAATATTCATAATTTCATATTTGCAGATGCTTATATAAGCATGAGGCAAATGCCTCTTTTCATTTTTATTTTCATATTCTTTTTTAAGTTATCTGTTGTTACAGAGGCTTGAGATATTCTTTAAATTATTTAGTATAAAGGTTTCAATTAGAATTAAATTTCTATTGAATGTACATAGCATTCATTCCAAAGGTTTGACACTGTGGTCTATGAGAGAGAGAGAGAGAGAGAGAGAGAGAGAGAGAGAGAGAGAGAGAGAGAGAGAGAGAGAGAGAGAGAGAGAGAGAGAGAGAATTTGGTCTACAGTATGTGTGTATTATAAATTTTGTATAGGTTGAAAATAACAAATTACCCCCAAGATGTTCGCCTCGACTCCATTGGACTTAGATGGAAAATATTCTAAATAAGATTTCTTGTCAAAGGCAATATCCATTTTGCTTCAAAGATTTAATGCTTTACTTTTCTTTACTTCAAGTCTTGGGTAGTGCCATAGCCTCTGTACCAAGGTCTTCCATTGTCTTGGGTTAGAGCTCTCTTGCTTGAGGGTACATTCGGGCACTCTATTCTATCTTATTTCTCTTCATCTTGTTTTGTTAAAGTTTTTATAGTTTGTATAGAAATATTTTTTTCATATTGTTACTGTTCTTAAAATATTTAGTTTTCCTTATTTCCCTTCTTCGCTGGGCTATTATCTCTGTTGGAGCCCCCTGGGCTTATGGCATCCTGTTTTTCCATCTAGGGTTGTAGCTTAGCAATTAATAATAATAATAATAATAATAATAATAATAATAATAATAGTAGTAGTAGTAGTAGTAGTAGTAGTAGTAGTAGTAGTAGTAGTAATAATAATAATAATTAATAGTAATTAATAATTAATAATAATGATGATGATAATAATAATAATAATAATAATAATAATAATAATAATTAAGGGCTGCTTTTCTGATCCTAGACTGCAGGGGAACCCTACTCGCTAAAGAAATTTTCATGATTCATTTTATCGTATACATTCCAATGCATCCAACATTTCACACGTCATATTGCTCTTGTATTGTCAAATCCCTCTTAAGGCAAAAAAAGTCTTCAGTTATCTCTCGAAAGTCTTACTAAAGGACTGCCAAGGTAGATATAGATTTCAACAATATATTTTTGTGAATTTATTTTATTTTTTTTTATTTTTTTTTTTTTATATAAATGGCGAGTATCAAAATTATTTCTTTTCGACGGAAGTTAAGTCTCTTGACTGTAAAGGTTTAAAGGCTGCTCATGAATGGCAGGGGCAATGGGCTTTGATAATGCCCTGTCGAGTAGGACAATACCCTAGAGACTGACCACATACACATATGATCAGCGCCCAAGCACCCTCTCCACCCAAGCTACAACCAATGAGGGCCAGGCAATGACTGCTGATGACTCAGCAGATAGACCTATAGGCTCCCACAAACCCCATTTCTTTAGCTCACAATGATGTTGAGGTTGCAGCGACCAAAGAAACTAAGGAGTTTGAGCTGGACTCGAACCCCAGTCAGGGACGCTACCATATCGGTCACCACAGCCCTAAAAAGAAACTAATTTTATAACTGGAACATCAGTTGTAAAAAAAAAGAAAAAAAAAAACAATTCTACATTATAGCAACTGATTCTATTCTATCATAATTTAACTTTGTTATGGAATACAAGATTAGGGTAGGTAAATCTCACTGACTTTGGTTGTGCAGTTTTCGTAATATATTTTTTTTTTCTACGCTCTCCGAATGAAGGTTTTAAGGCCAACTGAGAATATAAAATTTAATTTATTGATATTTAGAAAACAAATGTAAGTCTTTGTTCCTTATTTTTCAGCAGAGATCGCAATAATATATGTAAGAAAAAAAAATATCTATGTATAATAAAAGTCTACTTTCCCGGGCGTTAATGTCATGTGCACGATTCGTGATTCAAGAATTGTATTCTTCTTCAAGAACACGATTACTTAAAAAGCGGGACGCAATGTCGGTTCATGTCCCAAGGGCCTTAATATCTTTTTATGGGAAATCAACAACAAATACCTCGGTAAATACTCAAGCAAAGTGCAATATTATTTATTTATTGACATCTGCTGAGCTAGGAACAGGCTAACAGCCTGATTTCATATATATAAAAACATTACTTGCTCAACCGCCAGTTAATGCGCTGGGGTCGGAGCTACTAGCGGACCACGTTCCGATATACTGTACTAGAGTCAATACAGATACTGTACTTATTTTCACTGTACTCTCTGGAAAAAAAAAACTTTCATATTACATTTGGATAAAATTTAAGTAAGTAATAATTATATTTTCCGCTAGTCATACAATTAGTAGAGTTAGCTATCACTATAGTCAATTCTTTTTAGTGAGGCAGATTTACACCGACTCGGAGGGGTGCCCTTTTAGGTCGGGAAAAAAAAAATCCAATCAGCGATCAGGAAACTTTTCCAAGCTGAAAGGGCACCCTTGCGAGTCGGGGCAAATCTGCCTCACTAAAAAGAATTGACTATAGTTCTTTCAGGAGAGCAAGTAAGGAATGTGATATTTACGCTAAATACTAAACAAGAAAATATTTCTTGATTAACCTTGTGTGAAACTTCACGCTGTTAATGACTTAATATCAAATTTCTACCAAATTCAGCGAACGACTGATAACTTTGTTTTTCTATTTCATACATTTTCAAATCTCTGACCTATTGAAACACCGTAGAGATTTTATGAGCCTACTAATTCTGTTGATTATTTTAATGCCATTGTTCCTAAAATTTTCTATTTTTCCTTGTTTCCTTTCTTCACTGAGCTATTTTCCTTGTTGGAGACCCTGGGCTTATAGCATCCTGCTTTTCCAACTAGGGTTGTAGCGTAGCAAATAATAATAATAATAATAATAATAATAATAATAATAATAATAATACAGACAAGAACATAATAAATTCACGCATACTCTACACTGAATATGAATATAAGGAGATGTAAGATGAAATATGAATATTATCAATGAAATTGAAAATTCTTTTATTTTCAGGTACTAGAATGATCACCGTTCATTTGATACTACTGATGTCTATACTATCTTCAAAACTCGCCACTTCCCAGAGCCTATTGCGAAAGAAAGGTAATTATGATTTGCGTATGAAGCCACAAAGAAAAAAACTAATAGAAGAATAACAAGGTAATGTCCTTAAATTTGTTGAAGAAGGACATAATGTGCTCAATAGGCCTAATGCTGTTAGTTCACTTCACGTGTTACACTGTTGACATTACTAGAGTGGTCTTAGTAGCATCACTTAGACCTATTATATATATATATATATATATATATATATATATATATATATATATATATATATATATATATATATATATGTATATATATATATATATATATATATATATATATATATATATATATATATATATATATATATATATATATATATACCTCGGAGTGGATATTTATGGCTTATCCTATCCCAAAATATAATTTTCTTAGTAAAGAAGATAAATATTACGTTAGATGATTATTTTATAATGAAAACTTCATGGAATAATGCGCATTGTGATAATAAATAAATTTGGCGGTTAGTTTTCACCAGCTAACATATTCTATTTGAGCATAAAGACCAAGAAAATCGTAATTTCTCGAAACAGGACTTCAAGAAGAAGAAGTGAGCAAGAATGACGACGTTGGCAATCTGGTGACACTCATTCTGGAGACTTATTTGAAAGACTGCGGTACGATGCTTGTGAAAGATGGAACCGATAGCTGGGTTTCTCTCTCGATTATCAGGTAAGATTTTTATAATAGCATTTAGATATACTTTACGAATTTTGCATTAATTGCCACTCAATCAGGTGCAATATCAATACTAATATATCAATCATCGGTAAAGTTTTTTTTTTTTTTTTTCAAAACGATAGATTTCGATCTCAACGATATGTATATATTTATAGGTAGTAGGTTGGCCAAGGCATCAGCCACCCGTTGAGATAATACCTCTAGAGAGTTATTGGGTCCTTTGACTAGCCAGAGAGTACTACATTAGATCCCTCTCTCTGGTTACGGCTTATTTCATCTTTGTCTACACATATCCTTAACACATTCTCCTCTTTCCTCATACACTTGACAACACTAAAATTACCGAACAATTCTTCTTCTCAAGAGGTTAACTACTGCAATTGTTCAGTGGCTACTTTCCTCTAGGTAAGGGTAGAAGAGACTCTTTAGCTATGGTAAATAGCTCTTCTAGGAGAACGACACTGTAAAACCAAACCATTGTTCTCTAGTCTTGGGTAGTGTCATAGCCTCTTTACCTTGGTTTTCTACTGTCGTGGGTTAGATATCTCTTGCTTGAGGGTACACTTAGGCACACTATTCTATCTTATTTCTCTTTCTCTTGTTATTTTCAAGTTTTTATAGAATACATATGAAAGATTTATTTTAATAATATTGTTCTTAAACTTCTTGTAGTTTGTCCTTATTTCCTTTCCTCACTGGGCTATTTTGCTTGTTGGAGCCCTCGGGTTATAGCATCCTGCTTTTTCAAATAGGGTTGTAGCTTAATAATAATAATAATAATAATAATAATAGTAATAATAATAATAATAACTTTTCCGAGCTAAAAGGGCACCCTTGCGAGTCGATGCAAATCTGCCTCGCTAAAAAAAATTGACTATAGACCGTGGTAGCAATAAGGACGAGTAGGTTTACGGGCTGCCTTGGGAAAGAGCCCGTGACCTGCACCCTCTGGCCTGCACCTCAGAGCAGGTCGTTCTAAAACGAACGACGAAAAGGTCTTCGAAATAACAAGATTCAATAAGGTGTCGTAATTCGCCTGTGTCCGCTAATTGGTACGACGTAGGGCTAGTGAATATTCTTCAGTTAGTTATATGTTATGTATTTGATATTGGATATAAATGTATATCACCAACTGCTCTCATTCTTTTTCTTTACAAGAATATACCCTTTTAATTATTCTTAAATTGTACACTTCAGAGAAAATCGCTTGTTTTCGTATAGAGGTAGTTTGAAAAGTAAAATGCTGATTTTATAATAAAAGTTTTAAAAGTACAGTATTTGTTCATATGAATTTTGCGGCAGATATTTGCAAAATAGGAATTTTAGTGTTGAATGTTGATTTATACACAAGGAAAACAATTCTACCCTGTAAAAGAATTTTGTCATTAGTAACGTAGTATAAATTTGCAGGATCAACTTCACATACACTTGTAGGCCTATGCATATATATATATATATATATATATATATATATATACATATATATATATATATATATATATATATATATATATATATATATATATATATATATATATATATAAAACTGTTGCTAGTCCACTGTAGGACAATTAAGGTCTCAGACATGTTCTTCCACTTTCTATGCCTGTCTATATCAGCAAATTTTCTTAGCTTGTCAATCCATCGACTTCTCTTGCTAAGACCTTCCCCTGTTTCTTTTGCAATCTCTAGGGACCCATCCGGAATTATTTTTGTCCGTCCCTTATCTGTCATTCCCATTATATGTCTTGCCCATGTCCATATCTTTTGTCTTTGAGTTGTAACTAGCTTATGTTCTAAGGTTTTACTAAGGCTCCAAGTTTCTTATGCATAAGTTAATACTGGTAGGACCACCTGATTAAATGTTTTTATTTTGAGATAAAGTGACATTTCACTTTTCATTTCATAACCTCATTTTGTTTACCAAAAGCTCTCCATTCCATGCTCATCCTTCTTTTAATTTCGGTCTCATGTCCTGGGGAAACACTTACCGTCTGTTGTAAGTGTGTACTGTATATTCATTGTCACTCTCTTTAGTCCATAACCGTTGTCTTTCTGCATTATCATTAAACATTATCTTAGTTTGACACATATTCATTTTCAGTCCTTCATATCTGCTTTCTCTATTCAAATATTCTATCATCTTATGCAATTCCTCCCATAATTCACTTAATAGAACTTTGACATCCGCAAATCTCAAGTTGTTAAGGTCTTCTTCTTCTTCTTCTATCTCTACAAGCTTGTCCCTACTTGGTGTCGCGATAATGGTTCTTCAACACATTTTTCCATTTTCTTCGGTCCAGTGCATCTTCCTGCTGAATCCCAACTCCCTGATATCTATCTTCACACAGTCAATCCATCGCAATTTTGGTTTAACTAACCTTCTCCAACCAGTTAGTCCCATATCCATCTTCCTCCTTATCGGATGGTCTTCCTCTCGTCTCTTTACATGTCCAAGCCATCTGTCTACATTCCTAACCTTCTCCCACCAAGGAGTCCCATATCCATCATCTTCCCTATCGAATGGTCTTCTTCTCGTCTCTTTACATGTCCAGACCATCTGTCTACATTCCTAACCTTCTCCCACCAAGGAGTCCCATATCCATCATCTTCCCTATCGAATGGTCTTCTTCTCGTCTCTTTACATGTCCAGACCATCTGTCTACATTCCTAACCTTCTCCCACCAAGGAGTCCCATATCCATCATCTTCCCTATCGAATGGTCTTCTTCTTGTCTCTTTACATGTCCAAACCATCTGTCTACATTCCTAACCTTCTCCCACCAAGGAGTCCCATATCCATCATCTTCCCTATCGAATGGTCTTCTTCTCGTCTCTTTACATGTCCAAACCATCTGTCTACATTCCTAACCTTCTCCCACCAAGGAGTCCCATATCCATCATCTTCCCTATCGAATGGTCTTCTTCTCGTCTCTTTACATGTCCAAACCATCTGTCTACATTCCTAACCTTCTCCCACCAAGGAGTCCCATATCCATCATCTTCCCTATCGAATGGTCTTCTTCTCGTCTCTTTACATGTCCAAACCATCTGTCTACATTCCTAACCTTCTCCCACCAAGGAGTCCCATATCCATCATCTTCCCTATCGAATGGTCTTCTTATCGTCTCTTTACATGTCCAAACCATCTGTGTACATTCCTAACCTGCTCCCACCGGGTAGTCCATATCCATCATCCTCCTTATCGGACGGTCTTCCTCTCGTCTCTTTATATGTCCATACCATCTCAGCCTACGTTTCCTCACCTTGGTTTAAGCTGATGCTATTTTGAGAGTGCTCTAATATGTTTGTTCTTTACTTTATCCTTTCTAGTAAGTCCTCATTGACACCTCAACATTCTCATCTCAGTTACATCAATCCTGTTCCCATCTCTCCTCTTAGTTGCCCATGTTTCGGACGAGTACAACATTGCAGGTTTCACCACTTCGTGTTGAATCTTGCTCTTAAGTTGTTAAGGTATTCTCCATTAATGGTAATTCTTACATTTTCCAACCTGAATTCTTAAAAACATTATCAAGGCACGCTTTAAATGATTTAGGAGAGATGGGACTCTTTCTGTCTATCTCCTTTCTCAATCAGAATTTTCTCAGTATGTTTATATAGTTTTAGCATTGCTTCATTTGCCGTATATGTATCTTCAAGTGTTCTAAGGTGAAGATTCATCTACTCCTCGTCTTGTAAGTGCTATCATTACTGCTGAAGTTTTGACAGAATCAAAAGCTTTCTTAGTTTATAAATGCCATACATAGTGGTTTGTCCTACTCTCTGGATTTGTCCATTAGCTGGTTAATTACATAGATATATATACAATATATATACATATATATATATATATATATATATATATATATATAAATATATATATATATATATATATATATATATATATATATATATATATATATATATATATATATATATTTGTGTGAGTTTGTGCATTTATACAGATATATATATATATATATATATATATATATATATATACAAACAAATTTTTATAAAAATACCAAACCCCGATATGCATACGAATTCCATCTAATTTTTGCATTTTACCAAAGAGTTTCATCTCTCAGGGCCTTCACCAGAGCCTCCAGCGCTTACACTATATTCGATCTAGAAACGACTTCAAGGATCACCTCATTGATTCCCACCGGAGTCCGCCTCCAAAGACGCATGCGCATCGAAGAGCGGTTGCCGTGTCAGGTATTTGTGGTAGATCTTACCAACAGTCGAGGGTCTTCGCTGGCAATTCAGTAAGTTTCATACACAAGCATTTATACACACACACACACAAATATATATATATATATATATATATATATATATATATATATATATATATATATATATATATACCAGACTCTTGCTCTTTATTATATAGGGGAGGTAAATCATATATATATATATATATATATATATATATATATATATATAGTCAGACACTTAGTCTTTATTATAGAGGGGAGATATATTATATATATATATATATATATATATATATATATATATATATATATATATATATATATATATATACATACAGTCATGTAGACATAATGGTGCATTTGAATATAAGAGGGTCTATTGAGGCTATGTACAGATTTTTGGAGAAGGTAGAGGGTATTCCATAGTTTAAGTTATGGTAATTACTGCAGAATATAAATAATTCCAGACAAATCTAACATAAAAAGTAATATGAATGCACCCATATGAAAATGATAATTATATCCCAGGTTTTTCATATTCCAAAGAAATATATTTATTATCAGCGTGTGAATCTTTCTCCTAAACGATAGATTATATGTTGGACCCATTTATTTTTTTTTAAATGTGAAAATTGGAAAGGCGTAGGTATTGCCATGTAATCTTTATTTCAACAGGTTTTTGGAGAACTTACAACTGTTCTTGATCCCAAATGCTTACGTGATATTCCTGGGTCGGAAGGCTCTACTGGAAGACACCTTAAGAGCGAAGATTCTCAGAAACTCAGTTCACGTCCTGTACCTGGTGATAAAATTGGAAAAACAACATCCAGAAGCTTCTATAATGGGAGTAAATTCAGCTCCAAATAACAGTATGTATTGATGATATCTGTAAGTTAACATAAAGGTATGTTGCAATGAAAACAGTCTTTTATATATAGAATCTAGTTATTACAACAGATTCAGTAGAAAAATAGTGGTATTCTTAAATAATGATAACAGCTTAATGTTCTTCTAATTCTTCTTCTTCTCTTGATTGCCTGGAGCTTTTCTCCGGACGGGGGCAAAGCTCCGGGTAATCAACAGAAGAAGAAAAAGAAGATGATATGTTCTTCGTTACTCCCATTCAGATAGAAGTCGGTGACAAATAACATAATATTCCATGAAGTTATATAATGAAAATCTAGTTATACAATTTTCCTTTTGAGAATCAATGTTCATAACTTTTAATTTTTTTTTGAGTGATGATCCGATTCTCAGAGCCCCAGCGATCAATACGAAATGAAAATCTGTATATATTTCAAAATTGTTTTTATTGAATTGCTTAGGTAAATGAATGTGACCTCAGGTTAGAGAACCCCATAAGTGAATAATCACAGACAAAAATATTCATATCTCTCTCCTTCCAGGTACACAAACAAAAGTGACTATCTTTTCGCGTTGTCTTTTCTGTGACGAAGCTGAAAACGGCATCGAAAAAGTGAATATTTGGAAATCTTCGACTGGCTTCAGGAGGAACACGTCTCTGCTAAAGGGTAAATTCTGAATTTCTTTTATTATAAGTCTATTTAATCAAAACTCTAAAACAATATTTGAATCTTATCTCAAGAACTTTAGGAGGTTATACAGCACCAACTGATGAAAAATGAATTATTGGTAATGTTAAGTACTGGGACTATAAAATATTTTCACGTAACGACAGTTTCATGAAAAGAAGATTACGGCTCTTACCTAAAGCCTTCACATCCATTTGCGAAATTTTTTTTATACAATTTGCGTAGTAAATTTATTCTCCTGTGATATAAAGTATCCTAGATAAGTCCTTTTGGTCACTATATCTTATAAACTACTAAATAAATAAAAAAAAAACATTTCTTGTGGGGGGGGGGGACGTGTGTTGGCCGATTGATATCGTAATGATGCCTTAAAATTAATACGTTCGTTTCGTAAAAGCATATAGTAGTTGAGCATTACACAAAGCCACCAGCCACCAGTTGAGATACTTCCGCAAGAGAGTTATTGAGTCCTTTGACTGGCCAAACAGTACTACTGTACATTGGACCCTTTTCTCTGGTTACGGCTCGTTTTCCTTTTGCCTATACATACAACAAATAGTCTAGCCTATTCTTTACATATTCTTCTCTGTCCTCATACATCTGACAACATTGAAATTAGCAATCAATTCTTCCTCGCTCAAGGGATTAACTACTGCACTGTAATTGTTCAGAGACTACTTTTCTCTTGGTAACGGTAGAAGAAACTCTTTAGCTATGGTAACCAGCACTTCCAGGAGAAGGACACTCCATAATCAAACCATTGTTCTCTAGTCTTGGATATTGCCATAGCCTCTATACCATGGCCTTCCACTGTCTTGGGGTAAAGTTCTCTTGCTTGAGGGTGTACTCGGGCATGCTATTCCATCTTATTTCTTTTCCTCTTGTTTTTAAAGTTTATATATTTTATGTATAAAAGATTTATTTTAATGTTACTATTCTAAAATATTTTATTTAAATTGTTAATTACTTTTTTTTGTAGTTTCTTTAATTCCTTTCCTCACTGGGCTATTTTCCCTGTTGGACCCCTTGGGCTTATAGCATCCTGCTTTTCCAACTAGGGCTGTAGCTTAGATAATAATAATGATAATAATAATAATAATGATAATAATGTCATTGCAGTACCCTCTTCAACACCTACTTCCTAGCCTTCAGCTTCAGCTCAAATCCCATGTCCTTCCAACTTACTATTCAACCTCTTTCAACTGTCACATACCACAACTGCACTAGGTGGTAACTAGCCCCCCCCCCCCACCTACCCTGGTGTTAGGTCACATATGACCTAAATTCTCAAATAAAATAAATAAACTCTTCACAGATGAAATGCTTGACATGAAGGGTCACAAACTGCGCATCGTTCAGGTAGCCTGGGTTCCCCTGGTCGCCTACAGCTGCGACCAAGTCAATGCCACTGGTCTCGTTACTCCACTGGATTCAGTGCACGTCAGAGCACTGCGAGCCATCGCCAAATCACTCAATTTCACGTGAGTCGAATGCTGGAAATGTTATCGTGAGGTGAAAAGTTCGGCAGACTGGAAAAGTGTGTGTATATATATATATATATATATATATATATATATATATATATATATATATATATATATATATTATATATATATATATATATATATATATATATATATATATGTATATATATTTATTTATTTATATATATGTATATATATTTATTTATTTATTTATATATATATAAATATATATATATATATATATATATATATATATATATATATATATATAAGAGTTTACTTACAGTACTTCCAAGAGCAAGCACATAACCCAAAATGCTCGTAAACCAAAACAATCTTCCCACATAAAGTAAAGGGATTTTACTCAGTGCATTCAGCATGTTCATTAATACAAGTATACACTCATTTTTAAAGGTTTTCAATGGTAATTATTGAACAATCTATAACCCCTATCACAAATGAATTACTATTACTGTATATATTTTTCAGCTGCTTTTGCCAGATGGGTTAATATATACGGTATGTACGTAACCCACAGGTAATGTACCTGTTCAGGCGCATTTTTTTTTCTGGACGTCAAATCCTAATTACCGTTACTGTCATTTATTTTTCCTTCAAAAACTTTCGACCATTTCCCCTTCTTTTTCATCCTTAATAAGAAAATTATTATGAATAAAATGATGTTACCAAGGACATACAATTGTTTTGTGGCCATTTTCCTCTTGTTAAAGGTAAAAGAGTCTCTTTAGCCATGGTCAGCAGCTCTTCTAGGAGAAGGACACTTCAAAATCAAACCATTATTCTCTAGTCTTGGGTAGTGCCATAGCCTCTGTACCATGGTCTTCCACTGTCTTGGGTTAGAGTTCTCTTGCTTGCTTGTTTCTTTTACTCTTGTTTTGTTAAAGTTTCTTTTAGTTTATATAGGAGATATTTATTTTAATGTTACTCTTCTTAAGATAAATTTTCATTGCTTCCTTTCCCCACTGGGCTATTTTCCCTGTTGGAGCCCCTGGGCTTATAGCATCCTGCTTTTTTAACTAGGGTTGTAGCTTAGCAGGTGATAATGATAATAATAATACAGTACACCTAATTTAAAAACTTATTGTACAGATACACATATAAAGGTTGATACTGTATATATTACTGTATATTACTATATTCATAGAGGCATATTTCAACTCCTATCAAACATTTAAAGCATGTTAATTTGAGACTTACAGGTAGTATTTCATTACACCAGGGAAATTCTGCTAATCACAAGATAGTCTCCTTCGTACAGTAATTGTCACCAAAAAAGCGAAAAGGGAAATTTCTTCTCACAGAACACTATACTTGTGAACCATTTTGAATTTTTATGCTCGTATGCTTATTTGCTCGTAAACCGAGGTACTACTTCATATTAAGAAAATGCCCTATTTCATTATGTATATTATTTTTGTAGTTAACTATTTGCTGAACTTTTCCTCTTGTGGGTTTATGCTTTTAGGATATATTCTGATACTTGCACATGTGCTTAGATATTCAAACAAAAAGACATCGTACACGATTATAGACACTTTTTCTGTGTCTGCATCTTTTCCCACTTTTAAAGGTACGAGATGCGTGAACCCTCGGACGGTCAGTGGGGAGTTTCCACACCATCAGGCAACTGGACGGGAATGGTGGGCACCATGCAACACCATAAGGCTGATTTTGCTCTGTCCGTTACGTACAGTTGGAGCCGTTCTCACGTCATCGACTACACGAGGATCATGCTGAAGGAACCGTTTGGTCTGGTCATGTCTAAGCCGAAGCCTCGTCCGCCATATTTGGCGTTGGTTAACCCTTTTACAGGTACTTACTTACTTACTTTTACTTTACTTTGATGGTTGCTTTTCCGGGCTCATATAGCAGAACCCCACTCTCTACAAGACCTCCACTGTCGTTTTACCTTGTTCGTTCAGAGTATTTTTCGTTTCATATCGCGTATTGTTCATTTCCTGTTAAATCGTCACTGTTGTATGACTGTTGAAATAAGAAAGTCTTCAGTTTCCCCTTGAAAGCCTTAGCGTCTTCAATCATTCGGATGTTTCGTGGGAGCTTATTATATAGTCTTGGAGCTGCATATTTAAAGGCTCTGGAGCTTAAAGTAGACATATATCTAGGCGAGAATTGTTTTATCCTATTCACTAAACGTTTAAATCGAATACGATATATTGGAAAATAAGTTGAAATCAATTTGAATTTCAGATTACAAGGGTCACCCTTTTTTGTGCCAATAAGAATTCTAATAATGTGGAATACGTTAAACAATTAACATAGAAATGTGTAGGAGTGCAAAATGTTGTTAACGTAATGTTGGATTGTTCTTAATTAAAAGAAAATATAATCTTTCTGTACTAAATGCCATGAACAAATAGGTCTTCCAAAGCTTTTTTATATTTTCGTCAAAATTAATGATTTATTTATATAAGCACAATTTACATTTTACCAACATTAATACGATATTATTGAAGTTTTTTTTATTCTATTCAAATTAGAAAACACATTTTTGTTTTACTATAATTCAGTATTTACTTTGAAATAATTCTGACTGACTAGTATTATGAATGAAAATATATTCCCTACTCTGTGTACAAAGTTTATTCCAAAATTTTCATGCGATCTGATTTATGAACAAGTAATCCCAATTGCCTGTGACCAAATTGTGGAATGATCTTCCTAATCGGGTAGTTGAATCAGTAGAACTTTAAAAGTTCAAACTTGCAGCAAATGTTTTTGTGTTGAACAGGCTAACATAAGTCTTTTTATAGTTTAGTAGGTAGTAGGATGGCCAGGGCACCAGCCACCCATTGAGAGTTATTGGATCCTTTGACTGGCCAGGCAGTACTACATTGGATCCCTCTCTTCGGTTACGGCTCTTTTTTTTTTCTCTGCCTACACATACACCGAATAGTCTGGTCTATTCTTTACATATTCTCCTCTGTCCTCATACACCTGCCAACACTAAAATTACCAAACAGTACTTCTTCACTGAAGGGGTTAACTTCTGCACTATGATTGTTCAGTGGCTACTTTCCTCTTGGTAAGGGTAGAAGAGACTCTTTAGCTATGGTAAGCAGCTCTTCTAGGAGAAGGACACTCCAAAATCAAACCATTGTTCTCTAGTCTTGGGTAGTGCCATAGCCTCTGTACCATGGTCTTCCACTGTCTTGGGTTAGAGTTCTCTTGTTTGCGGGTACACTCAGGCACACTCTTTCTGTCTTGTTTTCTCTACCTCTTGTTTTTATGAAGATTTTATAGTTTATGTATTATAGATCTAATTTAATATTAGTTATCTTAAAATTTTTTATTTTGATTGTTATTACTTCTCTTGGAGTGTATTTATTTCCTTGTTTCCTTTCCTCACTGGGCTACTTTTCCCTGTTGGAGCCCTTGGGCTTATAGCATATTGCTTTTCCAACTAGGGTTGTAGCTTAGCTAGTACTAATAGTAATAGTAATATATGAAATATCTGTTTTAATGTTGTTAATGTTTTTCTTTAGATATTGTATTTTAATTGTTCATAACTTCTTATATCGTTTATTTCCTTATTTAATTTCCTCACTGGGCTATTTTTCCCTGTTGGAGCCCTTGGGCTTATAGCATCTTGCTTTTCCAACTAAGGTTATAGCTTAGCTAGTAGTAGTAATAATAACAGTAATAATAATAGTAATAATAATAATAATAATAATAATAAATTATATTTATAGCAGAAGTATGGATGGCCGCACTGCTCTCCACCGTGTCAGTTGGGGTGATCTTATGGTGTCTGCAACTTGGCTGGAAACGGGTGTCGAACGAAGCTGGAATGACTCTGAACGTCGCTCTTCTGCAGACTTGGAGCGTTCAGTTTGAAGAGCCAGCCACAATAATACCCAAAAATGCTTCCAGTTTGGTGAGTATCTCTGGCACTTGAAATTCCCATTAGGATATCAAAAGAAAAGAAATTTTAACTTTTAAATTAAAATTCGCATGAGTAATGATCTAGAGAGAGAGAGAGAGAGAGAGAGAGAGAGAGAGAGAGAGAGAGAGAGAGAGAGAGAGGGGGGCATGGGGTTAGGCGTGGGTGGGCGTAATGTACGTGGGCAGTGGGCGTGATGTACGTGGGCAGTGGGCGTAACTCCCAAGCAGCAGTTCTACCTGAGGGGTGAAAAGGTCAGAGTGGCGTGAGTGAGTGAGAGTGAGAGCAAGAGTGAAAGTGAGAGTGAGTGTGAAAGTGAGAATGAGAGTGTGAAGTACAGTAATTTTAACCTTCAAATTAAAATGCGCTTCAGTAATGATCTAGAGAAACAGGTTGGTCACGTTTCATTGTGATCAAATAACTAGCTATTTCTCAACTCATTAATGCACTCTATTCTGACTCTTAATTATATAATTGATCTGTCAGCGTTCTATAACAATTATTTTTTATTTATATCTTATATGTGAATAAGTAAAGTACTCGTCCAACCTTCATTTCATACAACGTAATCCTTTATGTATAATTTTGCTCTCAAACATTTGATGATGCAAAAGTATTTTCCATTGGATTTATAGAGAATAACAAGTAAAGGGATTTTCTTAGGATTAATGAATATAATAGAGAAAAGTGTATTTATAAAAAATCTATAAACGTCTTAAACTTAATTAAAATTATCAAAGAATACATCACTACATACTTGAATAATCTGAGCAACTAACAAGATGAGCAAGAATCATATAAGACTATCTATTATTTTAGAAAATCTCTTTCAGGTATTTTTAGGCGCTTGGTGGATCTACTGTCTGTTCATATTATCCATGTATAAATCAAGCCTTGTTGCTCACCTGACTGTCCCTGGTAAATCCAATGCCATAGATTCCTTCGAAGAACTACTAGAAGACGGTGGATGGACTTGGGGCTCTGGACACACCCACACGAACCAGTATGATCTGCTGAAGACGAGTGATAATCCCGTCATGAAGAAAATTTTCGAAGGAATGGAGGTACTGTATGATAATCAAGAGAATTGTTTTCAAATGTATTACCAATATGCTGATTATCTCTGATGACTTTCAAAGCAATGCAAGCATAATTTTGTGAATAGTTATGAAGAAGAACGCCTACTTTTGAAAAGAGATATAACGCAGTAATTTGAAAAGAGGAACTAGACCTTAATATCTTTTTATAGTTAACGGAGTTCTTTTCCAGATACAACCGATAGAAGAGCAGGCAGTGCGAATTCTAAGGGAGAAGCACGCCCTTCTTGTGGCCGAATATCTTTTCAAGAGTCTGAAAGTTACCATTGCAAAGACTCGAGGCGGCATCAGTCCTTACTACTTCGGGAAAACCCATTACTTTGTTAACGGTGATGGTTGGGCTTTCAGGTAGGCAAGAATCAGGATGTAGAGACTGAGAAATTTCAATTTTATACTTACATACATATACCAAGGCACTTCCCCCAATTTTGGGGGTTAGCAGACATCAAACAAATGAAAAAAAAAGGGGGACCTTTCCTCTCTACTCTCCTCCCAGCTAGACGAGGGACTCAACCGAGTTCGGCTGGTACTGCTGCAGTGCCACAGCCCACCCTCCCCCTTTATCCACCACAGATGAAACTTCATAATGCTGAATCCTCTACTGCTGCTACCTCCGCGGTCATCCAAGGCACCGGAGGAAGCAGCAGGGCCTACCGGAACTGCGTCACAATCGCTCGCCATTCATTCCTATTTCTAGCACGCTCTCTTGCCTCTCTCACTTCTATCCCCCTATCACCCAGAGCTTTCTTCACTCTATCCATCCACCCAAACCATGGCCTTCCTCTTGTACTTCTCCCATCAACTCTTGCATTCATCACCTTCTTTAGCAGACAGCCATTTTTCATTCTCTCAACATGCCCAAACCACCTCAACACATTCATATCCACTCTAGCTGCTAACTCAATTTTCTTACACCCGTTCAATTTTATGAAGTAGATAATTGAGGATCAGTTGAAGAACCCTTATGGAAAATGCTGGAGTAAGAGCAGTGAAGAAAACTGTAGTAAATGTGGGATGGAAGTTGTAAAATAAGAAGTTGAGGCAAAAGGACCATGAAAAAAAAGAAATCAAGAAAAGAATTATGGAAAAAAAAAATAGAAGAAACTATTGAAGAAAAAAATTAAAGGGATGAAAAAATTAAGTTTTTTAGAAGGAAATGGCCCTCAGTCTTATCTCAGATAAATGGATCTGGATAAGGAAACCCTTGTAATGAAGACAAGATTAAGTATGCTCAATTAAAAAGCAAATTTCACAGGAAACTATGCAGATGATTTGTGGGACCTGTGCAAAGATCAAGAAGATACTAATGAACATTTATTTTCATGCCCACAATTAGGACAGTTAATAAGACTAGACATAACTATAGGTACGTTGCAAAATCCTAGGAGGGATCTGGTTGCATTTATAAGTAGGGCAATGCACACGAAACGAAGAATTTAAAAATTCCAAGGTGACCACAATAGGTTGCCAAAACTGATGATAGCAAGTGTTACCCTATCTGATTTCAAGGTAGAATGGGATAAAAGTAAAGATTGATAATTTCATTATTAATTTATTTATAGTACAGGTAAAATGAGCTTACAATAATCACAATAAACTTAGAAGCTTTACACCTATCTACAAGAGGATAGAGTGCCCGCAAATTTATTTTGCGGAGTGAGCAACCAGGAACCAGGCTTCCATCTAGTAATCTGCTGGCCAGGAGTTGAAGACACATTCAAGCTCGTTAGTTTCTTGTAGTGTCTGTAACCTCACGATCCTTGTGAGCAAGGGAAGGGTGTTTTGGGGAGCCTATAGGTCTACCTGCTGAGTGATAAGTATTCATTGCCTGGCCCTAGTTTGATGATGGGGGTTACATGGGCGCTGATCACTTTCTAGATCATTGTCCTAATTTGTCTCTGCCATTCATGAGTTACATTTAAACATATGCTTACATATATACAGTACACACACATTATCTATATATATATATATATATATATATATATATATATATATATATATATATATATATATATATACATATACACACACACACATACACACACATTATTACTTGCTTAGCTACAACCCTAGTTGGAAAAGCAGGATGCTCTCTCTCTCTCTCTCTCTCTCTCTCTCTCTCTCTCTCTCTCTCTCTCTCTCTCTCTCTCTCTCTCTCTTTCTCTCTCTCTCTCTCTCTCTCTCTCTCTCTCTCTCTCTCTCTCTATATATATATATAGATATATATATATATATATATATATATATATATATATATATATATATATATATATATATATATATATTCAGTATATGTGAGTGTGCTTTTTAACAGATATTAACTCACAAATGCAAGCAATAACAAAAACAAAAAATTAAAAGAAATAGTGAGAAATCAAAACTTACTTCTCTACCTTTTTTCTCTCCGAACGAGTGACAGGGAATAATTATATTATTTAATAGGATGGATCATCTTGGTGTGAAACTAGCTCAAAGAAATACAAGTGACACAACTTATTAATTTCTATATAAAGTAAATGAATTCTTAAGTTCTGTTGCCAATTTGTATGTTATAAATAATAATAATAATAATAATAATAATAATAATGATGATAACAACAACAACAATAATAATAATAATAATAATAATAATAATAATAATAATAATGAATATATACATTTTCCAGTTTTTATTTTTCCTTATGTTTTTTTTTATATATATATGATCATCACATGTTCCATTGAACTCTACGCAGTTCAGTGGCTACTCTCCTCTTGGTAGGGGTAGAAGAGACTCTTTAGCTATGGTAAGCAGCTCTTCTAGGAGAAGGACACTCCAAAATCAAACCATTGTTCTCTAGTCTTGAATCGTGCCATAGCCTTTGTACCATGGTCTTCCACTGTCCTGGGTTAGAGTTCTCTTGCTTGAGGGTACACTCAGACACATATTTTATCTTATTTCTCTTCTTTTTTTTTAAGTTTTGTATATTATATATGAAAGATTTATTTTACTGTTGTTACTGTTCTTAAAATATTTTATTTTAGTTGTTCATTGCTTCTCATGTAGTTTATTTATTTCCTTCGTTCCTTTCCTCACTGGGCTATTTTCCTTGTTGGAGGCCTGAGCTTATAGCATCTGGCTTTTCCAACTAGGGTTGTAGCTTAGCAAGCAATAATAATAATGATAATAATCATAATCATAATCAAAATAGTCATAATAATAATAATAATAATAATAATAATAATAATAATAATAATAATAATAATAATAATAATAATAATAATCAAAATAGTCATAATAATAATAATAATAATAATAATAATAATAATAATGATAATGATAATAATAATAATTTGCTTGTGTGTGTATGGATGCAGGCCACATATCTTTTATATAAGTATGGTGGATACTTGAATATACCAAAGTTCTGAATAGATTATTTACTCAAATATTTCAGGCGTAATGCCCCATACTATGACGCCATCGACATGAAGATCCAGCAGCTAGACGAGACGGGACACATCACTCAGTGGCTGAAACAGCTGATTGGAACTACCCCGGACGATGACAAGGAAAATCTCGGAAAGGAAGAGACCGTGATTTCAGAAGAGCAAAACTCGGTGTGTATCTCTCTCTCTCTCTCTCTCTCTCTCTCTCTCTCTCTCTCTCTCTCTCTCTCTCTCTCTCTCTCTCTCTCTCTCTCTCTCTCTATTAAGAGACTCGGAAGGTAATCTTATAACCAATGATTTGAAAGAAAGCAAAACTAATGAATGCATATTTCGCAACTGTATTCACAAGGGAAGAATCAATAACCCTCCCCAAACCATTTATCAAATATGAAGGGTCACAACCATTAGATAGAATCACCTTTACAATTAAAGATGTCGAAAATAAAATAAAAGGACTGAGTAAGTCTAAGGCACCATGTCCAGATGATATTCATCCAAGGGAGATCATAAAACTAGAGGATATAACGTACACACTTTTACAAAATTTTTCGAAAGATACTGTACACCCAATGAAAGAAAGGCACAACAAGGATGGAAACTAGGCAATGTTCTTCCAATCTACAAGAAGGGACCAACAGAAGAATCTAGCAACTATAGACCTGTGTGTCTAACTTTAATGCCTTGCAAAATTTTTTAATCAAGTTGTAGTAGATTCGATATTGGAGCATATAGAGAAAAACAATCTTCTGAAAGACAGCCAGCATGGTTTTAGACAAGAGAGGTCATGTGTGACCAATCTATTGTAATTTTTCCACATGTTTAGCCTTTATGACAAAAGCAGGGCAATCGACATCACTTACCTAGACTTTCAAAAGGCTTTTGACAAAGTTCCTCATAAAAAAATTAATGGTCAGAAATTAGACCACTAGGCATCATTGACGAGCCAGCTGAAAGGATCGAAGATTGGCTGACAAACCGAAAACAGAGTTGTAATCAATGGAGAAGCTTCAGAGTGGGTAGCTGTTACAAGAGGAGTACCTTAGGGATCCGTCCTTGGCCCCTTGCTATTCCTGTTTTTCATTAACGACATAGATTTAGGATTATCTAGTATAATACCCAAATTTGTCGAAGATACTAAACTAGGCTTAAATGCTGCAAACTCAGATGATGTAGAGGCCTTAAGAGAGGATCTACTGAAGCTAGGAGAATATTCCAGAAAATGGCAAATGCCTTCCAATTGTGGGAAATACAAAGTCATGCACACAGATTATAGCACCCCCAATCAGATCACTCAATGTTGGGTAATGAAATAGAAATTGTGGACTATGAGAATCTCTGTATTATTATCGACAAGGATTTGAAGTTCACTAAACAGAGCATAAAAGCTGAAAAGAAAGCACAAAAACCAATTGGTTACATAAAGAGACAATTCAAATACAGAAACAAAGACACTACTATAGCTGTACACATCACTAATAAGACCCTATCTAGAATACGGAGTTCAATTCTGAGCTCCAAGTATTGAGAAGGATATAGATAGACTGAAAGCAGTACAAGCTAGGGCCACTAAAACTAGTTCCAACACTAAGACAGTTTGGATGTAGACAGAGGACAGGGGCAGACTGGCCATCTGGAGATTCTGGACTTTTCCAGATGCCATGGGCCGCCCAGTTAAAGGGCCGCTTGGGCTGCTCTCTCTCTCTCTCTCTCTCTCTCTCTCTCTCTCTCTCTCTCTCTCTCTCTCTCTCTCTCTCTCTCTCTCTCTCTCTCTCTCTCTCTCTCAGGGATAACAACTGGAAAGGCCCCCCAATTTCTTTCTATCCTTTGAGATTGTCAAAGTGATCTGACGGTCACCTTGGCAAGCAAGCAGACTGTTGTACCTCCTTAGGACCCTATTAGCAGCCACCGTGAGACAAGGCCTCTTCACTAGGACATTTAAGTTCCTGTTGCATGACAGATGTAGGCTGTATTTTAAATTAGCCTGTAGTCAGTTTACCAAAAACACGTAAGATGAGATATTCCGTTGGTAGGCCTACACAACTTTTTTTCAACTTAAATCTATAGATACAAATAGTGGTGAATGTTAATTGACTATTTAAGAACATACCAAGGACGCTTATAGATGTTGGAAAAGAATTAAATTAAATGTAAAACTGTCAAACAATAGTGTTGTTTAGTGAGTCTCTGCTTGTTTTCTCGAGGCTTTGAACCTAAGAACTACGGTACAACGCCGTGAGGGAAAGTACGACAATAATTTAAAAGTTAGAATTTTCAAATTTCCTGTAAATGCAGATAGAAAAAGTGAATGGCTTAGGAATACCAAAAAAAAAAAATCAACTAATATTAAATCACAGGGTAAGTTTGTAATATGTTAAGTAACTCTCTCACTCTCCCTCTGTTACACACACACAATATATATATATATATATATATATATATATATATACAGTATATATATATATATATATATATATATATATATATATATATACAGTATATATATATATATATATATATATATATATTGTTACTATATGGATATGAATCATGGTATGACAATGAAACAATCGCCAGTAGATTTAGTAGATATTAGATCAAAGCCCTCAGAAGGATATTGGGAGATATATGGCAGGACAGGATTAGAAATGAAACTATAAGAGATATTACTTGATTGCCATACGTAGATGAGATCATCATAGTGAGGGGTAGATGGAGATGGTTTGGGTATGCTCTTCGCACTCCCCAAGAGAGATTAGTTCACCAGACGTTTAGCTGGGCTCCACAAGGCACTAGATGAGTTGGAAGACCCAGGGCTACCTGGCTGAGGACTATGAATCGTGAAGTAGCAGATGATGAATGGAGAAGTATTGAATTAAAAGCTCAAGATAGAGACGACAGGTGAAATCTAACCTCTTTAAGTTTTCAGACGTAAGCCTTTGGTTTTTAAGAGCGATTATTATTCCTTTTCTTCATACTTTATTCACTAACAACTACAACAATTGCAGTAGCTTCTAGTTCACTGCAGGACAAAGGCCTCAGACGTCTTTCTTCACGTCTGAGGTTTGGCAAGTTCCATCACCACGCTGGCTACTGGGAATTGATGATGGTGGGAAACTTGAGTCTGATCGCTCACAGCAAACCAACTTAGTATGTGTGTCTGCAAATGTGTAATATTTAGTTATTGAAAAGTGTAAGAGAGATAAGCAATATCACGAAGGTTATGTAACAAAGAATCTCTTGATCGACAGGAATCCACAAGTACTGGTCAAGTCGTCCTCACTCTCAACCATCTTCAGAGCGCCTTCTATCTTTTCTCCATGGGAATCTTTGTCTCCATTTTGGCCTTCGTTGGTGAAATGACATTCCATGGATTAAAGAATCTTGTTTGTCTAGCTGAAGGCCGTAAAGGCAAAGAGTAAAGGGAACAGTAAACTTTGCAGTCGGCTGAAGTTCTTAAGTTGAAACTTTGGCAAATGCTTTTCTGTTATCTTGTTTCGTAGTTTCTGTTATAAGTATCTCTTTGGAATTTTTATTCATCTCAATTTATTTTGCATTACTTTCGTTGTTTCTTTATTATAGTTTATTCTTTATTTATCCATTTCTTTTTCGCACTTGGCTGGTTTATTCGTAGATTCCATTGGGGTTGTAGCCTAGCATTCTTTTTTGGACTAAGGTTGCAGCTTGGCTTATAAATAATAATAATAATGATGATGATAATAATAATAATAATAATATGTTATGAATACAAAAGGTGAAATTCGGGGTAAGATTCTTGTCAATTTTGTACTTCAAGCTTCATCTGAATAAGGAGAAACCTTGTTATACCTCTTTAATCAAATTCCAAAATGCATATCCTGACAGCTGTTTTTTTTCTTTTACCTTATACCTCTCAAGCTATATATACGTAGTGTTATTTTTTATTGTTTGTTCTGTGCTTCGGCCTCTTATTAGGCTACTAATAAATTCTAATTCAACATTTTCCTAATTCTCTACAGCTAAACGAACACTTTTGTATTCTCTGCTTCTCTACATGACTCACAAAGTTATTTTTTTTTCTACTATTTCAAATGCCACCATCTTTTATTTCTTTCTTGATTTCTTGTGTCTAATTGTGTTAGCCAATCTGCTTGGAAGCGTTTCTTACATTTTTTTTCGTTGTAATGTTGGTTTCGATTTATTTTCACAGAAGCATGAACATAATATATTTTTCTTTATTTCCAAATAACTACATAATTATTTGTCACTTTCATTTAATGAATATCTATAGTCTTTAAAATTGGTCAGATGTCTTCATCACAAATAAAGGCACTTATAAATATTGTCACACTGTGTCAATCGTAGTTGTGTTGTTGTGTGGTGATAACAAAATGGTAAGTTAAGTTATACAATATAGTCTTAAATATTTGTGCTTGCATAAATAATACTATTTGTTGAAACATATCTATCCTAGAGCATTTTGTGGGTAGTTGCTATTATTGATATGTACTTTGTGGAATAAAATTATTAAGTTTATTTGTTAAACACGAGTAATTTTTCTGCCACCTATTGTGTTTTTTATAATTACCCCTTCTCTTTTTCTCTCCCTCTTTCACTATAAGTCATTGTATTTCCAGAATATATATATATATATATATATATATATATATATATATATATATATATATATATATATATTTATTTTTTTTTTTTTTTTTTTGCACAAGTTGCCAATAATTCCCAGTGGATAACAGAATGGTTTTTCTGGTATATTTTCATGTATTTTGAACAAATCTGATGATGATTATCGACGCAAATCCATAGTTGTGAAGTTTCATACAAGCAAGTTGTATATAATATTTACCTAAGTATATCACAATCCAGTTTTCCTAGCTGTGAAAAAACTGTGTTGATCAAACCAATATACAAAGGAAAAGGTGATGTAAACGAGCTAAATTCTTATAGGCCCATTTCAAATTCATCCTACATGTCTAAGCTTATTGAAAAAAATCATAAGTGGGCAATTATGGGCGCATATTGGTGAGTTAGAGGTATTCCCGGAAAATCAATCGGCCTACAGAGCTAATCACTCTACAGAAACTACCTTATGCTCAATAATGAATGATATGATAGGTCTTCTTGATGAGGGAAAGTGTGGAATTTTGATTATGTTGGATCTTAGTGCTGCCTTCAATACTGTTGGGCACGAGTACTTACTTGACGACTTAAAGTCCATTGGAGTGACTGAGGAAGCACTGGAATTTTTGCGAAGCTGCTTAACGAACAGGAAGACTATTGTAGAAGTTTCTGGAAACCGGTCTAGTGAGAGAATTCTTATGAAAGGTGTACCACAGGGTATTGTTCTGGGCCCTATCTTGTTCAACATATATACTATCGAGCTATCACATCACATATCTTGAAAAACAAAAAGTGGGCTTTAAACTATATGCAGATGATACTCGGTTCTACCTTTCAATTTCAACAACACAAGATACAAAGAAGATAATTGATGAGATAATGACTGAAATAAAAACATGGATGCAGAGGAAAAAGCTTAAATTAAATGATGATAAAACAGAATGTATGTTTTTTGGCACAAAGGTGGCTTTGAAGAATTACCAGTTATTTCAAAGTATAAAAATTTGGTGACGCTGATGTTAGGATTGTGTCTGTTGTGAAAAATTTGGGTGTACTGATAGATTGTAATTTGTCAATGAGGGATCAAATAGTGAATACAGTGAAAGTGTGTAACTATCACCTGAGAAACATAGCATTTATTAGAAAATATTTAACAGAGGGCAGTATAAAAATTTTAGTGATGAGTCACGTAATATCAAGGCTTGATTATTGCAATTCTCTGTACTATAAATTGCTCAATACACTAAGAAAGCTTCCAAATGTGCAAAACCGGGCGGCTAGACTGATAAAAGGCATTAAATTTCGGGAGAGAATAAGTCCTGCACTGATCGATCTACATTGGTTACCTGTTAAGGCTAGAATTGAATTTAAGATTTGTTTGTCGACTCAAAAGGCACTTACAAGTGATAAGCCTAAATATCTTCGTGATTGCTTGGTCCCCTACCCTCAAGCTACTAGCGCTGCTGTAAGAGTTAGACATGCTGATGACCCGTATAGACTATTCAAAATTAGTGTGAATCGTGCAATAGGAGGAAGAACGTTTTGTTATGCTGCACCAAGACTCTTCAACGACCTTCCACTTGATGTCAAGAATAGAAAAAATGTGGCAGCTTTCAAGATAAAGCTGAAGACTTATCTCTTTGGAAAGTATTATAATAGTGATCATAAAACTATTAAGCAAGAATACAAATGCTAGCAAATAACTGAAAAGATACAGAGCAAAATATAAACTGGAAAGAAATTATTTTCACGCATCAAGGCCCGCCTCAACAGACTCTTATTGTCTGATGGAGGGCGAGAAATAAACCCCTAAAAGTAAAAGTAAGCACAAAGTATCGCTTGTCACCACATAGGAGCGATAATATAATGTTAAATTGCGAACAAAGTAGCCACGTCAGAGCAAAGTAGAGTTGAACAAGGTGACTGATTAGATGAGTAGAATAACACATATACACTCTTGCATACTTTACTTGCATGGGCTGCAGTTGGCTGAGTAATCATGCAAAGGTTTTCTGGCTGGAATATAAGATTTTTAAGTTGACTCGGGGAAAACTACAGCTAGAAAACCTTTGGTTACTCAGCCTTTTGCCACCATTGTGTATGTGTGTGTGCTATTTTAATGATCTAATTAATCACTTAGTTCAATTGGTCTTTGCTCCACCATGGATTGCTTTGCTCATGATTTAACATCTCGCTGCTCCTTTGTTCTGGTATGCGTTACTTCTTGCGCTACGTGCATTTCCATGTTGGTATGTGTAACTAGTGAAGCAAAATGTATGAATTAAGCTAAACTGAAAAAAACAAAATCAGCATATGGTGAAATAAAAAAAATTATAGAGCTTTTTATATGGAACTGATGAGGATAGCAGCAAATACTGGTCATAGATATTAGGACGTCATAAACTGCATCTTTAAATTGGTTGGAAATAAAACAATACAAATCAAGGATTTTATGAATGAGAAGTGTTTCTAAAGACTTGCGATAGCTTGGAAATAGCCAAGTGATTTTGATGCAGCCAAGGGAGCTAAAGTCATCCCCAATGCACATGCATTCTTTCATATCCCGAGAGAGGGCGGGATATATGGGGTGTGGGGAGACTTGGACTTTTCATCCTTCAAGGCTATTCCCATCTTAGGATAGTAAAAACTATAGTATTACATTTTCAATCCATTGAAGTAAATGTTACATAAGAAAATGTTTCAGTGATGATTACAAACCTCTGATAATAATGTGAATTACTTTAATTTGACTGTAAGTGTTCTTATTGAGGATTTGGTATATCAGACGAGAATTAACACAGAACAATACTCGAAAAAGTGGATAATGAAAGAATTGAAACATTCTACAGAAGATATTTAGCACCCAAAATATATTTAGATTCAATAAGTTATTGTTGGGCAAAGTGAATTTGCAATAAAGTAACACCTATAATTTAAAGTTGTATAAAATTAAAGAAACTTTATCAATGCATAAATCTGGATGTTGGGGAACCACTGTTCTCAAACCACATGCAAAATTTAGCTTGAACTCTATTAAGGGATTCAGCAGCCACAAATCTACAATCAAGAGATGAAATTTATGTAAAGAGATCAGCATATTATAATTATAGTGTTTAAAATACTTACAGTTTGATTAAAAAAGGTCTCATCGAGGTTAACATAAGTCCATCCTTGTTAATCTTAATACACGTCAAAATCAAATGAATGATGTTTTGATTTATAGTGTAGGCCTAATGCCATTTCTCATTCAAGAGTATTGAATTGATCATATTCTTGTGTTTATTTTCTTATCGTCACAAGGGGGGGGGAGATTTTCCCTGATAATATTCCACAGAATACAGGTTCTGTGCATTCATTGGTCGTCTTACAATTGCTACCGTGGGAAACAGCAAGTCTTTGGAAGTATAACATATTCACAACTAGCAATGCTAGTGGAACATCAATAATTTGGTTTTAATGTAGTGTAATCAAATTCATACTAATTTCTGGTTGGTCTCATCTTTATGAGAACCTGATTTTGCGTAATCATGTCTCTAATTGCATAAAGTGTATTATTGAATTCAACTACACAAATTCACCAGGCATCGATTCAACTGGGACCTCGAGATTGATAGAAAATATTAGAATCATGTTGTGGTCATAGCTCAAGATGCTGGTTATTAATTTTTCCATGGTTCTGCTAACTAACAGACATCTTTAGTAAGTCTATAGTGTACTGTATCTATGCAAGAATTCAGCCTGATCATTTGCCAAACGAACAAAGATATGCTAAATGGGGAGCCAACAATATGGCACAAATGTATTTAATGATCTCATTTGCCCACAAGAATTGTTTTAAACAGTTTATTTAAAGTGCAATTATTCTCCGATGATACACATGGAGCTGTTGGTTGGGGAAATTGTAATCAACCCCCTCCCACCAAAAAAAAAAAAAAAAAAAAAAAGTAAGAAATGCTCGTGTTTGTAAAATGAAATATAAAGCCTATTAGAATGACTGACTGATATGTACCTTGCTATTTGACCTCGTCTTGTCCATTTTCATTAATAATCCATTCACTATGAATAGGTGTAAAGAAATAAACCAGGGGAGTCGTGTAAAGCCTAAGTAATGTACGTAACAGAACAACCATTTATAAGTGTTTCTTATATTATACTATTAAGTGGGTCAGGCTTAATTACTTTTTAAAAAAACATTTATTGGGAAAAACTAAAGAACGCCAGAAGACAATAAGAGTATGAGGAAACTGAATGGCTAAAGCGTCTTATACATTTGATAGAACGCTCATGGGTAATGAAAGTCAAATGACAATATAATAAATATTTAAATATCGTGCAGTTTCAAATCTGTACAACTTGTGATGAAAGTCTTTCATGATTTCATATTCACATTTCCTTGGGAACTTATCCGTGTATAAGCGACGCCTTTTATGTATTGCCAACGTAAGCAAGGAGAATTCCAATACACTTTATGTATTTTTAATACAAAATTTAGAAAATGTAGATCTTTATTCTCTATAGATTACGTATAATTCTTACTAAGTATCAATTTAGCCAAAAAGATATATTTCTCTATAAAGTTTTGATTGAAAAGACAATAGTTTCCGCATAATCTATTCACTTCACAGCCATTATTTAGAGTTCTTTTAGTCTAATTATGATATATGTTTGGCTGTTTATAGAGGCTATTTTGGTACTATTATACATTCATATATTAGAATATATTATAAATTTGTCAAAAATTACGTGACCAAAATAAAAGAATGATCTGTGCATGTTCATTTTAAGCTCTAAATCTTTAAAATAAACTAAAAGAAATTGCTCAGGCAGATGAAATAAATTTTCAAATATCGTAGCATTTCTCAGTCAAGGCAGCCAACACAAACATTTTATGAAGGTAAATAAATCGTGAACGGGTCCCTTCTTTGACATTATATAAGATAACAATAATGTAATGATAAGTAAGTATGGTGTAATTACACCCTATTATATGGTAATTTTCTCTTCTATTTAGTCAGCTTTGTGAAAAGTTATTCTGTAGCTTGTGGTAATTTTGGTTCTCTTTCACTGTGTAGACCCCGTAGTTTTTGTTATTGCCAAACAAAACATTCCAGCTGTCTTTTGAAATATCTATTTCTATTAAAGTTTAGTAATATTTTACCATTAAAAACAAAAAGCAATTTAATATATTTTCTTATTCAAGAACGGTTAATGCTTTAATACATATATTACATTATTTTTTTTAAATTAACAAAAGTTTTTCATTAGCATAGTTTAAGCGTCGCTTGTTTCCAATATTTACCAATAGATGGCCTCAACATGCATTTTTAGCATAAAAATAAAAATTTAGATTTATGAAATTTTCTCTTACATATAAGTTTAAACACAATATGTCCTATCATAATTGCTTCTAGTACACATGTATATTTTCCTTTTAATGATATAAGGATTTTTATAGTTCACATAAAGACGAATCTGTCATTTATATGTTTTGTCATTCACATTTTCTATAGCCAGTTCAAATTCCCAGTTTCATTAAACAAGAGCCTGTCACCTGTCGTCAGGATTGCCAGGTTTTCCAAATGAGAAAAGGCCAAAGTCTGATCAACTGCAGCTTTAAAAGGCCAACCTAATAGTAGAAAAATGCCGAAAAATATAGCATTTAAGGCTAACCAATCTCAAAAAGGCCAAATTTAGGTATTCAACACGAAAAAACCCAAATTTGGAGTTTTTTTTCTTTTGCCTGTAAAAGGCCTACTTGGCAACCTGCCTGTCGGCCAGTCACTTTCAGTCCAGTGTTACCAGATATGGGGATTTATCACCAGATTTAGGATTTTGGGTGTCTGATGGGGATATTCTGTACAAATACCTATGAAGGGGAAACGAAGATAAGTAAAACTTTACAGTAATTTCTATTATGTAAAGCTTGCATAATCAGAAGGAAATATACTTTTGTAAATCGGGATTTTTGGGGATGTTTGGGGGATTTTTTATCATGTTTTGGGGATTTTTAGACTAATCCATCTGGCAACACTGTCAGTCTGTTGTGTTGATCAATTCGTTGTTAGTATTCCAACCCCCTTGGCAGTTTGTTATGTATACGTGTCCTTTCAAATTTATAGTGATTTGCAGTTGCACCATGAAACCTTAACGAAGTCTGGTTGCTAAGGACGAAATGTATTTACATGAACTTGTGTTAAGAGCAATTATGCTTTATTTTATTAGGTAAGCAAATGACAACAGGGAGTCGGTTTTATTGACAGTGGTAATTTGTGTTAGGACCAGTGTTCTATGTAGGCTCTAGACCTGAATTGCTTGGTAAAGAATATGTTTTACTCTTCCATGTTTGATATAACTCTGTCTGAGGATATTATTGGGTCTTTAATACAGCTCATGGTGTTATTGCATTAGTTGCCATTGTTTGATACTCAAAATACTGTACACAGTCGCTTAGACCATTATAAAAGCAATATTCTATTACGAAAAATTACCATATTTTGAATACCATAAATCTCGGGTGCAAACAAATACTAACAATAATAATAATAATTGTTCAAAGATTGAAGCCAAATTTAAATCTGAATGTTCGAATAGAGTGCTACCAGTGTAGCAGGAAAATTTTTCCCCCTGACTGAAATTCCCCCCGGGAAAATTTGCCTAGGATCGATTCCCCCCCCCCCCCCCGGAAAAGCAGCCCAGGCTGTTATCTCCCCAGGGGGAATTTCAGCATTAAGATATTTTTCCCCCCTAGGCCATTTCTCTCCCACCTTCCCTCACAGAGAAACTATTTTGATGAATTAAATCAACGGTCAGTTTGACAAAATATTAGGTATATATATATATATATATATATATATATACATACACACACATACATACATATATATATATACACACTCACACAATATTACGCAACGTTACCAATGTTACGATGCTATTGCTAACGTTAGCAATGCTACGATAATAGTAACGTGTATTTTAAAGCATTTTTCCATATACCCTTTACGCAAAATATAAAAAGGTACAAAAGGGTACAGAACCTAACAAACCCACCTAACCTAACCTAGAAGTTCCCAAGTCACAACCCCTAGCCGCGGGCAAGCCCCTGGACCCCCTTCCCAGGTCACAAGCTTGTACTGGCAAGTGGTAATGTTGAACTGCGCACTCTAAAAACATTAGAATTAAAGAAATTAATGACACTTTTATGACCCAGTGTAATGGTTACCTCTGTGACGGTCTGAACCAACCCCCGGTCTCACAATACTCCTTTATAATCTGTGCATGCGCGAACATTTTGTAAACTTCCGGCCAGTCTGAAATGGCCCCATCCATGCTTCTTCAACATGTGCCATTGTTATTGCTCGCGATGGACGTCTCAGAAAGACGAACACAGCGAATGGCATTATTCAGAAAGAAATGTGAACATATTAAAACTTATTTATCAACTGGTAAGCATGTACCAGGATTGATCAAGAACCAGCAGAGGACTGTTAGGGCTCAGTCATTAAGCCACATTTGGGATGGTGAAAGTTAGTGTCATTATTTTAATACGCTGTATTTAATTCTTGACTTATTTTGATTATTATCTCTCTCTCTCTCTGTCTCTCTCTCTCTCTCTCTCTCTCTCTCTCTCTCTCTCTCTCTCTCTCTCTCTCTCTCTGTAGAGGAAGGGGAACTATGAGACTAGGGGATTTCCCAGTACGCGTCTGCTACGTACCCAGAATTCCCTTGTTAGCCGCGCATGCGCAATAATGTCAAGGAGTATTGTGAGACCGGGGGTTGGTTCAGACCGTCACAACCTCCACCAAGCAAAGGGGGAATCTTGGCCCAGATGGGAAAATATTATCCTGGGACAAAGTTTCCCCGGGGGGATATATATCCTAGGCCATATTTCCCCCAGGGAGGAATTTCGGACGGGGGGGGGGGGGGGGGGGGCAGACCATTACACTGGTATTGCTCTACCTGAAGATTTATTATTTTTTCATGTAACCTATAACGTGGGCCCGTGAGCTTGAGCTTGCTCCCTGGTTAGATTAGTGACCTGCTTTCTTACCAGGTTAGGTGTGATTAGGTTAGCTATTAATTAGATATTAAAAACATGACGGCAAAGTTGTTGGAGAACCATGTGTTCGAAAAGGGTCTTTTTGTGTCGATGATTGTCAATGCGTTTTCACTTACATAAGTACTATACTTTAAAAGCCTAGTGTGATTTCAGCAACACTCCAAAACTATGGATTTGCGCCGATAATCATCATCAGATTTTCTCAAAGAACCTGAAAAAATGCCAGATAAACCATTATCCACTGGGAATTATTGGCAACTTAAGCAAATTTACCCAGCTCACATGGTGCATTGTCTTTGCTAGTACTTGTGTGTTTGTAGCATCCTAGATAGGCTACCTGCATTTGATTCTTTAAATTTACATTGGTATGGCTCCAACTTTAGCCTACTTTAGTTTTCATCTCTAATTTTACATTTTCCTGGCCATAACTTGATTTTAGTTGTTTGCTCCTTTCTTTCATCTGACTGTCTAAACTTTTTTTTTTTTTTACTCCATAGGGCAACTGCACTATTTGGCCATTGGTATAAAATGACTCCTATATCCGCATTGCTGAACCCTGTCCCAAATTCAGGTACAGTATACCTTCATCCATGTATAACATAAAGACTGGGATGTTTGATTAGTTAGGACACTGTATCTTGGCTATCGCAAGTAATGTACATTGTGGTACCACCCCCATGGATTAGCAGAGATACTTAAAGTTGGTTAGGATACTGAGATGTTGATGTGAGGTTTCCATGTTAATAAGAGATGGTTCACAGGTATTTTTGGGGTTACCTTTATTCATAAATCAAAACCCATATACAGTATTTTATTAGATGTTCGGGTATTTATGTTGTACTTTGTAGTATAATTGAAGAGCTCCCACGAGTGATCGTGAACATTGCATGCTCGAAACCCACCACCAGTCTCAAAAATAAGCAATGGACTTAAAAAACATAAGTGGGGTTTACATTTTGATCTATTGATATGCCAGTTATCATGCTCGGCACCCATTAGCCATATAGAGAAACCTGCCAAAACCATCATGTTTCGTCCGTTTCTTATAACTAATTCCTGTTTTGACTAGAAATTGAACTATCATATATTTACCAAAATTTAAAGGTAAATATTACATTAAACTGATAAATTGGTAATGAATTTTGTTTGCGGTTGAACTATATAAAAGTTAAATTTTAAATACACCTAATTTTAATTTTATATTGTCAGAAGTATGTGGTTATTCATGTCCTTATAACTTTATCCGTGCAACATTTGGAAGTACTAAGATGTTCCACTAGAAAGAACATGACATCCTAGATTAGTTTAAGAAAATTATTGGATGATTGTTATTGATGTAGCATTCTTGATAAGGACACAGCATTCTAGTTTAGATCAGGCAAAATATGGTGTACTTTATCGATGTTTACTAGTGATATCACACTGGTAAATATGTGTAGGTTAGTCTGCCATTGTTTTAAGTTTATGCTTGGCATAATGAACAACTGACAGTTCTTGGGTTGCCAGTTGGCACTGTATGGTTATTGATACTGTAGATTGTTTGATAGAATTACAGTTTCAACTAGGAATGGGTGCTGGATCTAGAAATAAATTATATGTACCTTATATAGTGTGCTTCAAATGAATTTGACTATTTTAAACACAAGACTTACCCGGTAGTTATATATATAGCTTACGTCCCTGACGTCAACGGCAGAAAATTCGAAACTCGCGCCAACCGCCAGTTGGATAGCCAGGTGTACCACCCCTGCACCCTAGCGAGGTACCTGGGAACCATTCCAGTGACCCTCATATATTCCCTGCCGTCGCTAGCGGCCACACGTGAATTCTACTCCGTCATTACTGATCGTTTTTTTTTTGGTGAAGTAAAAATCTTTGGTTATTGACTCCCGCTTGTTTTTGATCTCGCTTTGGATATTTCTTGATTTTGTTTGGATTAGATGATTTTTGACCTTTGCTTGTCTGAATTCTCTTAAATTTTTCAAAATTACTTTTAGGTTATGTGTGACTAGTGGGTGTAAGACCCGTATGGCTAAGGCCTCTCTTGACCCCCATTCTCTCTGTGTTGCATGTAGGGGTAAAGAGTGTGATTTAGGTGATCGCTGTGACGAATGTGTTTTGCTGTCAGAGCATGAATGGATTGATTTTGATAAATACAGGCGTAAACTTATAAGGGATAGATTGAGGCGTAGTTCTTCTCGCTCTTCTAGAGATATATCCTCCTCCCATGTCATTAATCCTATTCCTTCACCTGTAGTGGTAGATCCTGATCCCACTACTGTATTGCAATTGCTAATGAACCTTCACTAAAAGATATGTTAGTGGCGATTCAAGCTCTGGGCGCTAAAGTTGAATCTTTGGCTGCGGACAGGACACAGTTGATGTCCGATGTGCGTCTTTTGAAAGGTGAAGGTGCAAGTGCAGTGAAGTTAAGTGCAGTGGAGGGTGCGCCTGCTCGTGTCTGTTGTCCTCCTAGTCCTAGACCTCTTCCAAGCTCCCCAACCCCCTGGAGAAGGAATGTCGAAAGGCGAAAGGAGACGAGAGACTGTACCAAACGAGCAGACGTCCCCTCGAACGTACCTGTGGGCGCCTCCCAGGACGTTCGCCCTCACCATCGGAAAGATGAGGTTAAGTGTTTTTCGTCGTCTTCGGATGACCCCTTGCCTAAAAGAGGCTGGAAGCTCACTTCCAGGCCTCTTAAGAGGTCCTATGATACGACCTATCAACGTCTTGCTAGTTCTAAACCTGGATGCAGTCACTGGGATTCTCCAGAGCCTTATGAAAGCCCCCCGACCAAACGTCCTTTTAGGACTCTGGACGTTTCCAAGGATCCTTCTGTGCACCCAGGACCAGGCTTTACCTCATTTCAGGCTCCCAAGCAGCCTTCAGACTGGATTTCGCCTTCTAGGCGCTCTATTCCATTTAGCGGTGAGGAGAACGTTATGACCTCATCGCCGTTTTCACAACGTAAGGATCCTAACTTTGTTATTCTTCAAGACATGCGAAGCAGGCTCTCTTCCTTTATGCAATCATACCAGCGCAGTGACAAATCTCGTATCAGCGATCGTGATGGGAGCAGTGAGCCAGGACGTGTTTCCGAGCGTCCTCGTAATCGGGAATCGAAGCTTCCTGCTAGCCGATACGAACGGCCTTTAGGAAGCGATCTTGATCGTTCTCCTAATTCCGCAGTCCACGGTTCTTTTATTGAACGCGATCGAGACTGTGTGCCTGTGCGTTCTTCTAAGAAAGACGTCGGACGTTCTGTTAAACAGGTGTTTGATCGCCCTTCGACTCAGGCTCCTGAACTTCCTACTGAATAGGCTGCCGATCCTCCTCCGGTTCAGACTGCCGAACGTCCTTGCAAACAGGCTACCGAACGTTCTTTTAAACAGGCTGCCAAACGTCCTATTATTCAGGAAGTTTCCCTCTCCGCCAATTATTTTAGTGAGCGTCCTTCAGGTCGCGTTTCCGGGATGGTTACAGTTGAACGAGTCGCTGAACAACGAGCGATTCGTAGTACCGATTGTTTGCCAGTAGTTGACGGCAAGCGTGTTTCTGAATATGATTCTGAACGTCCTTTCCCTGGTCATATTTCGGATGTTAGTTTGGATTACGAGGAGGAGCCTTATCCTTTTCAAGACATCGATGCGGTTAATGTACAGGAACTTCTCGTCTCTGATCAAGCTGATCGCGAGCGTTCGGTTGAGCCGCACGCAACTCTGCCGCCTGTTACTGTTCGCAATGAGCCTATTTCTATTGCGGTTGGCACTCAGATTTTTTCTGATATTGATACCGCTCTTAACCCTACTGCTACCGGAGGAACGTCGCTGGAGAAGGAAGTAGAAGCCCAGCTTTCTCCTTTGGAGTTTGATGACGTTTCAGAAGACGAGGACTCTGTTTCTTTCCGTCATTCGGCTGATCTTAAAAAACTTAAGTTTTTACGGAAGAGTTTTCGGACTTTTTTGTGCCTATAGCGCCGCGCTCTCCTCCGTCTGAGTTTGCTCTAGGCAAAGCCTCTAAGAAGGCCCGTTTTACTAAGATGGTTCTGTCACGTTCGTCCAAGAGAGCTCTTAAATTAATAGGTGACTGGTTACAGTCTAAGGAGGCCTTAGGAAAGACGTCTTTTTCCTTTCCTCCAGCTAGACTGGCTTCGAGGTTGAGCATCTGGTACGAGACGGGAGAAGTTCTCGGCTTGGGGATTCCTGCCTCTGCCCAGGGAGATTTCTCAAGCCTCGTAGACGCTCCTCGTTGGTCGGCCATGAGGAAGACCAAAATTTCTTGGTCCACTTCAGAAATGGACCACCTTCTCAAAGGAATTTTTCGGGGCTTTGAAGTTTTTAACTTCCTATACTGGACGCTGAGGGCCTTGGGTAAAAAAGTTGAGACTTTTAAAGAGGGGGATACCTCTGCCCTGGTCCATTTGATGTTGTGCATGGACAAGGCCTTGAGGGATGGCTCTAATGAACTTGCAGCTCTTTTCCGCAGGCATCCTTAAGAAAAGAGATCAACTTGCTCTTTTCTTTCGCCGGGGGTGACTCCCTTCCAGAAGTCTGAACTCTTATATGCTCCTCTTTCTCCATTACTGTTTCCGCAAGAACTTATCAGGGAGATCTCTGCAGCTTTAGCTCAGAAGGCCACTCAGGATCTTGTCTCCAAGACCGCTAGAAAGGCTTTGCCTTCCTCTTTTATCTTCCCAGCCCTTTCGAGGAAGATCTTCTAGTAGGGGTAGCTCCAGACCTGATGCTAGAAGGAGTAAGAGAAGAGGTTTCAGGGCAGGGCGAAGCAGAGTCTGACTGCTTTCGCCTTCAGGCAGTGGGTGCCAGACTACTCAAATTCTGGCAAGCGTGGGAGAAGAGAGGGGCAGACCAATGGTCTATTCAGATCTTGAGGGAGGGTTACAAGATCTCCTTTCTAGGGAGCCCTCCCCTGGTCTCAGTGCCCGTGGATCTCTCTCCCAGTTACAGAGAGGAGGCAAAGAGGCAAGCTCTTTCGAACCAAGTGTCTCTTATGTTAGAGAAGGGGGCCATAGAGAAGGTTCAGGATATCCGTTCACCTGGTTTCTACAATCGGCTATTCCTGGTACCCAAGAACTCGGGGGGGATGGCGTCCAGTTCTGGACGTGAGTGCGCTGAACAGGTTCATCATCAAAACGAAGGTCACCATGGAGACTTCGAAGTCAGTGTTAGCAGCAGTAAGGAGGGACGACTGGATGGTCTCATTGGACCTTCGGGACGCCTACTTCCACATCCCCATCCATCCGAGCTTCAGACCCTACCTCAGGTTCGTTTTCATGGGAGACGTCTTCCAATTCAGAGCCCTATGCTTCGGTCTTTGCACAGCACCTCAGATCTTTACGAAGCTCATGCTGAATGTAGCAAAGATCTTACATTCAAGGGGCATAAGAGCCTCCCTGTATCTCGACGACTGGCTTCTCAGAGCGCACTCTTACGATCACTGCCTGAAGGATCTTCAGACAACCTTGGACCTTGCGGAAGAACTAGGTCTCCTTGTAAACAAGGAAAAGTCTCTCTTGGTTCCATCTCAAGAGATTTTATATTTGGGGATGACGATACGGAGTCAGATTTTTCGGGCTTTTCCGTCTCCCTCGAGGATAGAGCAAGCCAAGTTGAAACTAAGATCATTTCAAAGCAAGGAAGTTTGCTCAGCAAGGAAATGTATGAGTCTGATAGGAACCCTCTCCTCCTTGGAGCAGTTCGTCCCACTGGGAAGGCTGAATCTTCGTCCTCTCCAGTTCCATCTCAACAGCCATTGGGACAAGGAGAGGGATTTAGAATCGATGTCCATTCCTATCACGAACCCCATTAAAGTCTGCCTTCGGTGGTGGGAGGAATCGGACAAGTTCCAGGAGGGTCTCGACTTGTCAATGAAAAGCCCAGATCTTGTGTTATGCTCCGATGCCTCGGACACAGGATGGGGAGCAACCCTAGACAAATTAGAAGTCTCGGGTCTTTGGACAGAACCCCAGAAATCCTTACATATCAACCATAAGGAGTTATTGGCAGTTCTTTTAGCCCTCAGAAGTTTTGAGGCTTTAGTCACCAACAAAGTAGTTCAGGTCAATGCGGACAACACGACAGCATTGGCGTACATCTCAAAGCAAGGGGGAAAACACTCGATATCTCTGTACGAGACGTCAAAGAATCTCCTGATGTGGGCAAGAGAGAGAAACGTTATTCTTCTCGCGCCTTTACTTTCAAGGGGAGAAAAACGTTATGGCAGACAGTCTCAGCAGACGGAATCAGATCCTTCCAACAGAGTGGACCCTCAACCTACAGGTGTGCAAGAGCCTGTGGCGTCTTTGGGGTCGTTCTTGCATAGACCTCTTCGCAACCTCAAAGACGAAGAGGCTAGAGGCATTTTGCTCCCCTGTTCCAGATCCAGAAGCAGTCCACATAGACGCTTTTCTATTGGACTGGTCCAATCTGGATCTCTATGCATTCCCTCCTTACAAGATCCTGTGCAGAGTAATACAGAAATTTGTGACATCCAAAGGAACCAGGATGACCCTTGTGGCTCCCTATTGGCCGTCAAGAGAATGGTTCACAGAGGTACTGGAATGGGTGATAGACACCCCAAGAATTCTTCCTCTAAGAGCAGATCTTCTCAGACAACCCCACTTGGAAAGATTGCATCAAAATCTCCACGCTCTTTAGTTGACTGCCTTCAGACTATCGAGAGACTCGCTTGATCTAGAGGTTTTTCGAAGGAGGCAGCTCAGGCTATTGCGAGAGCAAGAAGGACTTCAACCATCAAGGTCTATCAATCTAAGTGGAAGGTTTTCAGAGAGTGGTGTAGTCAACTCTCTTTCCTCATCCAGTACCTCTGTAGCTCAAATTGCAGATTTCCTGCTTTATCTTCGAAGGAAGTGCAATTTCTCCTCCTCTACTATCAAAGGCTGTAGGATTATGTTAGCTACTGTGTTTAGGCATAGAAACCTTGACCTCTCTGGCAATAGGATCTGCAAGAGCTTCTCAAGTCTTTCGAGACTTCAAAACGACAGAACCAAGATTCTCCAGCCTGGAATCTGGATATTGTTTTGAAGTATCTCATGAGTGACAGGTTTGAGCCACTGGGTTCAACTGCCTTGAAAGACCTCACTATGAAGACTATTTATGGTCAGTCTTGCGACAGCCAAGAGTGAGCGAGATTCATGCGTTTAGCAAAAACGTTGGATTTCGTAATGGCAAAGCTGTCTGTTCCTTGCAGTTAGGCTTTCTTGCCAAAAACGAACGCCCTTCTCAACCTTGGCCCAAAGCATTTGAGATTCCAAATCTTACGGATCTGGTTGGAGATGAGGTAGAGAGAGTCTTGTGCCCAGTTAGAGCTCTAAGATGCTACTTGGAGAGAACAAGAGATTTACGAGGCAAGTCTGAATCTTTGTGGTGTTCAGTCAAGAAGCCCTCTTTACAGATGTCTAAAAATGCCATGTCTTATTTCGTCAGGCTTTTAATTAAGGAAGCTCATATTCATTGTAATGAATCAGACCTTGGACTTTTAAAGGTCAAGTCTCATGAGGTCAGAGCGGTGGCAACGTCAGCAGCATTCAGGCAGAACAGATCTCTACAAAGCATAATGGACACGACCTTCTGGAGGAGCAAATCCGTGTTCGCGTCGTATTATTTGAAAGGTGTTCAGACTTGTTATGAGGACTGTTTCACTCTGGGTCCATTCGTAGCAGCGAGTGCAATAGTGGGTGAAGGATCCACCACTATGTTCCCATAATCCCAATAACCTCTTCTTCTCTTGGTAATTTTAATTGTTTTTATGGTTGTTTTTGGAGATTGTGTCAGTCTTCCACAATCATTGATTTTGTCAGGTGGTCATGTTTGTGCCTTGAGAGCACCCGGAATTGGTTATTGGAGGAGGTTCTGTCATGATGAGGTTTTGACACCGGTTTGACAGTCCCTTCGAGATCTTCAGCCCCCTGGGAGGATTGCTGGATCTCATAAGGCTAGCAGACATAATGAGGCAGAGTATCATTGAAGTCAGCTTCCTTATCAGGTACGAACCCTTAAATTTTGTTTTAATTAACTCTTAAGTAGAATTCCAGATATGCTAGCTGTCTCTAACCTTCCACCAAAGGTGTTAATCAGCTATATATATAACTACCGGGTAAGTCTTGTGTTTAAAAATTATGTTTTCATTAATAAAATAAATTTTTGAACATACTTACCCGGTAGTTATATATAATTTTAGTCCCACCCTCCTCCCCTCCAGAGACTAGAGGCATGGAATATATGAGGGTCACTGGAATGGTTCCCAGGTACCTCGCTAGGGTGCAGGGGTGGTACACCTGGCTATCCAACTGGCGGTTGGCGCGAGTTTCAAATTTTCTGCCGTTGACGTCAGGGGCGTAAGCTATATATATACAGTGAACCCTCGTTTATCGCGGTAGATAGGTTCCAGACCCGGCCGCGATAGGTGAAAATCCGCAAAGTAGTGACATCATATTTACCTATTTATTTAACATGTATATTCGGACTTTTAAAACTTTCCCTTGTACGTAGTACTGTTAACAAACTACCCTTTAATGCATGTACTACAGCACCCTAAACTAAAACAGGCACAAATATTATAGGCGATTTTATATCATGCGTTTCCTAAACACCCAAAAAGCACGATAAAAAATGGCAACCAATGTTTTGTTTACGTTCATCTCTGATCATAATGAAGAAACAAACTCATTTAGTGTACACATATATGTATAGGTTAGTTTTTGCATCGATTATATTGATTATACAGTATGTTGATTTTTTTTATTACCAATGTTTTACTTAATTTTTCTTAGGACTTCCAAATGAAATGTTTTTCTTTATGACGCCGCCTGAAACGACGGCGTCATAAAGTACTGTACGCTCAGTAAACAACCACGCTCAGAACAAAGAAGGCATTTAACGCGCATTATGAAAGTGATAAATAATGATATTTACAGTAAAAGCATTTACAAAATATGTTATTAGTACAAATATAATTTACCGTATCTATATAAAATCATACAGTACATACTGTATGTAGCAAAGCAGGAAAACAATTTACGAGAGAGAGAGAGAGAGAGAGAGAGAGAGAGAGAGAGAGATTGTTTTACGTACGTAAATGTAAATTTTAAACAAAAAAAATATGATAGGTTACAACATGTAGACTTTTAAAACCTTCCCTTTAACTTAATGCATACAGAACTAAGCTATAAAACAGGCACAAATATTAGAATGTTAGAATATTAAAGTAAAAAATAAAGATAGTTACTGTACTCACCACGAAAGAAGTTCAAGAAAAACTTGAATGATGATGGCGATGAATTTGCTGCACAGTAGAAATGATGATGATGAAGCTGATGATGTGTTCTACTGTGCAGCCAGGTAGTATTTTTCAATATTAATCTTACCCGATGATCATGTAGCTGTCAACTCCGTTGCCCGACAGAAATCTATGGTCGGGATACGCCAGCGATCGCTATCCAGGTGGGGGTGTACACAACAGCGCCATCTGTGAGTAGGTACTCAAGTACTTCTTGTCAACAAGAACTCAATTTTTCCTCTGTCGTGCCGCCGGCAAGACCTACTTGGATACGCTGTTGATTCTGGAGTTGTTGTTCACGATTTGGTGATGTATTTACTCTAGAGTTTAGCCTTCGCTATTCAGGAAGCTTTATCATTAGCTTAGCAAGCTTTTGGAATTAATTTGGATTAATTGTTAACGAACTTTGCTAGATTTTGGAATTCCCCCTTGACTACTTCTAAATTCAAGATGTCTGACCAGTCTCAAGTTCCTAAATACAGGCAGTGTAGTGTTAGGACTTGTGCTAGGCGTCTTCCGAAGGCCTCTTTAGATCCTCACACCGTTTGTTTCAATTGTAGGGGTAAAACCTGTTAATTGGAAGATCGATGTGGGGAATGCGCTGGGCTTTCGGAATTCGATTTTAACGAATTCCTCAAAAATGCACGTAGGTTAGAGAAGGAGAGAATCAGGAGGAGTTCTTCTCGCTCTGTGGATTTTTCCTCTCCCCATGCCCCTCAACCTTTTCCTTCCCCTGTGGTGGTGACTCCCGAACCTGCTACTAGTGCTCAGCCATCCATGGCGGATATGTTGCGTGCCATTCAGGCTCTAGGTGACCGAGTGGAGTCATTGGCTAATGACCGTAATCAGCTCTTGGCAGATGTCAGAGAGCTGAAAGCGAAAAGTGCAGTGGGAAGTGTTAGTGCTAGTGATGTGAAAAGTGTCAGTGTCAGTGTTGCGCATGAGGGTACATCTGTGCGTGCCAGTCGTCCTCCCAGTCCGGGACCTCTTGCAAGCTCCCAAGCCCAGGGGAGAAGCAATGTCGAAGGACCAAAGGGTTCGGCAGGCCTTGATCGGCGCACGGATGTATCCTCAGTGGTTGCGGACGTATCTGTTCAAGATCGTCCCATCCACAAACAGACGAATGAGCCCTTACATTCCTCGTCTGTGGAAGAAGTTTCCAGGAGGAAACGATGGACCAATGTCTCACGACCGCTCAAACGTAAGGTCCCTTCCGAGCGAGTCCAACGGCCCAGGTGTAGCCACTGGGTCAGTTCGGACTCGCTGCAGTCATCTGATGACTGCACACCTCCCAAGAGAGGTAGAGTGGTTCCACAACAGGCCTCTGCTCTGTCTGTTGTTGCTCCAACCACGGTAGACCCTAAGTGGTCCTTGCTGCAGACTATGCAGTCTCAGCTTGCGGCATTCATGCAGGAGTATCATGCTGAGAAGGTTAACACTGCACTTGTTAACCTACAACCCGCCGAGGTTGTGCGCTCAGCAGATACTGCGACTGCCTGCTCCCACACTCCACCTGTGAGAGCTCCACCGATGCGCAGTCCTCCCTGCCAGACGCATGTTCTTGCTGCTGTAGAGCTGCCGGGTTCCAGCACTATGCGGCTTTCTCCGCAACCCATGCGGCATGCGCCGCATACCATACAGCATGCTCCGCATACCATACAGCATGCTCCGCAACCCACCGCAGCCCCACCCACGCACCAGCACTCTGCTTTTGTTGTTGCCAGCTCGCAGACAGACCAGCAGCGGCATGATGTTGGATCCGCAGCTACGCATGCACCCGTTCTGCCGGATTCAGCCGTTCAGCTTTCTGCTCTGCCTTTGCCACTTCCTACTCAGCTTTCGGATGATGGAGTATCGGATGACGAAGCTGCACTCTTGGATGAGCCACACTCTGACTTTGAAGGGCCCAAGTCTACGCCTCCCTCCTTAGACTTTCGTAAAGTCCTTGCCTTGTTCAGGGACTTGTATCCTGAGCAGTTTGTGTCTGCAACCCCTCGCTCTCCTCCCTCCGAGTTTGCTCTGGGCATGCAGTCTGCTGCGCCTGCCTTCACCAAGCTTGTTCTCGCACGATCTTCTAAGAGAGCTTTGAGGGTTATGGGAGAGTGGTTGCATTCCAAGAAGCAACTGGGAAAGACTGCATTCATCTTTCCGCCTACCAAGCTTGCTTCCAAGTCGAGCGTCTGGTATGCCATGGGAGAGGAACCCGGCTTGGGAGTTCCTGCCTCTGCCCAGGGCGACTTCTCAAGTCTGGTTGACTCTCCCCGCAGGTTGGCTATGAGACGATCGAAGATCTGCTGGTCCTTTTCCGATATGGATCATCTGTTGAAGGGAGTCTTTCGTGCCTTCGAGATCTTCAACTTCCTCGATTGGTGTTTGGGAGCGTTAAGCAGGAAGACTTCCCCTTCAGATAGGGACTCTGCCATGCTGATCATGTCCAGCATGGACAAAGCCATCCGGGATGGGTCTGGTGAACTTGCGGCTTCGTACGTGTCGGGAGTGCTCAAGAAGAGAGAACATCTTTGCTCCTTCTTATCGGCTGGTATCACTCCTTGCCAGAAGTCAGAGTTGTTGTTTGCTCCTCTCTCCAAGTGTCTGTTTCCGGAGGAGCTGATTAAGGGGATGGCTGCCTCTCTTATCCAGAAGGATACCCATGATCTGATGGCATCTTCTGCACGTAAGGCTAAAACCTTACCTTCCGTGCCTAGACCCTTCCGCCCTGCAGCAGTGGACACTCCTGCAACTCGGTTCATCCCGCCCTTTCGTGGCAGAACCTCCAGCAGAGGAGGTACCCGTGCCGACAGTCACCGTGGCAAATCCAAGAAGGGTTCCAAGTCCGCAAAAGGCAAGTTCTGACTTTCTTCCTCTCCAGACAGCAGTGGGAGCCAGACTCAAGACCTTCTGGCAAGCTTGGGAGAGCAGAGGTGCAGATGCTCAGTCTGTGAAGTGGCTAAGGGAGGGATACAGAATTCCGTTCTGCCGCAGTCCCCCTCTAGCTACATCTCCCATCAACCTCTCTCCCAACTACAAGGAGAAGGACAAGAGGCTAGCGTTGCAACAAGAGGTGTCGCTCTTGCTACAAAAGGAAGCGGTAGTCATAGTCCGGGACCATCAATCCCCGGGCTTCTACAACCGTCTCTTCCTGGTAGCGAAGAAGACAGGAGGTTGGAGACCGGTGCTGGACGTCAGTGCTCTCAATGCTTTTGTCACCAAGCAGACGTTCACGATGGAGACGACGAAGTCGGTCCTAGCAGCGGTCAGGCAGGAGGACTGGATGGTCTCGTTAGACCTGAAAGACGCGTACTTTCACGTCCCCATCCATCCAGACTCCCAACCTTTCCTAAGGTTCGTCTTTGGAAAGGTTGTGTACCAGTTCCAAGCCCTGTGCTTTGGCCTAAGCACGGCACCTCTTGTGTTTACCAGACTGATGAGGAATATTGCGAAATTCCTTCACTTGGCAGACATCAGAGCCTCCCTCTATTTAGACGACTGGCTTTTAAGAGCTCCAACAAGTCGTCGCTGTCTGGAGAATCTCAGATGGACTATGGATCTGACCAAGGAACTGGGCCTCCTGGTCAATATAGAGAAGTCCCAGCTCGTCCCATCTCAGACCATTGTCTATCTAGGTATGGAGATTCAGAGTCGAGCTTTTCGGGCTTTTCCGTCGGCCCCAAGGATCAATCAAGCCCTAGAATGCATCCAGAGCATGCTGAGAAGGAACCGATGTTCAGTCAGGCAGTGGATGAGTCTAACAGGGACACTTTCATCGCTGGCCCTGTTCATCGAGTTAGGGAGACTCCACCTCCGCCCCCTTCAGTATCATCTAGCTGCTCACTGGATAAAGGACATGACGCTAGAGACGGTCTCAGTTCCTGTTTCCGAAGAGATGAGGTCTACTCTAACGTGGTGGAAGAACAGCATTCTTCTCAAGGAAGGTCTACCATTGGCTGTTCAGACCCCCGACCACCGTCTCTTCTCGGACGCATCGGACACGGGCTGGGGTGCGACACTGGACGGACAGGAATGCTCGGGCACATGGAATCAGGAGCAAAGGACACTTCACATCAATTGCAAGGAGTTGTTGGCGGTTCATCTGGCCTTGATAAACTTCAAGTCCCTCCAGCTAAACAAGGTGGTGGAGGTGAACTCCGACAACACCACAGCCTTGGCTTACATCTCCAAGCAGGGAGGGACTCATTCAAGGAAGTTGTTCGAGATCGCAAGGGACCTCCTCATTTGGTCAAAAGATCGAAAGCTTTCGCTGGTAACGAGGTTCATTCAGGGCAATATGAATGTCATGGCAGATCGCCTCAGCCGGAAGGGTCAGGTCATCCCCACAGAGTGGACCCTTCACAAGAATGTTTGCAGCAGACTATGGGCCCTGTGGGGTCAGCCAACCATAGATCTATTCGCTACCTCGATGACCAAGAGGCTCCCGATGTATTGTTCTCCGATTCCAGACCCAGCAGCAGTTCACGTGGATGCCTTTCTGCTGGATTGGTCCCATCTCGACCTGTATGCGTTCCCGCCGTTCAAGATTGTCAACAGGGTACTTCAGAAGTTCGCCTCTCACAAAGGGACACGGCTGACGTTGGTTGCTCCCCTCTGGCCCGCGAGAGAATGGTTCACCGAGGTACTGCAATGGCTAGTCGACGTTCCCAGGACTCTTCCTCTAAGAGTGGACCTTCTGCGTCAACCTCACGTAAAGAAGGTACACCCAAACCTCCACGCTCTTCGTCTGACTGCCTTCAGACTATCGAAAGACTCAAGAGCTAGAGGCTTTTCGAAGGAGGCAGCCAGAGCGATTGCCAGAGCAAGGAGGACATCCACTCTCAGAGTCTATCAGTCTAAATGGGAAGTCTTCCGAAGCTGGTGCAAGGCCAATGCAGTTTCCTCAACCAGTACCACTGTAACCCAGATTGCTGACTTCCTGTTACATCTAAGGAACGTAAGATCCCTATCAGCTCCTACGATCAAGGGTTACAGAAGTATGTTGGCAGCGGTATTCCGCCACAGAGGCTTGGATCTTTCCACCAACAAAGATCTTCAGGACCTCCTTAGGTCTTTTGAGACCTCAAAGGAACGTCGGTTGTCCACTCCAGGCTGGAATCTAGACGTGGTTTTAAGGTTCCTAATGTCATCAAGATTTGAACCGCTCCAATCAGCCTCTTTTAAGGACCTCACATTAAAAACTCTTTTCCTCGTGTGCTTAGCAACAGCTAAAAGAGTGAGATCCACGCCTTCAGCAGGAACATAGGTTTTACATCTGAAACGGCTACATGTTCCTTGCAGCTCGGTTTTTTGGCTAAAAACGAGCTTCCTTCCCGTCCTTGGCCTAAGTCGTTCGAGATCCCAAGCCTGTCCAACTTGGTGGGGAACGAACTAGAGAGAGTACTTTGCCCAGTTAGAGCTCTTAGGTACTATTTAAGAAGGTCAAAGCCATTACGAGGACAATCAGAAGCTTTATGGTGTGCTATCAAGAAGCCTTCTCTACCGATGTCTAAGAACGCAGTTTCTTACTACATCAGGCTTCTGATTAGAGAAGCACATTCTCATCTGAAGGAAGAAGACCTTGCTTTGCTGAAGGTAAGGACACATGAAGTGAGAGCTGTTGCTACTTCAGTGGCCTTCAAACAGAACCGTTCTCTGCAGAGTGTTATGGATGCAACCTATTGGAGAAGCAAGTCAGTGTTCGCATCATTCTATCTCAAAGATGTCCAGTCTCTTTACGAGAACTGCTACACCCTGGGACCATTCGTAGCAGCGAGTGCAGTAGTAGGTGAGGGCTCAGCCACTACATTCCCATAATCCCATAACCTTTTTAACCTTTCTCTTGAATACTTTTTATTGTTGTTCTTTTGGTTGTACGGTAGGCTAAGAAGCCTTCCGCATCCTGGTTGATTTGGCGGGTGGTCAAATTCTTTCTTGAGAAGCGCCTAGGTTAGAGGTTGTGATGAGGTCCTTTAGTATGGGTTGCAGCCCTTTATACTTCAGCACCTAGGAGTCGTTCAGCATCCTAAGAGGACCGCTAGGCTCAGTAAGGAAGACGTACTTAAAAAAGGCAGAGTAATAGTTCAAGTCGACTTCCTTACCAGGTACTTATTTATTTTATGTTTGTTATTTTGAATAACTGATAAAATGAAATACGGGATACTTAGCTTCTTTGTTAACATGTATGCTGGTCTCCACCCACCACCCTGGGTGTGAATCAGCTACATGATTAATACAAGATTAATATTGAAAAATGTTATTTTCATTAGTAAAATAAATTTTTGAATATACTTACCCGATGATCATGAATTAAAGAACCCGCCCTTCCTCCCCATAGAGAACCAGTGGACCGAGGAGAAAATTGAGTTCTTGTTGACAAGAAGTACTTGAGTACCTACTCACAGATGGCGCTGTTGTGTACACCCCCACCTGGATAGCGATCGCTGGCGTATCCCGACCGTAGATTTCTGTCGGGCAACGGAGTTGACAGCTACATGATCATCGGGTAAGTATATTCAAAAATTTATTTTACTAATGAAAATAACATTTTACGTCTCTTCAGACAGAGGTGTCTTTTCCTGGGACACCTCTTCAACTTCTTCAATTTCTTCCGAAGGCGTAGTAGCAGGAGGAACTGGCTCTTTTTTGCGAGGCTGGAAGAACATTGTGATCGGAAGTTGTTGCCGCTGCTTCTTTTTTCGATCGAAGAGCATCTTGTAGGGAGTCATTATGTCATCAACCTTGTTGCAGAATTGCATCGACCGAACCATATCCTCGTCCCACTCTTGCAACATTTCTTTCACCGCCTTTATATGGTTGCAGACCTTGGCAGGCCGTTCTAGTGTTAAGCCCGTTTCTTCGACATTTTCTTGGGTCTCTTCCTGGGTTTCACTCTCTTCTTCGCTTGCCGATTTCATCAGGTCTTCGAGGTCTGCGTCAGTTAGGGGCTGGGAATGGCAGTCCAACTCGTCGACGTCTTCAGTCGTCATGTCGCCCAACCCGTCACCTCCAATTATGGCAGCCAACTGCACATATTTCCGTACTGCAGAGAGTTGGATTTCAGCAGGTGTAAATCCCTCATCGTCGTAAACAATCTCGGGCCACAACTTCTTCCAGCTCGCATTCACAGTTGCAGGTTTCATCTCTTGAAGTGCCTTCTGAATATTCTTCAGGCACGTGGCTATGGTGTACTGCCGCCAGTACGCCTTCAAGTTAAAATCTTCATCCTCATCCTCTTGGGCAGCATCCACACACGCAACGAGGTAACGAAATATCGTATTTGGGGGTCTTCAGATTTCGCGGTATTTTCGAAATTTCCGGAAAATTCGCGATATGTATATATACATGGGTTATGGGAAAAACCCGCGAAGTGGTGAATCCGCGATGGTCGAACCGCGAAGTAGCGAGGGTTCACTGTAACTACCGGGTAAGTATGTTCAAAAATTTATTTTATTAATGAAAATATCATATTTCTGTCACAAACAATTAATTTTAGCTATAGGGGACCCCCTTTAGAGAACAACAATAATGTGGGGTTAATATATGATAGTTTAATTGCTAGCAAAAATGAAATTTGCTATAAGAAATGGACAAGTGCTGGCTAGCTTGTTGTTTTTCTCCATATGGTTAATGGGAGCTGGGGCATAATAACTTATGTATCGGTCTATTTAAATGTGAAGTACTGTATGTTTTTTACTCCAAGTCCATTGTTTACATTTGAGAGACTGAAGGAGACTTATTACGCATGCGTTTTTTTCCATGGATTGCGGAGCTTTCTGTGCATTTACAATGACGTATCTGTCGGGTGGTTTTTTAAAACCAATTAACAGCTTACTGTACAAGTAGTTCTTCATAAGTTCCCGGATGTTCTTTTACATCACCTATCCCAACCCCCTTTTCTCTTTAGTTTCATCATGGCTTCCGTATGTCAAGGTTGTTCTCTGAGGGAGTGGGAGATACATTCCCTCTTTTTCAGGGAAAATAAACGGGCAGACAAGTTCCTTCAGAACCATGGAGTCATCCCTTCAGAAGTTCAATGCCCTTCCTGCCAACAGCCGTGTGTCTTTAGATCTCAAGTTAATCAGTGGCTTGTAATCGATCAGTCAAAGTTGCTAAGAAGGGAAAGCATCATGCATGCAGTTTTTCCGTAACTGCATTTAAGGGCACTTTTTTGGAAAAGGCTCACGTTCATGAATCATTTTCTTGAAAGGGCCTTTGTTCCGTAACCGAAATACAAACCACGCTATTTACATTGGGTTTACCTTTTAGCGTAGCTGAAATGGCGAGCCATTAGAATTTAACGAGGGTGTATTGCCCCCGCGCTAGTTAGCGGGGGGTAGGGGAGTGGTAACTAGCTACCCCTCCACCCCTCACACACCGATGAATTGCTTCACTTTCACTTTTGGCTCGGACATGGACAGACGTCTCTGTCTTTGTCCTCGCTTGACAGCCATTGTTTGTTTTGTCTTTACTTAATCACTTACTTTTCTATTACTCAATATACAGTGAACCCTCGCTACTTCGCGGTTCGACAATCGCGGATTCACCACTTCGCGGGGTTTTCCCATAACCCATATATATATACATATCGCGGATTTTCCGGAAAATTTGAAAATACCGCGAAATCTGAAGACAACCAAATACGATATTTTGTTACCTGTAATTCCATTAATACTGTAATTAGTAATATCTGTTCTTACTGATTGTTCATTGCATTACATATGATATATAATTCAGCACAGAAAGAAATAAAACACGAAAAGAGAATGTGATCATACGATAATTCAGTACTGTATACAGTACGTAGTAAAATTAAATCGAACATGAAACGCAAATCAGATGCAGTCATACCATATTAGAATGGTGTGTACTGTAATGGATGTGCTTCTTTTCCATGAATCTTTTGTATGTATACGTACGTAGTACAGTACTGCATCCAATAATAGTCTTTGTTGCAAAAATCACATTTCGAATAAGCGTACGAGAGAGAGAGAGAGAGAGAGAGAGAGAGAGAGAGAGAGAGAGAGAGAGAGAGAGAGAGAGAGAGAGAGAGAGGCGTAAAATAGCGTACGTAAAGCTGTATTATTATTATTGTTATTATTATTATTATTGTTGTTGTTAATAAAATTATTATTGTTATTATTATTATCATTATTATTATTATTATTACTGTACAGTATTATTATCATTATTTATTATTATTACGGTATTGTACTTAATCTACGTACGTTCGGTATGCGCGGGGCATCTTCTATGAGTAGGTAACCAACGCATCATAGTACTGTAAGACGGGTTGTGATTGGTTCAAGCGCTGATAGATGACGAATCAGAACTCAAGTTTTGTTATCTAGCCTGTGATTGGTGTTTTGCCCGCATCTCCTACCCGCAGCATCAAAGTTCTCGCGGGGCTGGATCGTCCACTCTCTGTTACCGCGTATCGCTGAGTAGACGTTCTTAAGTGTGTGAATCTGTGCTGTGTGCGACTTTTTTAAGTTGAACTTTTTGTTACTGTAAATCCTACTGTAATGGCTCCCAAGCGTTCTGCTTCTCTTAAGGCTGGTAGTGAGCCTAAACGCCACCGAAGGATGATGACGATAGCTGAGAAGGTTACGCTTCTCGACATGTTAAAAGATGGTAGAAGTTACGCGGCCGCCGGCCGCCATTTTGGCATCAACGAATCTACTGTTCGCTATATCAAGAAGGACGAGGCGAACATTAGAAAGACGGCTGCAATCACCTTTAGCAGATCAGCGAAGCGAGTCGTTACAACGCGTAATAAAACGATCGTACGCATGGAAGGTGCTTTAGCTGTGTGGATTGCCGACTGCCGGAAGAAGAACATAGCGTTGGATACGAACACCATCCAAACAAAGGCTTTGAGCTTATATGAGAATTTTGCTGCAAAGGAACCTAAAGACGACGACGGCAACCATGCTGAAGATGATGATGATGCAGATGATCCTCAACCAGGGACATCCACTGATTCCCAGCCTCAGAAACGTTTTTCCGCAAGCAAAGGATGGTTCGCGAAGTTTCAGAAACGCTTCGCCCTGAAAAGCGTTTCCCTGCATGGGGAGTCTGCTTCCGCTGACACTGCCGCTACTGAAACTTACGTGAACCAGACGTTCAAGAATATTATCGCCGAAGGTGGATACAAGCCGGAACAAGTCTTTAATATGGATGAGACTGGCTTGTTTTGGAAGAGAATGCCGTCGCGAACTTTCCTGTTCAAAGAGGAAGCCAAAGCCTCTGGCTTTAAAGCATTCAAGGATCGCGTTACCCTCGTGATGTGTGGCAATGCTGCTGGATTTTTGTTAAAGCCGGGGCTTATTTATAAGTCGAAAAATCCTCGCACTTTGAAAAATAAAAATAAGAATCTCCTTCCCGTGTACTGGATGCATAATCAAAAAGCATGGATTACGAAGATGCTGACCTCCAACTGGTTCCATCAGTGTTTTATCCCGCAAGTCAGCAAATATCTCTTAGAGAAGGGCTTGCCATTCAAGATCCTTCTCCTTATGGATAACGCTGGTGGACACGCAACTGACCTGTCGCATGAGGGCATTCAGGTTGAGTTCCTGCCACCCAACACCACGTCATTAATTCAACCGATGGACCAGGGGGTTATCAGGGCGTTCAAGGCCCTCTACACGAAGAATACCTTGGCGGACCTCGTTGCGTGTGTGGATGCTGCCCAAGATGACGAGGATGAAGATTTTAACTTGAAGGCGTACTGGCGGCAGTACACCATAGCCACGTGCCTGCAGAATATTCAGAAGGCACTTCAAGAGATGAAACCTGCAACCGTGAATGCAAGCTGGAAGAAGTTGTGGCCCGATATTGTTTACGACGACAAGGGATTTACTCCGTCGGAAATCCAACACTCTGCAATACGGAAATCTGTGCAGTTGGCTGCCATAATTGGAGGTGACGGGTTTGACGACTGAAGACGTCGACGAGTTGTTGGACTGCCATTCCCAGCCCCTAACTGACGCAGACCTCGAAGACCTGACGAAATCGGCAAGTGAGGAAGAGAGTGATACCCAGGAAGAGACCCAAGAAAATGTCGAAGAAACGGGCTTAACATTAGAACGGCTTGCCAAGGCCTGCAACCATGCGAAGGAGTTGAAAGAAATGTTGCAAGAGTGGGACGAGGATATGGTTCGCTCGATGCAATTCTGCAACAAGATCGATGAAGACATGACTCCCTACAAAATGCTCTTGGATCGAAAAAAGAAGCAGCGGCAACAACTTCCGATCACAATGTTCTTCCAGCCTCGCAAAAAAGAGCCAGTTCCTCCTGCTACTACGCCTTCGGAAGAAATTGAAGAAGTTTCCCAGGAAGAAGTTGAAGAGGTGTCCCAGGAAAAGACACCTCCGTCTGAAGAGACGTAAAATACTATCATTGGCTGCACAGTAGAACACATCATCAGCTTCATCTTCATCATTTCTACTGTGCAGCAAATTCATCGCCATCACCATTCAAGTTTTTCTTCAACTTCTTTCGTGGTGAGTACAGTAACAATCTTTATTTTTTACTTTAATATTCTTACTGTACATTCTAAAACTGTATTTGTGCCTGTTTTATAGTTTAGTACTGTACGTACTGTATGCATTAAGTTAAAGGGAAGGTTTTAAAAGTCTACATGTTGTAACCTATCATATTTTTTTGTTTAAAATTTACATTTACGTAAGTAAAACAATCTCTCTCTCTCTCTCTCTCTCTCTCTCTCTCTCTCTCTCTCTCTCTCGCTCTCGCTCTCGCTCTCGCTCTCGCTCTCGCTCTCTCTCTCTCTCTCTCTCTCTCTCTCTCTCTCTCTCTCTCTCTCTCTCGTAAATTGTTTTCCTGCTTTGCTACGTACAATACTGTATAATTTATATTTGTAAGGTAACATATTTTGTAAATGCTTTTACTGTAAATACTGTATGTACTGTATCATTATTTATCACTATCATCATGCGCGTTAAATGCCTTGTTTGTTCTGAGCGTGGTTGTTTACTGAGCGTACACGCCGTCGTTTCAGGTGGCGTCATAAAGAAAAACATTTAATTTGGAAGTCCTAAGAAAAATACGTAAACTAAAACATTGGTAATAAACAAATCAACATACAGTACAGTACTGTATAATCAATATAATCGATGCAAAAACTAACCTATACATATATGTGTACTGTACACTAAATGAGTTTGTTTCTTCATTATGATCAGAGATGAACGTAAACAAAACATTGGTTGCCATTTTTTATCGTGCTTTTTAGGTGTTTAGGAAACGCATGATATAAAATCGCCTTTAATATTTGTGCCTGTTTTAGTTTAGGGTGCTGTAGTACATGCATTAAGTGTTCTGTACATTAAAGGGTGGTTTGTTAACAGTACTACGTACAAGGGAAGGTTTTAAAAGTCCGAATATACATGTTAAATAAATAGGTAAATATGATGTCACTACTTCGCGGATTTTCACCTATCGCGCCCGCGTCTGGAACCTATCTACCGCGATAAACGAGGGTTCACTGTATATGTAAACATTTTCTCATGTTTATGTATATATTTGAGTATAGGAATCAGCAAGTTTCCTTTTCAGAGTTTGTGCTTGTGTGTGTAGTGTACGATATCTCCGTGGAGCCCTCGGCAGGTAGGCCACCATGGTGTAATTTCATGGGTCGCGATCGAGTTTGACTTCGGTCTTTCTCTCTCTCTCTCTTGAGGTCGTTCACCCTTTTACTACGTTACTACACCTTTTGTAGTTCCTTCCCGTGTGGGGGGGGTTGCTACGCCGTACGTTTTGTCTCAATTAGTTTATGAATCTAATTGTATTTGTTGATTTTTCAGCTTTGTAGAATGATTCCTTTTGGGGTTTTCGTTCTTTCTTTAGTGTTCATTCATTTTTGAATTACATAATTACATAATTACATAATTATAATTGTTATAATTCTGTGTTGGTTACAGCTCTCCTTCCGTGAGTGTAAGTGGTTGTGAGGGCACGTGCCTGTTGTGTAATTTTTGTTTCCTTTCCCTCGGGATTCCTCTTCGGAGCCTTCCCGGGGGAATGAATGTGTACTAATGACTTTTGTTTTATTTTTTTACAGTTACCGATCTAGTTTGTTTCTGTAATGTGACAACGGTGTGAGCTGTCTTGTTGAGGCCTGGGGATTCGGCTGTTGCTGCCTCCCCTATGGATCTTCGTCAGGGGCGTGTCTCCTTCTTCTGGAAGTACTCCCGTGACGATTGACAGCTCTCCAGTTCATTTTAGAACTCTCAGGAGGCTCGCCTCTTTGGGTGGGTAACTTTCCTTCCGAGGGAAGTTTTTCCTGTCCAGGCTTGAGTTTTTCCCCTTTTGGGGGTTCTTCTATTGCCTTTTTTTCGTGCGACTATGCTCTTGGTGCTGAGCGGTCGCACCTGCAGTTTCGCTCAAGGGGCTGGGCAACTGCAGGAGCCCCTCTTCGGAGGATTGCTCTTTTTAGGTCACTGGCTGACCAGTCTCTTCTACGAAGTGTTTCTCTTTCCTTCGCGAGAGAGTACACTCATAGAGACTCCTCTTTGGAGGATTCTTCTGCTGTTGGCCTCCTTCGCCGTAAGGCACACCGTCCGCCTCGTTGTAAGGGCCTCCCATCTCCCTATAAGGGTGCTAAGAGGCGCCTTTTTGAATCTCCGTATGCAGCCTACAACTCCTCCTTCTTGATCTTCCGCCCCTGGTGCAGATGGACAGCAGTCTGACCTCGTCTTCCGACTGGCAACGGTCTTCCCGACGGACAACGGTCTTCCGACGGACATCAGTCTCCCGACGGACAACGATCCCTTCGGGGCAAAGGGTTGCCTCCCACGGGGGTTCTTCCCTTGCGTGTCAGGGTTCCCCTGCGCGCCCTTCTGCTGTGTTCTCTCCTGCTCAGTGTTAGCGCACAGGCGCTCTCCTGCTCTCCTGCTCAGTGTTAGCGCACAGGCGCTCTCCTGCTCATCAGCGCTTTCCTGATCGCTAGCGCGCTCCTGTTCGCCAGCGCTCTCCTGTTCGTCAGCGCTCTCAGGATGATCATCTCTGCTGTTCCTGTTGATTCCTGTTACGCGCCCTGTGCGCCCACGTTCGCCCTCGCAATCTAGAACTTCGGTTCACGTCTTGGACAAGGACTCTTCTTCTACGCACAGGCTTCCACGCGTTGCCTTCTGCTCGCTAGCGATCACCAGCTCGCCAGCTACCATAGACGCGTCAACATCCACCTGCTCGTCAGCGATCTACGCGTCAACGATCGCCATCGATCTGCCACGTGTGTCAGTTCCCCTGGACACCATCAGTAGCGATCTAGCGCTCGCCTGCTGTGGACCACGATCTCCGGTAGCTGAGACTTGCCGTAGATTTTCCTCCTGCTCGCCAGCGCTCACCTTTACTTCTGTCCATCTGTGCGCCAGCTTTCTTCAATCGCCAGCGCACATCTACGCGCCCTTTTCTGCCACGCACCAATGGGCGCCAACGGTTTTCTGACCGTCTAGGATCGCCTGATTAACATCTTGCTTCATCGCTCACCTTCCTGATGCACCTGCGCGCTAACCATCACTAGTCTCTCTCGCGTTGGCAATCGCCTACGCGCCCGCGCGATTCTTCACCTGCGCGTTAGCGTTTTGTTAACGCACCACCGCTCGCCAACGCGCCGTTGCTTGCCGACGCGCCATCGCTTGCCAACACGCCTTCACTCGCCTACGGGCTATCGCTCGCCAGAACGCGCCATCGCTCGTCAACGCGCCATCGCCCGCCTACGCGTCATCGGTCTCCCGACCGCCTGCGCTCACCCGCGCGCCCACGTGCCTGCGCGTCCACACGCCCACGTGCCCGCACGATCGCACGCCCACGTGCCTGCATGCGCGACCGCGCACATGCTCTCCAATGTTCGCCCGCGGTCTTCCATCGCGCGGACGAACGGTGTTCCATCGCGCGGTCTGACGGTGTTCTGTCGCGCGAACCTACGGTGTTTCATCGTGCGAACGTCGGCTTAATTCTTGCTGTATCCATTGCTCACCTACGGGTTATCGCTCGCCGACCACCAGCTCTCGCCCTTCCTACCACGCTCACCCTCCTTCTGCGCACCTTCATTTGCATTCCTGCGTGCCCGCGCATGGGCGCTTCCACGTTCGCCCACGCGCAAACCATTGATTTACCATCGTGCGAGCGCCAGGGCGATTGCGACCGCGATTCCCGTTGGGGTTTCGCAGCATGGCCAGCCTGGCGCGTGTTCTGGAGCATATTTCTAGAACACGGCCTCACCCCGTAAACGCAGAGCATGGCACATGCAAGAGCAGGAAGAATCTTCAGGGAGGTCTGAGCAACATTCTTCTTTCCAGAACCTGGGTTAGCCCTTCCCCGTCATTCCCTGGAAGGGTTTTGCCAGGGAACTTTCCGTTCGAGATTTCTCCATCGGCCTAGGGGTGACTGGTTTACCCCTTCCTCTTCTCCATCTCGTGAAAGGGGCTTACCAGGTCCTTTCCCTCCTCGGTTGCGACCCGAGGTTTTGTTCAAGGAAGCTACAGGAAGGTCATGGGTACTTTCTTCCTCTCGGGCTCAAGCACCTTTGCGTTTCGTCGCCAAGTTTCGAACTTGCGAGCAAGCTCGATGTTGGACCATCTGGACGCAATGACCGAGGGCTTCCTTTCGGGTGTCTCATCCGTGGATGTCGACAACCTCAGACACCCTTCCATCCTTGGGAAGAGTTTGTTTGTGCCCAAGGACAGAGACATAGACAGCAGTTGTGCGGAGGAAGTCGACTTCCGTTTTCACTCCTCCAAGGCGCTTTCTTCCAGACCCTGCAGGGCTCCAGCGCCTCTTTCTTTCAGCCTCGTCGGTCTAAGTTATCGGACCGGCTACGACAACTGAGACAAGGTGTCCAATAGCAGTCCCCTCCTGTCAGGAACAGGTAGCACGGGAGGCTCTCCCGGGGGGGCATAGTCCTAGATTGGCAACCCCCCCTTGCAGGTTTCACCCTGGGAGGATGCCTAAGGTTACTCATCCGGATAACAGCTTCCCAATGCCCATTCCTGCATGATCTCCGTGATCAGCCAAGGATATCGCACCTGCCGTCTCTGTCAGCAAATTCAGTGTCTCTGAACCTCTATGCCATAGGGTCGGCAAGAGTTTGCCCGTTTAGGCAGAATGATCCATGCCTTAGGAGAAGGTCCTCCATAGGATCGTCGACGGCTTCACCCCCCGGCTTCTTCAGTCGATCCTTTCTCGTAAGAAAGTATCTGAGACGGGAATTCCAAGTCGACCTCTCAGCTCTGATCAAGTTTGTCGAACAAACTTCGTCCAGCGTGGAACAGCAGAATCGATCAGACTGGTAACGAGGCAACAGGAATTCAGCCTAGACTACAGGTATTCCTGCTTGAGATGCAGTGTGGCGATCCCGCCGTGGCATCGCAGGTTTTTTTCCCCAGAGAACTCTCCCTGCTTTCCTCATGGCCGCCCTCTTAATGAGAGAATGCCTTGATGAAGTCATTGAGCTTCAGCACGGCATTTCATTCCCGTGCTGAATCTTGGTGACGGGCAAGAGGGCTCTCGAACTTTGGGAAATTGCTCCCCCAGTTCGAATCTAAATTTCTCTCTCATCTTTTTCTTCTGCTTAATATTACTTCGACCTTCTCCTAATTTTATCAACTTTCTTTCATCTTGCTGTCCTATCTCTATGATTATTATTTTTCTTAGTTATATATATATATATATATATATATATATGTAGAAATATGCATATATATATATTTATTTATTTTATTTGTTCATTTATTTATTTATCCATTTTTTTTTCTATTTTATTTAAATGGCCTGGATATTTCCACATTCGTTATTACTGCCTGCTTAGATGAATGGGAGAAGGGATCACGGTTGGGAGGTATTCGCATTCAAAGCTATATATGAGAGTATGGGATGATCTCAGCCATCCCAAAGATGGTTTGGACCTTTTTGGCGGAACTACTCTCAAGGGTTGGGTCATCGGAATCCAGGGGGATCCAATCCTTGAGGTGGGACTCTTTGGCTTTTGGCCGGAAGCCCAACATTACAGATATGGGGAGGATGATTCCATATTACCTGGGTCTCAGTCCTAATAGGCGGGTTTAGCTTACACCTGTGCCTCTATATCTGTTTTGATGCTATCCTTCGGGTAGGGTATGGAGTGGACCATCTGGGAAGTATACTCTCATTGTGTCGATAGTGGAGAATACAAATTTCCTTTCCAACGTATGATACTTTCTTATAATTCTCAAGCAGGTACCCCAACAAAACAACAACAAAAAACATGAAAATCCCACCCTTAAATATGGACCCTTCAAATGCTGACTCCCCATCCCCTGGATTTGCTGACTCCCCCCCCCCCCCCCCCCCCCCCGGCACTGATGACGACTTCTGCTACTGTAAATAAGGAAAATTCTGTTGACGACCTTCGAACTAAAAAGGACCACTCTACTGATGTTAAAAAATCTAGCAATTTGGGTAACACAGGGAAACTACGATTCCTTCATGTTTCCCAAATCCCATTAGAGACAAATTATGATGATATATATAGAGCATTTGAGTGCTATGGATTGATAAAGGAAATAAGGATGAGACTTGGAGATGAAAAATGGGAATCTTGGATATCTTTTGAAAGTCATGATGAAGCGTTTAATGCCATAAGTAATATTAGTAGTATCAAAATTAACGAATTGAACATCATGGGAGCTCTTTGTGATAAGGTCCCAAAGGAATTGGATGTGTACAAACCTGCTGATTGGTTTGAAAAAGATAGAAATGTACCCATGCCTTCACAGAGAAAACCCAAACCACCAATGTGGCTCTTAGCTGAACCTAAAGGGATAATAGGAAATTATTTTAAGATATGTAAGTTTATCCAAAAAAAAAGTAGGAACCATAGCACCTGGAGATATATCTCGTTTTGGGAAGAATAGTTATCTCATCCATGCCAAATCTTCGACTCAGTCTGCAATACTGTCTAACTTACAGACAGGCAGTGATGAAATTACATTGGAAATTAAACCTCATCTAAATTTTAGTTATGGAAGGGGAGTGGTCTTTAATAAGGACCTGTACGAATTTACAGAGGAGGAGATACTTTCTATGTGTCCATTAAATGTATGGAAAGTGCATAAGGTTCCTGGAACTTCAATGATTATACGTACTTACTTTCCAGGATGCTGATGTACCTTTCCATATTTTTATTGAAAATGAAAGGATTAAAGTTCGACCTTTCAAACAAAAGCCCCTGCAATGTTTTAATTGTTTTAAATTTGGACACCCATCCAAAGTTTGCAAAAATGGAAAAATGTGTGGTATTTGCTCCAAAACTTATCATGGAGAATGTACACTTGAGGCCAGGTGTTCAAATTGCAATTTGAACCATAAATCAACTGATAGGAGATGCGAACTGTATAAGTTGGAGGAAGCTGCCCTAAACAAATCAAGTTTAGAACACATAAGTGTGGGACATGCAAAAAGACTGTTGAATAAATCAACCAGCTATGCAAAGGCCTTAAAATCAAAGGTAAATTTACCACAGGAGACAGCAACTCCACCTAGCACTGCCAGTAATCCTAAGAAAAGAAATACAACCTCTGATAATAAAGTACTGCATGACAAGGTAATCATATTGCCTTCTGAGAATCTGCCACAGCGTATTAAAAATGGGTCATTGCCCATTTCTGTACAGCCTTCGTCCCCCATTACCAACAATAGTACTAACCTCTCCCAGGCCATGTCCTTGCCTGATTTGATGGAGATGCCACCTGACACCAAGTTACCAGGTGCACCTGTATTGGGGAAGGTGCAAAAACCTGGTAGCTCAAAACCTACTAATCGGAAAAGAGAGAGACCTCCATCTCTCTCGCCCCCTTCCATAAGAAATATCAAAATTACGACGTCATATAAATATGATGATTTGTCTGTTGATATTTCTGATCTGGAAGTCAATTTAAATAAATCGGAAATTCAAGTGGAGGTCCACCAACCTCCTCAACAATCAGATCAAAAAGACAAAAAGAAAATCATAAATGCTAAACCCAATCTATCAAGACCCTCTTTAATAAAACCACCTAAAAATAGTGTTAGATCAAAAACTGTTAATGGGAAGACTCCATCCAAGGGGTCTACCAAATTATAAACCATAGTTTTTTTCCTCCATTTTGCAATGGAATTGTCAGGGTTTAAGGGCGAAATATGAAGAACTTAAGCTCCTTATTCATGAGCATTCCCCCATAATTATTTGTCTACAGGAGAGCAAACTTGATCATAATACCCCTTGTCCTCGCGAATATATTAGTTATAGGACACCATATGATCACCAAGTGGGGAGCCATGGCGGAAGTCTCATATACGTTCGTCGAGATGTTCCCCAAGTTTCTCTGTCTATTCGTACACCTCTGCAGGCAGTGGTTGTACAGATTGACATAGGGCGAAAATATACAATTTGTTCTCTGTACTTGCCTCCAAATGATAACATTTTGTATGATAACTTAGTGGAGGTGATTCAACAACTCCCTCAACCTTTTCTTTTACTTGGAGATTTGAATGGTAGACATCCTTTGTGGGGTGATGTTTTAGCAAACACGAGGGGAAATATCATATCATCAATTGTGGAAAATGAAGATGTGGGACTCCTTAATACAGGAGAGCCCACACACACTCATGTCCAGACAGGTACCTTGTCATGTATTGACCTATCAATCGTAAGCTCTAATTGCCTTCTCGACTTCGATTGGAGAACATTAGATGATTGGCATACTAGTGATCATGCACCAATCATTATAAACACCAACAATGGTCCACCTTTACAGGGATCGCCACGATGGAATCTTGACAAGGCGGACTGGGATAAATTTCGTGAGCTAAGCGAAATTGAGGGGGATGCAGGACAAGTTGAAAATATCGATGATGCCATAGACTTACTGAATGGAACTCTCCATACAGCAGGAGTCAATTCAATTCCCAAAACAACAGGGTTATTCAAACGACGACCAGTCCCGTGGTGGTCTTCATAACTAACTGCCCTCCACAGAGCCACAAGAAGATCTCTAACACGATTGCGTAGACGCAGAACTGATGAGAATTTAATTATGTACAAGAAATGTAGAGCACAGTTCCGTCGTGCCATGAAAGAAGCAAGGCGCCAGTCATGGATGTCTTTTGTTTCCTCCATTAACAGTAGAACACCACCATCTTCTGTGTGGAGGAAAGTAAAAAAGATAGCTGGCAAATTCACCCCCAACCCACCACCAGTGTTGAAGGTGAATGGCCAGTATGTAACTGAAGCAAATGATGTTAGCAATGCCCTGGCTAATCATTTTTCAAATGTATCCAGCAAGTGTGAAGGAGCCCCTGGTCACCAGTATAGGAGCACTGAAGAAAAGAAAATTTTAAATTTTGCAACAAGAAGGGAAGAGTCGTATAATTCTCCTTTCACTGAAAGAGAATTTGATTCTGCACTTGCTCATTGCAATGATACAGCCCCTGGACCCGATGGAATTCCATATGCAATGATTAAACATGTACATTTTAATACAAAGCTATTTATTTTAAGTATTATTAATCGAATATGGCATGATCATAGTTACCCAAGTGTTTGGGAACTAGCCATTATTTTAGCCTTTTTAAGACCCGGTAAAGACAAGTTTTTAGCAGCAAACTATCGTCCTATTGCATTGACATCTTGTTTATGTAAAATCATGGAGAAGATGGTCAATGCAAGGCTGATGTGGTACCTTGAAAAGAAAGGTATTTTATCACCGATTCAATGTGGAATCCGAAAAATGCACTCAACGACTGATGTGTTGATACGACTAGTGTCTTCTATTTGTGAAGCCTTTGCTTCCAAACAGCACCATGTTACAGTATTTTTTGACCTTGAAAAGGCATATGATACCACATGGAGATATGGTATACTTAAAACCATTCATGAATTGGGATTGAGAGGAGAGCTGCCACTATTTATTCAGGCATTTCTTTCACGTAGAGTTTTTCAAGTGAGAGTTGGGGAAACTCTATCAGAGAGTAAGTGCCAGGAAGGAGTTCCTCAGGGTAGTGTGCTGAGTGTAACCCTTTTTGCACTAGCAATTAATGGGATATCCTCAGCCATTCCCCAGGATGTTCTCTCAACATTATTTGTGGATGATCTCTCAATATCATTTGCTGGCACTAAAATGGCAATGGTTGAGAGAAAAATCCAACACTCTATTGATAAAATTATCCAGTGGGCTGACATGAATGGATTTAAGTTCTCGACAAGTAAAACTACCATTGTCCATTTTTGTCGTATCCGGGGAGTACATCCAGACCCGGATATATACATTAAAGGTCAACGGATACCATGTGCAAGAGAAGCTAAATTTTTAGGTTTGATATTTGATTGTAGGCTTACATGGGTTTCTCACTTAAAAGCGTTAAAAGCTAAATGTGTTGAAGCTCTGAATATCTTAAAAGTATTGTCCCACACATCATGGGGGGCAGACCGCAATACTATTCTAAAATTATACAAGGCCTTGATTTTTTCCAAAATTAGTTATGGTTGTGAGGTATATTCTTCAGCCACCCCAAGCCGGTTAAAAATATTAGACTCGATACATCATGCAGGTATTAGATTGTCTACTGGAGCTTTTAAAACCTCGCCTATCCCAAGTCTCCTTGTTGATGCTGGAGAGTTACCTCTAGACCTTTACCGAATGTCTTCCATTCTTCGGTATTGGTTTAGATTGCAAAGACTCCCTAACTCTCTAGCCTTTCAGACTGCAAGCCTTGTAAGACACGCATCATACTTTGAGTTGCACCCAAAATCTCCTCAACCTTATGGCTTTCGGGTGAAACGATTATTAAATAGTCTGGATATAATTAGAAATAAGGTACTTCCATTCAAGGTATCATCAACGCCTCCATGGAAGTGACCAGAGATATCTTTTTGTAAATATTTTATTGGAGATAAGAAGAATATGTCAGACCTAGAAGCCAGGTCTCTTTTTAATGAACATGTTAAAGAACATAGAGGATCAACTTTTATCTATACTGATGGCTCGAAATCTGATGCTGGCGTTGGATTTGGAGTACATAGTAATGGTTTTAATTGTAGAGGTGCACTTCCTCTGACCGCTTCCATATTTACTGCCGAACTGTATGGCATATTAACCGCTATTGAGAAAATAGCGTTGGAGAAGGAGGGTAATTTTACAATTTTTAGTGATGCAAGGAGTGTCCTTCAAGCTATGGAAGTTTTTAATTCTAATAACCCTTTAGTTATAAAGATTTTAGAATGGCTTTTCATTATTGGACGGAGAGGTATAACAGTTCAATTTTGTTGGGTTCCAGCACATGTAGTGTCCGGGAATGAGAAGGCAGATTCACTGGCTAAGGAGGCTGCATCCGAGTTGCTGCCAAGAAGGTATCCCATTCCCTGTAATGATTTCTTACCTGACATCAAGAAATTGGTTTGCAATAAATGGCAACAGCAATGGGATAGTCAAGATGGCAATAAAATGCGAGAGATAACAAATGACATATCTCCTTGGAGGTATAATATGATGCCCCGAAAATGGGAGACGTCTCTTCGTCGTCTCCGTATTGGTCACACTCGGTTGACACACGAGTTTCTGCTGAAGGGCCAACACCAACCGTATTGGGACGACTGTTTAGTACCTCTAACGGTAAGGCATTTGTTGACCGAATGCCCCAATTATAACAACTTAAAGAATAGATATTTGTTTGAGGCTCGAGGTGAGGGTGGCAGGTTCATCCTTGCCAAGATTCTTGGAAATGATGTGTCCTACCATGCAAGTGGCATTTTTAGATTTATTTCAGAAGCAGGTCTTCTGAAAAATATTTAACTTTTATGACATTCAACTTTTATGATTTTAATTGAATACTCTTTTATTTTTCATTTTATTTTATTTTTTATTTTTGTCAGATGTCAGGATGCCTGAAAACTTTAAATCAATCAATCAATCCTCATGGCCGCTCAGGTGCATGCTTCCGCCTCCTTCGCCTTTTGGAGGTCTGGTCAACTCCGGTAGGCTCGGGTTCGACCTTCTTCAACGCCGGGACAAGCTTCCGGATCCTTACCATGAGTGGAGGTTCATGGTAATTTGCTAGGAGCCTTCTCTTCTTCGGCCTCAACATCTGGAGTATCTAGCCATGATATTGAGTCAACGGCCTTACCACGTTGGAAACCCCGCTTCTCGTCCGTCCAGCGAGGTTAAGCAACGTCGGGTCTGGTTGGTACTTGGATGGGTGACCGCCTGGGGACGCCAGATTCTGTTGCCGCCTCCTCCGAGCCTTCCCTTCAGTTGACTGTGGCAAGGCTAAGGAGAGTCGCAGTACCTGTTTTCAGTCGGGCAGAGCTTTCAGCCCTACCTTGGAACGTTTCCTAGGTCTCTTTCCTCATTGACCCGTCTAAAGTTCCGAATGGTCGCCTCAGGATAAGTTCCATGTGGGGCGGCCCAAGTTCCGGTGGTTTCAAAGCAACGATTAACCGGACTTTCTGGCCCCTATGGGACCAGCGGGACGATTAGACCTGCAATGGGTGTTGACCTATGGAACCTCTTGATGGGAGTGGATATTCTCGTCCTTTCCCCACGTTTTTTATGCTGTTCTCGGACTCGTGAAAGAAAAGGGGGGGGCGGGCATGTTCCGGTCCAGGCCTATGGTCAGGACCTGAAGGATACCTCTCCATCATTCAGGCAGGCTTAGGGGCCGTAGTCTGGCCCCTCTACAGATCCTACAGCTCCTGCTGAGTCGCTCCGTGCGCGACGACTTCATGGTACTGACGTGTTTTAACCAGCAAGGGACGCATTTTTTATACCTTCGCATCTTGCAGTAGAGATACTGAGATGATTTGAGATCCTCTCAATACCACCATCGGCTCGCTCATTCCGGGCAGAGGAACGTTCTCTCCGACTATTCGAGCAGAGCCTCGTAGAGAGAGAGTACCTGGGGGTCTTTGGCCTTGAGTAACCAGCAAGTCCTGGTCTGGGGGACCTGATCGCGACAGCTTGGAACCTCAAGCTTCCGCTGTTCTTTCCCCCAGTCTCAGACCCCGAGACTCTTTGCAAGATGCATTCCGATGATGGTGGGACAACATCGATGCCTGCGTCTTCCCTCCTTTGTTGTCTGTTGAGAATGGGTCTCAACAAGACCAGGTTGTCTGTCAACCTTTCAATGGCCCTGAGAGCTCCACTGGGACTATACGCAGAACGGTTTCCGGACCCTCTGCTTCCCCTGACAGAACTCCCGGGAGAGCTTCTCCCACGGCACAGGCTACTCAAACAACCACACTGCAACATCTTTCACGAGCCGGGGCGTCGCTTCGGCTTCATGCCTGGAGACACTACGCCTCCCTCCTCAAGAAGAGACAACCCGCTACAGTCGCGGGACGGAGGTCGCGTCATCTGCGATAGTCATCCGCAGGGGTCTTCCAGGCGAAGTGGATAGTCTTCTGGTGGTTGGTGTCGTGGGACCAGTCCCACAGTTCCTGCTTGAGCTCCCTGCTCGCCATCAGTCTTCTGACCCTGTGGCCTACGCGGACATCGTTCAGCGCGTGTGTCAAAAGCACATGTTCGCCAACGCGCCTGCGATCTTTCCTGTTCCTGCTCGTGAACGCGCCGCGCCACCTGTTCCTTCACAGGATCTTCACGCGTCGACCTCCTGCTCGCCAGCGCGCACAGGCGATTTTAGTATCGCCTATTCGCCAGCGTTCTCCCACGCGTCAACGATCGCCTGCTCGTCAGCGCGCTCAGGCGATTTTGGTATCGCCTATTCACCAGCGTTCTACGCGTCAGCGATCACCTGTTTTCTTGGCGATCTCCGGACTCGCCCGTGTGTGTTACAGCCTGCGCGCCAACGTTCTCCAACGTTTCGTCAGCCGGAGGTTCTAAAGGGACATGGTTCGCCGGCTACTAGCTCGCCATCGCGCGATTGCTCACCGGCGCGTGCTGCTCGCTATCGCTCCCCAACGCGTCGCCATGCCCACAACGCGCCATCGCCTACCTGCGCGTCAGCGCTCACCAGCTCACCACCGATCTCCTGTTGATCCACATCGCCAGCGGTCTTCCTCAATCACGCGGGGCAGCGCATTTCCTCGCCATCGCGACAACGTTTGCGTTCGCCGCCTTGGACACGCGCTCATTCACCTGCCCACCCTCGCGCCCACTCGCCCGCACGACCGCTCGCCCGCGCTCCCGCGCGACCATTCGCCCTCGCACGACCATCATTCGCGGCGAATTCCGCAGCCGGGGGTGGTAGCAGCAGGAACGCGTGTTCCTAGACAACGCTCGGGATCGCCTCCACCCAAACACAGGTTGGTAGTGCAGGACAAGGATACTACTGAGGAGAAGTTAGTACATCATTCTTCCCCACCTTCTTTTCCAGGCGGGTACTGTGGGGTCCACTCCAAAGGATCGCCCCGATCCCTTTTCTCTTTAGCGAGGATTTCGGACTCTGTGTCCTTGGAGCAACAGACTTGGTTTGGTCCTCTGGCGGCGGGCGTTAGTGAGGGTTATGAAACCAGCACTCGCCGACCAGGGTGACAAACCAACGGCTGTCTCTCCTACGCTGAAGAGAAAGAGAGGAGTGGACTTCGTGGTGACTTCCCCCAGGGCGAAGTTGGTTCCCAAGAGGTCGGTCGCGAAGGCCCCTTCTCCTGCTCGAGGGGCTTTCTCCTTCTTCCATGGACGGGGCCTTTCCGTCCTCAGGTGAGTCCAGTGGGGCGGGTAGTCGTCCCCTCGGCACCAAGGGGGGAGACTTCGCTTCATGGACAGATGTCAGGATGCCTGAAAACTTTGAATCAATCAATCAATCGCTTCATGGAGGAGAATCATCTCGTGAGGAAGGGGCCCCTCGAATCTCTTTGTTGGGATCCTGTATCCCTCCCAGGGGGGAATCCAAGGACTCCAAGACCGTCCCGAAATTCTCCTCAAGGATTCGCCAGGAACCCACGACTACCCGGGGGAATGTCCACGTTTTACCCCAGGAAGAGATTCCTGGGGCAGGAGACTTAGCTGCCAGCCCACGGGGAGGAGAACAGCAGGAATCAGAACATACCTTCTGGCAGGTCCTAAGCCTGATAAGGCAACTTAACGGGCTTATGGATCCAGTCATCGCCCCCCGTGAAGGCAAAGACACGATCTTGGATGAAGTGTCTGACGTTCAGAAAGCCCCGAAGTCCAGTGCGGCTCTGCCCCGGTCTCGGGGTCTGAAGAGTGCCAGAGCTAGGGCCATCCTTGAGAAGAGTCTGTTTGTGCCCAAGCACAGAGGACTTAGACAGCGGGCTGTGCGGAGGAAGTTGACTTCCGTTTTCACTCCTCCAAGGCGCTTCTTCCAGACTCTGCAGGGCTCCAGCGCCTTTTTCTTTCAACCACGTCGGCCTAAGTTATCGGCTACGACAACTGAGACAAGGTGTCCAATTGCAGTTTCTTCCTGTCAGGAACAGATGGCACGGGAGGCTCCCGCGGGGGGGGGCATAGTCCTAGAGGGAGCGGCAGAGTTCACGAACTCTAAGATTGCAGGTTTCACGCTGGGAGGATGCTTAAGGTTACTCATCCGGATGACAGCTCCCCGATGCCCATTCCCGCACGATCTCTGTGATCAGCCAAGGATATCGCGCCTGCCGTCTCTGTCAGCGAATTCAGTGTCTCTGAACCTCTATGCCATAGCGTCGGCAAGAGTTGCCCGATTGGGCTTCGCCCCCGGCTTCTTCAGTCGATCCTTTCTTGTAAGGAAGGATCTGAGACGGAGTTCCGTAGTCGACCTCTCAGCCCTG
>NC_090726.1:192522401-192727401 GCF_036898095.1 Palaemon carinicauda
CCCATGTACAGTGAACCCTCATTTATCGCGGTTGATAGGTTCCAGACGCGGGCGCGATAGGTGAAAATCCGCGAAGTATTGACACCATATTTACCTATTTATTTAACATGTATATTCGGACTTTTAAAACCTTCCCTTGTACGTAGTACTGTTAACAAACTACCCTTTAATGTACAGAACACTTAATGCATGTACTACAGTACCCTAAACTAAAACAGGCACAAATATTAAAGGTGATTTTTTTATCATGCGTTTCCTAAACACCTAAAAAGCACGATAAAAAATGGCAACCAATGTTTTGTTTACGTTTATCTCTGATCATAATGAAGAAACAAACTCATTTAGTGTACTGTACACATATACTGTATGTATAGGTTAGTTTTTGCATCGATTATATTGATGTATACAGTATGTTGATTTTGTTATTACCAATGTTTTACTTAATTTTCCTTAGGACTTCCAAATGAAATTTTTTTCTTTATGACGCCGCCTGAAACGACGGCGTCATAAAGTACGCTCAGTAAACAACCACGCTCAGAACAAAGAAGGCATTTAACGCGCATGATGAAAGTGATAAATAATGATATTTACAGTAAAAGCATTTACAAAATATGTTATTACAAATATTATTTACCGTATCTATATAAAATCATACAGTACATACTGTACGTAGCAAAGCAGGAAAACAATTTACGAGAGAGAGAGAGAGAGAGAGAGAGGTAGAGAGAGAGAGAGAGAGAGAGAGAGAGAGATTGTTTTACGTACGTAAATGTAAATTTTAAACAAAAAAAATATGATAGGCTTTTAAAACCTTCCCTTTAACTTAATGCATACAGTACTAAACTATAAAACAGGCACAAATATTAAAATGTTTAAGTAAAAAATAAAGATTGTTACTGTACTCACCACGAAAGAAGTTCAAGAAAAACTTGAATGATGATGGCGATGAATTTGCTGCACAGTAGAAATGATGATGATGAAGCTGATGATGTCTTCTACTGTGCAGCCAATAATAGTATTTTACGTCTCTTCAGACGGAGGTGTCTTTTCCTGGGACACCTCTTCAACTTCTTCCTGAGACACTTCTTCAATTTCTTCTGAGGGCATTGTGATCGGAAGTTGCTGCCGCTGCTTCTTTTTTCGCAAGAGCATCCTGTAGGGAGCCATGTGTTCATCGATCTTGGTGCAGAATTGTACAGAACGAACCATATCCTCGTCCCACTCTTGCGACATTTCTTTCACCTCATTCGCAAGATTGCAGAGCTTGGCAAGCCGTTCTAATGTTAAGACCGTTTCTTCTACATTTTCTTGGATCTCTTCCTGTGTTTCACTGTCTTCACTGCCCGATTTCGTCAGGTCTTCGAGGTCTGCGGCCGCGTAACTTCTACTGTCTTTTAACATAGTATCGAGAAGCGTCACCTTCTCAGCAATCGTCATCATCTTTCGGTGCTGTTTAGGCTCACTACCAGCCTTAGTAGAAGCAGAAGGCTTGGGAGGCATTGTACAGTAGGGTTTAACAGAAAGTTCAACAAAAAGTTCAACTTAAAACAGTCACGCACAGCACAGATTAAAGTTCACAATTAACAACGTCAACACAGCGATACAGCGGGAGACAAAGTGACCGCGGAAAGAGATGCTGCGGGTTGGAGAAGCGGTTAAAACACCAATCAGAGGCTAGATTACAAAACTTGAGTTCTGATTTGTCATCTATCAGCGCTTGAACCAATCACAACCCGTCTTACAGTACTGTACTATGATGCGTTGGTTACCTACTCATAGAAGATGCCCCGCGCATACTGAACGTACGTAGATTAAGTACAATACCGTAATAATAATAAATAATGATAATAATACTGTACAGTAATAATAATAATAATAATGATAATAATAATAACAATAATAATGATAATAATAATAACAATAATAATTTTATTAACAACAACAACAATAATAATAATAATAACAATAATAATAATACAGCTTTACGTACGCTATTTTATGCCTCTCTCTCTCTCTCTCTCTCTCTCTCTCTCTCTCTCTCTCTCTCTCTCTCTCTCTCTCTCTCTCTCGTACGCTTATTCGAAATGTGATTTTTGCAACAAAGAATATTATTGGATGCAGTACTACGTACGTATACATACAAAAGATTCATGGAAAAGAAGCATATCCATTACAGTACACACCATTCTAATATGGTATGACTGCATCTGATTTGCGTTTCATGTTCGATTTAATTTTACTACGTACTGTATACAGTACTGAATTATCGTATGATCACATTCTCTTTTCGTGTTTTATTTCTTTCTGTGCTTAATTATATGTCATATGTAATGCAATGAACAATCAGTAAGAGAATATATTACTAATTACAGTATTAATGGAATTACAGGTAACGAAATATCGTATTTGGGGTCTTCAGATATTGCGGTATTTTCGAAATTTCCGGAAAATCCGCGATATGTATATATATATGGGTTATGGAAAAACCCCGCGAAGTGGTGAATCCGCGATTGTCGAACCGCGAAGTAGCGAGGGTTCACTGTACAGTATGTTATTAGATGTTCGGGTATTTATATGTTGTACTTTGTAGTATAATTGAAGAGCTCCCACAAGTGATCGTGAACATTGCATGCTCGAAACCCACCACCAGTCTCAAAAATAAGCAATGGACTTAAAAAACATAAGTGGGGTTTACATTTTGATCTATTGATATGCCAGTTATCATGCTCGGCACCCATTAGCCATATAGAGAAACCTGCCAAAACCATCATGTTTCGTCTGTTTCTTATAACTAATTCCTGTTTTGACTAGAAATTGAACTATCATATATTTACCAAAATTTAAAGGTAAATATTACATTAAACTGATAAATTGGTAATGAATTTTTTTTGTGGTTGAACTATATAAAAGTAAAATTTTAATTACACTTAATTTTAATTTTATATTGTCAGAAGTATGTGGTTATTCATGTCCTTATAACTTTATCTGTGCAACATTTGGAAGTACTAAGATGGTCCACTAGAAAGAACATGACATCCTAGATTAGTTTAAGAAAATTATTGGATTATTGTTATTAATGTAGCATTCTTGATAAGGACACAGCATTCTAGTTTAGATTATGCAAAATATGGTATACTTTATTGATGTTTACTAGTGATATCACACAGGTAAATATATGTAGGTTAGTCTGCCATTGTTTCAAGATTATGCTGGGCATAATGAACAACTGACAGTTCTTGGGTTGCCAGTTGGCAGTGTATGGTTATTGATACTGTAGATTGTTTGATAGAATTACAGTTTCAACTAGGAATGGGTGCTGGATCTAGAAATAAATTATATGTATATATATAGTGTGCTTCAAATGAATTTGACTAATTTCTGTCACAAACAATTAATTTTAGCTAATGGGGACCCCCTTAGAGAACAACAATAATGTGGGGTTGATATATGATAGTTTAATTGCTAGCAAAAATGAATTTGCTATAAGAAATGGACGAGTGCTGGCTAGCTTGTTGTTTTTCTCTATATGGTTAATGGGGTTTGGGGCATTATAACTTACGTATCGGTGTATTTAAATGTGAAGTAATGTATTTTTTTTTTTACTTTGTCCATTGTTTACTTTTGAGAGACTGAAGGGGACTTATTGTGCATGCGTTTTTTTTCCATGGATTGCAGAGCTTTCTGTTCATTTACAATGACGTATGTCAGGTGGTTTTTTTAAACCAATTAACAGCTTACAAGTAGTTCTTCATAAGATCCCTGGTGTTCTTTTACAATATCTATCCCAACCCCCTCTTCGGTTTCATCATGGCTTCCATATGTCAGGGTTGTTCTCTAAGGGCGTGGGAGATACATTCCCTCTTTTTCAGAGAAAATAAACTGGCATATGAGTTCCTTCAGAACCATGGAGTCATCCCTTCAGATGATCAATGCCCTTCTTGCTAACAGTTGTGTCTTTAGATCTCAAGTTAATCAGTGGGCTTGTAATCGATCAGTCAAGGTTGCTAAGAAGGGAAAGCGTCGTGCATGCGGTTTTTCCCTAACTACATTTAAGGGCACTTTCTTGGAAAAGGCTCGCGTCCAAGCATGGGAAATACTGCTGTTCGTGAATCATTTCCTTGAAAGGGCCTTTTCGCATGGCAATGTCACCTATAACCTTGGCTGGACATTACAAACTTCGGTTAACTGGAGATCTTATTGTTCAGAAGTTGCGGAAAATTACTGCCAGAACTTGCCAGCTTTAGGTGGGCCTGGCATTGTCGTCTAAGTGGATGAATCCAACTTTTGGGGGTCGAAATATAAGTTAGGCCTTTGTCTGGTGTGTGGGTGTTCGGTGGCATGGAGCGGGAGAGCAAAATAAATGTTTGTGGTCCCTTTGGTGGACCAACGAAGAAATGCCGAGACCCTTGTGACCCTGATACAATGTTATATCAAGGCCGGGAGCGTAATCCACTGTGATTCATGGAATGGATACAGAGATCTCGCGAGTGCAGGGTATGTGCACCTTACTGTGAATCAGTCGCAAAATTTTGTGGATCCCAAGACAGGTGCACAAACTCAAAACATCGAAAGGTTGTGGCGGGTATTTCAAGAATTACGTTCTCCGTGGCGGAATTCAAAAAGATCATTTTATTCAATATTTATCTCATTATGTCTTTATTCGCCTGGTAAAAATTATTATAATACATATTTTAATGTTCAGTTTGAATTTTTCAATAATTAGCAAACTAAAGTGTGCTTATTTTTCCAGTGCAAGACGACCAAACGCTTACATAATTTCCTGCTTCAAGCCGCCAAACTGTAACCCCCACCCATCTACGTCTACGACAGGGTCGTGACAGTTCTTCCTTTGTCAACGGAAGACCCTTAGCCTTCGACATCCTAAACATAGGGTAAGGATTTATTTGTGAATTGTGATTTTGTTTTAGTTTGTGACTTGGGAAGGGGGTCTGGGGGCTTGCCCCTCCTACTAGGGCTTGTGACCTGGGAAGGGGGTCTGAGGGCTTGCCCCTGGCTAGGGATTGTGACCTGGGAAGGGAGTCCGGGGGCTTGGCCAAGGTTAGGGGCTGTGACCTGGGAAGGGGGTCCGGGGCCTTGCGACCTGGGAACGGGGTCCGGGTGCTTGGCCAAGGCTAGGGGTTGTGACCTGGGAACTACTAGGTTAGGTTAGGTGGTTTTGTTAGGTTCTGTACCCTTTAATAAATCTCAGATGTGTTATATAATCATTTGTTCCATAACTGACATACAAACCATGCTATTTAATAGGGGTTATTACTTTCGGCGTAGCTGAAATGACGAGCCATTAATATTTTAACAAGGGTTTACTACCCCACCGCTAGTTAGCGGGGGATAGGGAGGGTAGCTTCCCCCCCCCCCCACACACACACACCTGTGCTTGAGCTCACTTTACTTTTAGCTCGGAGCGAGAACGGTTGTTCCTCTCTCTCTCCTCGCCTATTTTGGACTGCCATTAATTTTTGTCTTTTTATTTACTTTTTCGTATGCTTGTAATATATATAAACATTCTTTGTTTATGTATATAGTTGTGGATAGAAATGTAGTAAGTTTTCTTTTCAGTGTTTGTGCTGTGTGTGTGTATGACGACACTAGTGTAGTAGTAAGGCCACCACAGTTGAACTTCGTGGGGAACGACCTCTCCCCCTCTGGCCCATCGGTCTTCCTGTCAGCATATATCCGTTAACTCGGCCGCCGTAGGGGAATCGTCATTGCCTGGACCCTCTTCATTCATCTATTATCGTCGCTTTTCCTCTTTTCCTACGGGAAACTTGGATTCTCAGCGAAGGGAATGTGGCCTTTTTTAGATTGACTACGCTCTCTCTCTCTACTCGAGGTCTTTTACCTTTATTACAACTTTCTGGTACGCGAGTACGCGCCCACGATCTTTTATTTTCGCCCGCACGGGCTCTTCATTCTGATCCTGCGCAAGCGCGCAATCTGATTCCTGCACACTATAAAGTCTCGCCCGCGCGCGAGTGCGCTAACGCGCCAGCAGTCTCCCGCGCGCGAGCCCCGGGTATTCCCTATCACGCAATCGCAATACCCTCCCACGCGCGAGGCTGCAAGACAACGCGCGGTAAGGGCGCCATCACCGCATCCCCCCCCCCCCCCCCGCGCAAGCGCAGAACAGCGCGCTTGTCGGTAGGGGGGAAGGTTCCAGAAAGGTCCAGGGACATTTCTCCTTATCTTCGTTCTTCTTACAGGCGACTCTCCCTCCAGAGCGAGTGTCTGACAGCGCAGCCGGCAGCCCTGGTTTGGGGCTTTAATCAGAGCGGTAGCACAGGCTTTCAAGCCTGTTCTCTCTGAGTTGGGCCACAAATCCTTGGCTGCATCTACTTCCCTGAAGAGGAAAAGAGGAGTTTCGGACGCGGCCACAAATCCTTGGCTGCATCTACTTCCCTGAAGAGGAAAAGAGGAGTTTCGGACGCGGTAACTTCTCCGAGGACGAAGCTGTCTCCTCGTAAGTCTTCGAGGCAGGCACCCTCCCCCCTCAGACTTTTCTCCCTCCCCTTCGGATGAGGATTTCCTGTCCTCAGGAGTCACGTGAGGTGAGACGTTCCCCCATCACACCATTGAGGGAAACCCCACCTTGCGCGGTAAAGTCTTCTCTAATAAGGGTGGAGAAGAGCCTGCCTCCGTCGTTGTTGGAGTCCTGCATCCCTCCCAGGAGGGAGTCGAAGGACTCAAAGACAGTACCGGGAGGCCCTTAGCACCGAAATCTACAGGCTCAGACATTCTTCCGTTATGGGAACCTCCAGCACAACAGCAGCCACGTCCCACCAAGACCACGAAACCAACAACGGCAGCGAAGACAGTGGTGTCTAAGCCCTTTCCGGTCAAGGACAAGAAAGGCAAGAAATTCTCCAGGGGAGGGAAGAATCCTAGAGGGAGCAGCCGAGGCCACATGTCCGCCAATGGGGGGGATGCCTACAAGGTTGCGCAGACAGGTGGCAGCAACTCGGGACCGATTCCTGGACGATTTCCGTAATCAGTCAGGGATATTGCGTCCCGTTCACAACATCTCTACCTCCCCTGAGGACAAATCCGGTGGCATTTAGCTCCCTTGCCATAGGATCAGCAAGGGGGCGGTCCCCTAGGGCAGAGGTCCAGATTAAAGCAAACTCCGTTCAGCATGGAGACCGCAAACACGGTGATTTGCAATGAAACCGCAAGACTTCATGTGTATACTTTATCTGAAGGACGCGTACTTCCAGATCCCAGTCCATCCGTCTTCAAGGAAGTACTTAGGATTCAGCCTAGACCACAAGGGGTACCAGTTCAAGGTGCTGTGTTTCGGTCTCTCCACAGCACCACAGGGTTTCACTAGAAGTGTTCACCATAATATCATCGTGGGCACACAGGATCGGCATCCGTCTCCTCCGTTATCCGGATGACTGGCTGATTCTAGCAGACTCGGAGTCATCCCTTCGACACCGAGACAAACTTCTAGGACTTTGCCAGGATCTGGGGATCATGGTAAATCTCGAGAAGTCCTCTCTGCTTCCCACTCAGACTGGTTTACCTAGGCATGATTATAGACACCAATCTCCACAAAGCCTTCCCATCAGACGACAGGATAGCAAGGCTGAGAGGGGTTGCAAGCCCTTTCCTCAGACGAGAAGAGCTGCCAACCCAATCGTGGTTACGTCTCCTTGGTCACCTTTCATCCTTGGCTCGTCTAGTTCCCAACGATCGCCTCAGGATGAGATCTCTCCAGTAGCGGCTCAAATCCCGGTGGAATCAAGGTTGCGATTCCCCAGATGTCTTGATCTCTAGGGGTCGTGCAGAACGGACGGACCGCCAGTGGTGGGTGACAGACGAGAACCTACGAAGAGGAGTGGATCTTCTCGTCCTTCCCCCAAATTTAATGCTTTTTTCAGATGCCTCAAAGAAAGGGGGGGGGGGGGGCACGTTCTGTACCACAGGACCTCAGGCCTGTGGTCAGAATCAGAAAAGTGCCTCCATATAAATCGTCTAGAGATGAAGGCCGTTTTGTTGGCCCTTCAGCAGTTCCAACAATACCTGGCAGGTCACTCAGTGGTGGTGATAAGCGACAACACCACAGTAGTGGCTTACATCAACAAGCAAGGAGGTACCTTTTCGAAGCAGCTATCCCATCTTGCAGTAGATATACTGAGATGGACCGAAGTCCGCTCGATTCTACTATCGGCGCGTTTCATTCCAGACAAGACGAATGTGCCCGCCGACAATCTGAGCAGAGCGTCTCAGATAGTGAGTACCGAGTGGTCTTTGTGTCATCTAGTAGCCAACAAAGTCCTGACTTTGTGGGGTTCCCCGACTGTGGATCTGTTCGCTACAGCGCTGATCTTCAAGATTCCACTGTACTCCCCCCCCCCCCCAGTCCCGGATCTCAAGGCGCTCTGGCAAGATGCCTTCCAACAACGGTGGGTCAACATCAACGTTTACGCCTTTCCCCCCGTTCTGTCCGATGAGGAGGGTGCTCAACAAGACCAGAATATCGGTCAATTTTTCAATGACCATCACGCGGAATGGTTTTCGGACCTTCTGCAACTCCTAACGGAACTTCCGAGAGAATTCCTTCCACGACACGATCTACTCAGACAACCACATGCCAGCATCTCTCACAAAGCCGTAGCTTCGCTATGACTTCACACCTGGTGACTATCCAGCATCTCCTCACTGAGAGAGGATTTTTCAATATTAATCTTACCCGATAATCATGTAGCTGTCAACTCTGTTGCCGACAGAAATCTACGGTCGGGATACGCCAGCGATCGCTATACAGGTGGGGTGAACACCACAGCGCCATCTGTGGTCAGGTACTCCAGTACTTCTTGTCAACACCACCTCAATTTTTCCTCTGTCGTGCCTCCGGCTAGACCTACATGGATACGCTGTTGATTCTGGAGTTATTGCTCACGATTTGGTGATGTATTTGCTCTAGAGTTTAGCCTTCGCTATTCAGGAAGCTTTATCATTAGCTTAGCAAGTTTTTGGAATTAATTTGATTTAATTTTTGATTTAATTTTGGTGACGAAGAGAGTATGAACTCTCTTTCACTTTTAATGGCCGACCCTTCCCTTAGACGGAAGTGTTGGTGTCGAAGAGAGTATAGACTCTCTTTCTTAATTTTGCTTAACAAAAGTTATAGATTTATTTTATATCTCTCCGCCTTTTATAGGCCTCTTCGATTAACTTCCTTTTATTATAAACTTATTAAAATTAATTTTTATATTTGTTTATATTCGACCTTTCCTAATAGTAGGCGGTCTTTTCTTGGAACCGAAGTTAATTAACATTGAGCCCGTCATTTCGTTTTTACCTGTTAACATATTATGCTATTTTAATGTTTTTGAAAGAATTTCTTTGATAGTCTCGTACTGTTTTCAAAGTTGAACTAACGTTTTGTTTTGTCTCTGCAGTTGTTGACGTTCAGAACGTTCAACTTGCGCTCTATCGTTACGATAGAGAGAGAGTATTCACGGTGTCACGTTGCAGTAAGAGTAGAACGATTCTATCGTTTTGTTCATTCTTTCTTAGCTTAAATGGTTTTAATTCTAATAAAGGAACTTTTTATTTGGGAAATCTTTCAGTTTTTTTCCTTTAACAATAATATGTTTTAACGATATATATAATTGGGCTCATCTCTCAGGTTCTAAGTCAAGAGAGAGAGAGAGAGAGATCGAGACGGAGGTAGAGAGAGGAGGATAAACGTTTCGTTCAAGCGGGTAACGTTGTTATCGTTTTTGCTCTTCTCCCTAGTCTCTTTAGGGGAAGAAGGTAAACGTTTCTAGAGTTTTATTCTTGTTCTCAGGCTTTATGCGGTGAGAGATTTTAAACGTAGTTTATTTGATCTAGTGTTTAGTCTCTTTTCCAGCCACTGAATTATTTATCTTTCATTATGTTTTTCTGTTACATTGTAATACTGTTTTCGCAATTACTAACTTTTAATGAAGGATAGAATTGCGTGTTTCAGGTACAAACCACTTAAAGTTTCGAGTTCAGTGAAATAAGTGCAAACAGAAAATCAAAAGTGATAAAGTGATAAGCGCAAAGTGTTACAGTGTTGCGTTCGAGGGTTCGTCTGTTCGTGCCAGTTGTTCGCCTAGTCTGGGACCTCTTACAAGCTCCCAAGCAGGGGAGAAGTAACGTCGAAGGACTTATGGGTTCATCAGGCCTTGATCGACGAACAGACGTTTCCCTCCGTGGTTTCGGGTGTAACCAACTCACGTAGCCGACGTGATCACCCCACCCACACAAAGACGAGAGAGCCCTTTTATTCCTCGTCTGCGGAAGAGGTTTCTCGCAGAAACCATGGACCAAATCTTGCAGCTTTTAAGTGCAAGTCGGTCCCTTCCGCGCAAGTCCAACTCCTAGGTGGTGCCATTAGCACTGGGTCAGTTCGGACTTGCTGCAGTACGACAACTGCACACCTCCCAGAGAGGCAAGGTGGTATCGCAACAGGCAGTAACTCCGTCTGTTGCCGCACCAGCTGTTTTAGACCCTCAGTCTCAACGGACAGTAGCTCCGTTTGTTGTTGTCTTTCTTAAACTCTAGTGGTCTATGCTGCAGACAATGCAGTCTCAGCTTGCGGTGTTGATGCAGGAGTTTCAGGCAGAGAAGGTTAGCACACCACCTCCTGCGAGCGCTCCTCCACCTCTGCGCAGTCCACCCTGCCAGACGTATGATGTTGAGGCTCCTCCTGCCTCCATGCGTGAGCTGCCGCATTGGGAGTTGCCAGGTACCAGCGCTATGCAGCAACCTCCACTTTCCTTGAGGCAGGAGCCTCATGCTATGCGGCAACCGCCTCAACTCTTGAGGCAAGAGCCTCAACTCTTGAGGCAAGAACCTCAACTCTTGAGGCAAGAGCCTCAACTCTTGAGGCAAGAACCTCAACTCTTGAGGCAAGAGCCTCAACTCTTGAGGCAAGAGCCTCAACTCTTGAGGCAAGAACCTCAACTCTTGAGGCAAGAGCCTCAACTCTTGAGGCAAGAACCTCAACTCTTGAGGCAAGAACCTCAACTCTTGAGGCAAGAACCTCAACTCTTGAGGCAAGAACCTCAACTCTTGAGGCAAGAACCTCAACTCTTGAGGCAAGAACCTCAACTCTTGAGGCAAGAACCTCAACTCTTGAGGCAAGAGCCTCAATTCTTGAGGCAAGAACCTCAACTCTTGAGGCAAGAACCTCAACTCTTGAGGCAAGAGCCTCAACTCTTGAGGCAAGAACCTCAACTCTTGAGGCAAGAACCTCAACTCTTGAGGCAAGAGCCTCAACTCTTGAGGCAAGAGCCTCTCTCTGCGCAGCCACCTCCTCAACCCTTGAGGCAGACGCAACTCTTGAGGCAGACGCAACTCTTGAGGCAGGAACCTCATGCTATGAGGCAGCCGCCTCAACGCATGCAGCAACCGCATTCTTCACAGCATGAGCCTCTCTCTGCGCAGCTACCTCCTCAACCCTTGAGGCAGACGCAACTCTTGAGGCAGGAACCTCACAGGAGCCTCATGCTATGCGGCATCCTCCTCAAACCATGAGGCTGGAGCCTCATGCTATGCGGCATCCTCCTCAACCCATGAGGCATGAGCCTCATGCTATGCGGCAACCTCCTCTACCCATGAGGCAGCCTCATGCTATGCGGCATCCTCTTCAACCCATGAGGCAGGAGCCTCATGCTATGCGGCATCCTCCTCAACCCATGAGGCAGGAGTCTCATGCTATGAGGAGCCTCATGCTATGCGGCATCCTCCTCAAACCATGAGGCAGGAGCCTCATGCTATGCGGCAACCGACTCAACCCATGAGGCAGGAGCCTCATACTATGCGGCATCCTCCTCAACGCATGCGGCATGAGCCTCATACCATGCAGCATGAGCCTCATCCCATGCAGCATAAGCCGCACGCCATGCAACATGCTCTGCTTACCTTACAGCATGCTCTGCATACCTTACCGCATGCTCCTCAGTCACACATCTTTGGTTGTTGCCAACTCACTAGACTGTCAAGCAGTTTCATAACGTTGCCTTCTAGTCTGCTGCTTTTGCACCAGTGAAACCCTCACTGAGAGAACTTAGCTTTTCTCGGATATGGTTCCTGTAGATGAGAAAGTGCTATTCTCCCTCCTTCTGATATTCCCTTGAGGACTCTGTCATTTGGAGAGGAGCCTTTAGCTGCTTAGCCTCCTATGGACTTTTATTTAAGCATAACATGCTTCCAGGGAGGGTAATGGTTCCACTTCAGTCGCTAACCCCGTCTGTTACCACACCTGCTCCCATAGACCTTGAGCTTTGTTGCAAGACATGCAGTCCAAGCTTAGTCCTTGTTAGAGGATTTTTTGTTTACGGAGTCAGTGTGTCACTGGGAAGACGTTCAACAACCAGCAGAAGTGACTTGTTGTGACGCAGTGCGGCAACCTCAGCAACCCGATAAGGAGTTGTCTGTACGACCCAGACAGTCTAGACAGCTTCGGGTTGTCGCTGTACTTCCTCGCTTCCCCATGGTTGACAGTTCACAGACTGTGCAGCAGTACCATGATCTTGTGTCCGGCTCCGTCAGACGACTAGCTTTTAAGAGCTCCCACAAGTCGTCGCTGTCTGGAGATTCTCAGATGGACTATGGATCTGACCAAGGAACTGGGCCTCCTGGTCAATTTTGAGGAGTCCCAGCTCGTCCCATCCCAGACCATTGTCTACCTGGGTATGGATCTTCAGAGTCGAGCTTTTCGGGCTTTTCCGTCGGCCCCAAGGATCTACTAAGCCCTAGATTGCATCCAGAGCATGCTGAGAAGGAACCGATGCTCAGTCAGGTAGTGGATGAGTCTAACAGGGACACTTTCATCGCTGGCCCTGTTCATCGAGTTAGGGAGACGCCACCTCCGCCCCCTTCAGTATCATCTAGCGGCTCACTGGACATGACGCTAGAGACGATCTCAGTTCCTGTTTCCGAAGAGAGGAGGTCTACTCTCACGTGGTGAAAGAACAGCTTTCTTCTCAAGGAAGTCTACCTTTGGCTGTTCAGAAACCCGACCACCGTCTCTTCTCTGACGCATCAGGCACGGGCTGGGGTGCGACTTTGGACGGACAGGAATGCTCGGGAACATGGAATCAGGAGCTAAGGACACTTCACATCTATTGCAAGGAGCTGTTGGCGGTTCATCTGGCCTTGATAAACTTCAAGTCCCTCCAGCTTAACAAGGTGGTGGAGGTGGACTCTGACAACACCACAGCCTTGGCTTACATCTCCAAGCAGGGAGGGACTCATTCGTGGAAGTTGTTCTAGATCGCAAGGGACCTCCTCATCTGGTTAAAAGATCGAAAACTCACGCTGGTAACGAGGTTCATTCAGGGCGATATGAATGTCATGGCAGATCGCCTTAGCCGGAAGGGTCAGGTCATCCCCACAGAGTGGACCCTTCACAAGAATGTTTGCAGCAGACTTTGGGCCCTGTGGGGTCAGCCAACCATAGATCTGTTCGCTACCTCGATAACCTAGAGGCTCCCGTTGTATTGTTCTCCGATTCCAGACCCAGCAGCAGTTCACGTGGATGCTTTTCTGCTGGATTGGTCCCATCTCGACCTGTATGCATTCCCGCCGTTCAAGATTGTCAACAGGGTACTTCAGAAGTTCGCCTCTCGCAAAGGGACACGGCTGACGTTGGTTGGCTCCGCTCTGGCCCGCGAGAGAATGGTTCATAGAGGTACTGCAATGGCTGGTCGACATTCCCAGGACTCTTCCTCTAGGAGTGGACCTTCTACGTCTATCTCACGTAAAGAAGGTACATCCAAACCTCCACGCTCTTCGTCTGACTGCCTTCAGACTTTCGAAAGACTCTCAAGAGCTAGGGGCTTTTCGAAGGAGGCAGCCAGAGCGATTGCCAGAGCAAGGAGGACATCCACTCTCAGAGTCTATCAGTCTAAAGGGAAAGTCTTCCGAAGCTGGTACAAGGCCAATGCAGTTTCCTCATCCAGTACCACTGTAACCCAGATTGCTGACTTCCTGTTACATCTAAGGAACGTAAGATCCCTTTCAGCTCCTACGATTAAGGGTTACAGAAGTATGTTGGCAGCGGTTTTCCGCCACAGAGGCTTGGATCTTTCCACCAACAAAGATCTACAGGACCTCCTTAGGTCTTTTGAGACCTCAAAGGAACGTCGGTTGTCCACTCCAGGCTGGAATCTAGACGTGGTCCTAAGGTTCCTTATGTCATCAAGATTTGAACCTCTCCAATCAGCCTCTTTTAAGGACCTCACATTAAAAACTCTTTTCCTCGTGTGCTTGACAACAGCTAAAAGAGTAAGTGAGATCCACGCCTTCAGCAGGAACATAGTTTTCACATCTGAAACGGCTACATGTTCCTTGCAGCTCGGTTTTTTGCTAAAACGAGCTTCCTTCACGTCCTTGGCCTAAGTCGTTCGAGATCCCAAGCCTATCCAACTTGGTGGGGGACGAACTGGAGAGAGTACTTTGCCCAGTTAGAGCTCTTAGGTACTATCTAAAAAGGTCATAACCTTTACGAGGACAATCAGAAGCCTTATGGTGTGCTATCAAGAAGCCTTCTCTTCCAAGGTCTAAGAACTCAGTTTCTTACCTATTCAGGCTCCTGATTAGGGAAGCACATTCTCATCTGAAGGAAGAAGACCTTGCTTTGCTGAAGGTAAGGACACATGAAGTGAGACCTGTGGCTACTTCAGTGGCCCTCAAACAGAACCGTTCTCTGCAGAGTGTTATGGATGCAACCTATTGGAGAAGCAAGTCAGTGTTCGCATCATTCTATCTCAAAGATGTCCAGTCTCTTTACGAGAACTGCTACACCCTGGGACCATTCGTAGCAACGAATGCAGTAGTAGGCGGGGGTTCAGCCACTACATTCCCATAATCCCATAACCTTTTTAACCTTTCTCTTGAATACTTTTTATGGGTTGTACGGTCGGCTAAGAAGCCTTCCACATCCTTGTTGATTTGGCGGGTGGTCAATTCTTTCTTGAGAAGCGCCGAGGTTAAAGGTTGTGATGAGGTCCTTTAGTATGGGTTGCAGCCCTTTATACTTCAGCACCTAAGAGTCGTTCAGCATCCTAAGAGGACCGCTACGCTCAGTAAGGAAGACGTACTTAATAAAGGCAGAGTAATGGTTCAAGTCGTCTTCCTTACCAGGTACTTATTTATTTTATGTTATTTTTGAATAACTAATAAAATAAAATACGGGATACTTAGCTTCTTTGTTAACATGTATGCTGGTCTCCACCCACCACCCTGGGTGTGAATCAGCTACATGATTATCGGGTAAGATTAATATTGAAAAATGTTATTTTCATTAGTAAAATAAATTTTTGAATATACTTACCCGATAATCATGATTTAATTGACCCACCCTTCCTCCCCATAGAGAACCAGTGGACCGAGGAAAAAATTGAGGTGGTGTTGACAAGAAGTACTGGAGTACCTGACCACAGATGGCGCTGTGGTGTTCACCCCCACCTGTATAGCGATCGCTGGCGTATCCCGACCGTAGATTTCTGTCGGCAACAGAGTTGACAGCTACATGATTATCGGGTAAGTATATTCAAAAATTTATTTTACTAATGAAAATAACATTTTTCGCAACAAGTTGCGATTAGGATGTCTGGACATATGCAAAAATCATCCGCATCTGTTTACCAGGAAAAGTGGAAAGTCTTCTGTGGTTGGTGTCGTGGAAGGGGTATCTCTCCACTCGATGCCACTATTCCGGCAATAGCGGAGTTCCTCGTGTATTTGCGGGAAGAAAATGTGCCTTTCAGTCTCGGCGGTGAAAGGCTATCGCTTAGCCTTAAGTCTAGCCTTCAGGCTCGAAGGAATGATCTTTTCTTCCTCGCTGGAACTTTCCCTACTCATACGAGGTTATGAACTTACCTGCCCTCAGTCGGATGTGAGACCTCCTCCATGGAACGTGGTTCGAGTTCTCAGGTCTCTTTAAGAGACCTCACTATGAACCATTACGCAGGCTTCAGTTCTCCACCTAACTTGGAAGACGGTGTTCTTACTAGCTTTGGCTTCGGCCAAGCGAGTCAATGAACTTCATGGTCTCTCATATGACATCGCCCATGCAAGGGTAATGGGGAGGAGGTAACGTTCAAGTTCATCCCTGAGTTTGGTGCTAAGACTCAAAATCAGGGGGTGCCGGACGCTCGGTTCGACTCCTTCCGGATTCGAGTCTCCGTTCTGTAACAGATGTCCCAGACCTTCTCCTACTGTGCCCAGTAAGGAGTCTGAGGCTATATCTCAGAAGAACGGCTTCAGTCCGTCCCCTGGTGCAAGCATTGTTAGCACTGGGAGGATTAAGAGAAGGGTCACCAAGAACACCATCTCGGCATGGATTCGTAGGGTGATCCATCTGTCCCTGAATCCAGACCCTCCTCTGTCACGTCGCCCTAGAGCACATGATGTCAGGGGCATAGCTACGTCCCTGGCCTTCAAGAGAAATTTCTGTGAAGCAGGTCCTTCAAGCTGGGGTGTGGAAACGTCAGATTACCGGCACGACGTGACCCACAGGAGGCTCGATACGTTTTCTATCGGCCCTGTGATGGCTGCACAACAGCTGGTTTAAAACCTCAGGCTCCTTAGTGGACAAGTAGCAGAAGGTTGAGGGCATTGTTACTCAGTCTTAGTCTGCATGAATGCAAAGGTTTGTCTGGCCCTTACTCTTTTCTTCACCCTCCCCTCTCTTGGGGAAAGCAGCATCCTGGGTTCTCTGCACAGCTGACCTCAAACCACTGCAGGTAAACCATGTTTCCTTGTGTTCAGAGTATTAAGATAATACTGTCACGTCCCCATACCCTGACGAGGTGGTATTGGGAGAGTCCTAGCCTAAAGTTTCCTTCTAAGGGACTACAGGTCAACTTCCTAGGACGAGTCACACTTTATTTTACCTTCACACACAGCTTGCGTAGGCCGCAGTCCTTGCGTAGCAAGGTTCTAGCAAGGTGCAGGGACTCCTTATTGCTGAGTGCGAACACACTCAAATATTGAGTCCCCGGGCAAAGCCAAAAGCCAATACTGGCAGGGACTTTCCACCGTTCCTAATGGGTGATTCACCCCTGTTAAATAGCGTGGTTTGTGTGTCAGTTACGGAACAAATGACAAAGTCGTAGGTAATTTGTATTTTCCTAACTATACAAACCTTAGCTATTTAATCAAACTTGCCCGCCAACCCTATCCCCCTTGAAGTCCTACCTCCAAGCAAAGTGAGCTCAAGCACAGCTGTGTGTGAGGGTGGTTAGCAGGCTACCCTCCCTACCCCCCCCCCCCCCCCCCCCGCTAACTAGCGGTGGGGTAGTAAACCCTCTTTAAAATTTTAATGGCTCGTCATTTCAGCTACGCCGAAAGTAATAACCCCTACTAAATAGCTAAGGTTTGTATAGTTAGGAAAAATACAAATTACCTACGAATTTGTCATGTTTAGCCCATGTTCAGCCGCTTACATGATACATATATTTTTCCAACTGGTTATCTTGTTCTTATTTTGCATTTCTGACCATTATTATTGCTGTAAATTACTCGTTTATGACATTTCCCCACCCAAAAAACTCCGGTTTCCCACTGGGTTCCCCCATAATTGTCTTGACATAAGTGGGTCCAAAAACTCATGAACGGGTGGTTTGCCCCAATAATCAAGGTCAGAAATGTCTAGAACACAAGATAACGAGTAGGAAAAATATATGGTTCATGTATTTGTCTAGAATTAGAGTATCATATATTTACCAAATGTGGTTCCACAGTGAGAAATTTAGTGTTTTGGGTGAGAAAATGCCAACAATGATTGGTTGGATGAATAATTATTTGATATATGAAACAACCCATGGATAAAATGTGTGTGACAACGCAATTGTATCTTGCCATCACAGTTTTATAGTTTGGTTTGTCATTAAAGTACAATACATAGTTGTAAGAGTTATGCAGTCATTGTAAAGTATCTTGTAGGATAGTAGTTGCGAGCTGTTTTCTGCATAATCTTGTAATGTGTAGAGATCTTGTCAACTTGTAGCTAAAAGCAGTTTTTATGCTATGAACAGCAAGTGAAACTTAAACTTTCTCAAAGTACATATACTTTACTGTAACGTGGTTTGTGTAAGGTCTTCTAAGGTTTCTTTGCTATCTAAATTAGGGTGGATCTGTCAAGACTGTGAGTTTAGGCCCTTAACTAAGCCTTCATTATCTCGCTAAAGATTTTGCTGTGCAAAATTGCTCATTTGTGGTAAATTAGATATTGTCATTGCTACACTGGGCTGACTTGAGCGTGTTAGTTATCATAATTCTTAATAGTAAAATCCACACTTAGTTTTACTACAGCTTTCAAAGCCATTCTAATGGTCCATAGTAGATTTGGTACTGTAATGCCTCGCATGAAATTCATTCATTCTGGAGTGGCTTTCGTTTCTTGAAGATTTTGTGGTAAGAGTTGCATTTTACATGTAATTGCCTCAGTCATTCCAAACCCTACAAAAACACCACATTAAATCTTGATAGTAAAGCTGCTTTATAACCACAATGAAGTACTGTACAGTCAAATACATTTGAACTGTTCAATATACCCAAATTAAATGTTAATACCTGTAAGTTAAGTATTTATGAGAACATAATGCAATAATAAATAGAAAATAATATAATACACACAGTAAAATACTGTACATATACAAAATATAGAGCATCTTGTGATATACTATTATAGTTACCCTTATTATAGAGAGATAGATTTTCTATTGTGCAAATAACCCATTTTCTTCACATTTTTATTGGGTGACTTTTATTCTCGGCCTGGCTGGAAAAAATCTTTTCATGAAACATTTTTCGCAATGCGAGTCAAAAATCTTCGCATCTCGTTTTGCAGCATGAAAATTTCATAGATTATTTCGTGAAGAGAGGTATGACTGTATAGTATTTGCATTTTAGGTTGAGAAAATTCATTGATTAAAAGTGATACAGGCCTGTAGTAAAAATAAAAAAGTAATATTTGCTGGAGTAATAAATGACAACATTTCATTACCAAAAGAAAATACTTTGAAAAGTCACCTAAAATCAAAACACAGAAATAAGACATTACAGTATGACAGCTGTGCAGGTACTTTGTTCCCATGTATGTATATTGTGTTAGATTTGTAGGTCGAAAGCTATGGGTCCTCTTGGGTGTAGTTAGGGATTTGGGGGCTGGGTGTCAAGATAGTAAAGAAGCCCACTTTCTGCCTTGCCGTGGTACATTGGTGGTAATTATAAAAGTTTACTTATATATTTTTATTTTTCTGACCCTGCTTCACTGTAGGTCCCCCTTTCTTGGAGGCCTGGGGACATTTTCAGAAAGTGTCCCCTCATTCCCTCCATAGCTATAAAACTGGGCCCCTTTTTGGGTTCTGTGCCTCATATCCTCGTATTAATATGTCAAACTTTCGGGTATTAAAAGCAAATTTATCATGTAGTGAGAACAGATAACTGAAGGACCTGTTTTGTAAATGTGCTGGTATGGGAGTTAACCAAATTATACATAATTATACGTAAGTACAGTATTGATTTTTGTTTCGGTTGACTGAATGTATCAGACAATATTGTGTGGGTGAGGTTATAATGTAAGAAGTCTGGTGACTTAAGGAACTAGGAAAGATTTTTCTTATTGGTTACTGTAGTTGTTACATCATGAAAATAAGCAAATTGAAGTATTGATACAAATTTAAACTTACAGTAAAGCCTATTTGTTGGATACTGTATAAGTTGTAACTCTGTTGGTATTGCTAGGATTGTAACATTTTGTTACAGCTTAGCATTATCTTTTTCTCACACGGGTATTGGGTAGATTGCCAGCATCTATGACTTGTAATAATGTCTACATCTTTATCTTGTATTGAATGTATGGTGTTGGAATATGCTGTTCAGTGGTCACGAGTTGGTACCTGTGGTATAATTTGTATGTAGGTTGATAGCATCTTGTCCTACGGTGGTTGGAGGTTGTCTTCAACTTGGTTATTAAGTGATTATGAGGTGATAACACCTTTGCGTTTGATCATTTGTGATGACACGTAGTGTTTTGTATTACATGATGATGATAATTGTCGTGTTCCATTTCTAAGGCTTCTAAGGTTTCTGGAAAGTTGATGACGAGTAAAGGAAACATTTTTTTTTTCTTGTTATCCACTTTGGGACGATTGGGCATCAATAGCATAAAAGTAAGCAAAGTTTTAATCTGGATAGTAATAAGAAATACTGTATAGAAAAAGGGAAAACCAATTATATGGAAAAAAAAGACACCTTTTTCAAAAGATAAAGATTGATATTAGTCTTCTTTTGCAAAGAAGCCATTCATATTAGTTTGCACGAGAGATTTCTATGGTGTGAGGTTTTATGATGAAATTTAAACAGAGGCAATTTATTGTTTAATTGTTCTAATTATCTATAATTTCAGAGGACTTTTCTGAGATGACATTGGGACCCAGAGATCTGCCTTTGACCCCAAAAGCTACAGATTTATGACATTGGGGGTTTTGTTCATTTGCTATGAACTACAGACCTTACTTGGATATATTTATTTTCCCAACTGGAACTAAAGATGTGATATAATGCAGTAAAATAATGTAAGTGTTAGTTTTTTTTTAAATTCAGGTTACAGTACATACAGTACTGTAATTGTTGTTTATACTACTGTACTTTTAAAAAAATTAGTACATGTTTTATTGATTTCAAGGTTTTTTTAATACCAGGAAATTTTTATTTATTCCTTTTGGAATGATTAAATCCAAATGTAAAATATCAAAAATAATCTATCCAAAGTAATGTAATTTTTTGAGACTTTTGTAAAGTTAAAGAAATATTTCGTTATAGTCAGGAATTACAGCACATTTGATAAGGCAAACATTTGTTATTTACTCTTGTATTGGAACAACTCTTAAGTTATAGTTGTGGAATTAAAATTCTAATCTTTTTCTGTGCCATCAGGTTAGGAAAGTGTAGTTTGGTTGAAATATGAAGCTTAAGAAATGAAGATTAGTATATCAAAATCTTGAATCAAAGATGGTGATATCAAAATCTTAAATCAAAGATGGGGATATCAAAATCTTACATGTACCTGTAATGTACCCTCATTTTATTGACATTCATTCTTGGTAATATTTGTATATCTTTGTTGAGTTTAAATATACAAAAATCCATAATTATTTGACTTTAAACTGCAGAATTTGAGAGTAGGATAAAACTACTATGGGGAAAGTGGAGGAAGGTAGGAGTGGGATGTGATAGGAAAAGACCAATCAAGGTAAAAGTCAGGATAATGGCAGGTGTAGTGAGGATTGGAGATGATAAGTGTCATGACTGAGATGGTGTGGGCACATGTTAAGGATGGATGGTGGGGAGGGAGTGTGGAAGTCTTGGGAGGAACCTGTAATGGGGAGAAGATCGAGGAGGAGGCAAAGAATTAGATGGCGAGATAAGGTGAAGGATGATATGGAGAGAAGAGGTTTGTTGGAAGAGAATGCCTTTGATCGAAGGCATTGTAGAGGGTGCATCAGGCAACTGATCCCTTAATGGAGGGATAATGGTGGGGAAGAAGAATATTCTTGATAATATTTGTATAACTTTAGTAGAGTTTAAATACACATAAAAATCCAAAATTATTTGAACTAAGCTGTTTGGTACCAAAACATAAGTAAAGTTAGTTTATGATATGTGTGATTTATAAGTACAGTATTTCAATTTCAATTCTTAACATATAAGAACAGGATATTTTAATTAGTATTTAATTAGATTTAAATAGCTACGTACATTTATATTACAGGATGAGCTGAATTAGCAAGTACAGCAGTGAATGTACCTAATCTCAGAAGAGAATCCTGCGGAGACTCAAGATATCAAGGAGACACAAACTTGATGTGGGGATTTCATGAATATGAACTTAATAATGTCCTGCTAAACTGGCTTTTTTTTTTTTTTTTTTTTTTTTTTTTTTTTTTTTTTTGTGGGGGGGAGATTTTATGTATTGACAAAGAGGTTTAGTATTAATAATATATATTTTTATTTACATTTTTACTGATTTGTACAAAAACATTTAACTTGTTGGTGATAATTTTTATATTTATAGCTTCCATAGCATGTTTAGAAACAGGAATTTTGGTAACCCGGTTTTAAATCATAGACTGTGGTTCAGGTACAGTGTTTTTCATACATTAATTATTTTTTAGCTATTGAAAGAAACTATTACTGATAACCCAAAGATATAGTTATGGTGTATTTAGTTGTAATAAGGTTAAAAGTTTTCTCTCTATATATACACTAGCATTTATTTTTTTATTTTTTCACTATGCTCTTCTTTTTTAATTGTTTAAATTATGTATTTGCAATCTTTGAAGAAGATTTTAGGATACCTTATCTTTATATATTTATTTTCAAAATATCATTGATGTTCTTTAGTTGAAGGGGCAAATATGGAGGATGATTTTCCTTGTCTTTGCATATTTTTTTTTTTCATTCAGTCTATGGCTATCCAAAAGATGCAGTAGATTTGAGAACAAAGCCCTCAGAAGAATATTGGATGCTAGAAGACAGGAAAGAATCAGAAATGAAACTGATAGATTACCGGAGTGCCACATGGGGATGAGATCATGGTGAGGGGTAAATGGAGATGGTTAGGGCATGCTCTTCGCACTCCCCAAGAGATTATTTCTAGCTTTCAACTGGGCTTCACAAGGCAATAGAAGAGTTGGGAGACCCGGCCTACATGGCTGAGTACTATGAAGTGTGAAGTAGGTGATGAATGTAGAAGTACAGATTTATAAAACCTCAAGATAGATATGACTGGCGAAATCTAACCGAGGCCCTTTGCATCAATAGGCGTAGGAGATGATGAGAATATGGATTATCATAATTTTTTTTTTTAATGCAATTACAGTATGTTCATATTGCTATTGTTACCACATTTTATTTTTCTCATAAATGTGATGTAACTTTTTAATAGCTTTAAACTTAAAAAATCATAGTTCAAAGAGTGGCAGTACTGTTGGAGGCACCTCAACATTTGAGGACCTTGCAGTTACCTTCAGGCAGTATATTTGTATTCTTAAAAACATTACTCTTCGAAGCTCCATTTTCTGGGATTTAAGAAATGAAGTCTTCATTAAGATTTGTGCCAACAGACAAAGATAAAGGAAGAGGATGAAAGTCTTGTTGAGATTTCAATTCTCATGGTATTTGTGTTATTTGGTTTCTTCTGGTAATCTTGGTTTAAGAACTATGACTTTGCCTCTTGATTGAGATGTTAGCTTATCATTAATGAAGCCACTCATCGGATGATTGCATGAATCTTTTTTTTACCCATTCTGAAATTGGGACGTACAATCATGCTTCAGTTCCTTTATATTCTCTTGTAATATAGTCTCAAGGAGATTTGATTTGCATTTTTTTATTTGACATTTATATCAAGAAAATAACCTTATTTTAAAGCTTTGTCCCCTATGTTAATAGGCTTGTTCCTTCTTAGGAAGTGAACAACTGTATTGATACCAAAGCCGTGGTTATTCTAGGTTTTCTGATTTAAAAAAAAAAAAAAAAAAAAATTATAAATCCTTGAAAAAAGTAGTAGATCAACTACGATCTTTCATCCAGGAAGTTTTGCTTTGGCTAATAATTAATTTAATATGACCTAGAAGAAACCTTCTCATTCAATTCGGACCAAAATGGTGGGTTACCTTTAAATCTGTTCTAGATTTAGACATTTTCCTCCTTTGCGCAAATCTGATGGGTCTGTCACTTGATGACCCAAGGAAAAGACTGCTTTTGGCTGATGTCTTTGGCAATAAGCAAAGCAGGGAGCTAAAACATTCTCATTCCTGTATTGTCATGATGGCACTAAATGGCATCTCCGGTCTCATTGATTGGTCATTTTATGTCCGACTCTATCTCTGTTTCTTTCTCCTTTCTGCCATCTGGCTGTCAAACTTCTTAGTTTTTATCTCATTGTTATTTGGTTTCTATCCAGTTGCACTTGGTTGCTAAATGGCCTTACAGATCTCGGTGCTAGGCTATATAGCAAAAATTCCCATAAATTAAGAATTATATTTATACTTGACCTTGGGTTTTGTTAAGGGTGCTGATTTGCTAACTCCAAAGTTCTATTGTTTTACAAGTTAGCTTAGCTGGAAGAGGTTCCTTTTGTTCATGTCGGAAAATTGGTAGTGTTGATGTGTATCAATACCAGCTAATTACTCTCAACTCCCTTAGTAGCTAAAGAGCCAATGCTTGTTTTCTGTTGACCATTTTGTCTTTCATAAGGCTATTGGTACTTGTGATGCTCTTACAATTTTCAATATCACAGGAATCCATACATCTGGTCATGAGGTTCTAGAATAATGAATCTTCTCGTTTCAGATATTTTTTTCATTATAGCTCCTCATTTTATTAAATAACAGATTCCTATGCTAGAAACAACCAGTTGACCTTTTCTTCAGTTACAAATAAAAGTTCGTTACTGAAGAAGTGCTAAGATTTTTGGAGACTTGGCTCTCCAGAGGAAATGTGATTCTTAAGTTCTACCATTTTTTTTTACAACTGGTCTCTTAACTATCTTCAACAACTGCCTCCTTTTACATTGTTAGACAAAGATTTTACTATTACAATAGATACTTTACCCATGGTTTGTTCCCATACTAACAAACCTTACGTTATTTGATGAACAGTGAGTGGATATAGGTGGCAGGGTACCCCCTACCTACCCACTATAAGTAGTTAGGTAGGGTTGCCACCTCGCACTTTAAATCTAATGGTCTACTTCCAGCTCTGCTGAAAGTATATCAACAATAGATAAATATATGTTTGTATTAGTTAGGGAAAAAAACTATCTCTGAATTTATCATATTTATAATTAGCTCGCCGTTTTTTTTTTTTTTTTTTTTTTTTTTTTTTTTTTTTTTTTTTGCGAGTTCTTTAGTTTCTGTTTCTCTTGAGTTTTAGATTCACTCTAGTTAAATTTTGAATCATGTTGCTAATATATATATATATATATATATATATATATATATATATATATATATATATATATATATATATATATATATATATTATATATATATGTATATATATATACACATATTGTATTTGAATTACTAGAACTTCAGAAATTCAAACTGCTAAGTTTTTGTTGAGTAAGCTGACTTATGTCATTTCATAGTTTACCTGTTATTTAGTATAAATTTCATTAATAATTTGTTTGGTTTTAGTTATTCTCTTTTTATAGATGATGATTCTTAGTTTCATTACCGAATTGGGATGCATTCTTTATTTGTGCCCTTGGGCATATAGTATTCAGTTTTTCCAGCTAGGGTTGCACCTTGTCATAATGAGGATTATTTTGAAATTGCAGTGCCCTAACCATAGCAATTTTAGGAGAGTTTAGATCAGTTTGCTAATGTTTTAGGAAGGTCTGTAGAAAGTTGTGATATGTTTAGATAAACCAAAGGAATTAAGAAGTGAAAGGTTTATATAATATAAACTTTTATATCATTCCAAACTCTCGAATTCTGTGTTTTTACGCACATTCTTTTGCTCCTAATCATCAAAATTAACACCAACAAGTTTTATGAATATTCGGAAGTATTACTGTAACAGGATAGTAACAAGAAATAGAAAACTATAAAGATAAAAGATTGTTGAACTGGCATCTGTAATGTACCAAGCTTGTCAATGATTGATTACTGTATAGGTATCATTTATGATGCTGCTGCTAGCATACTTGCAAATTGAAATTAGAAATTCAGACAGCCTCTACACTGTGACTGGCTTGCTTTCCCTAACCTACTTAATATATATGAAGCCTTGCAATGTAAATGTTGAAAAACTTTTTGTAAATTCTTCTATTTACTACATCTGTGATGATAATTGTTGTATTATGATGTTTAGTAACCCTGAAAAAAAGTTATGAATCATAAGTAATAAATCATTAGCTATAAATCATGAAGTTCAGTATACAGTATTAGCATTGCAAGGCCAGTAAATGTTGGAGAAGAAAATGGCTAACCTTCAATTCAAAGAAGACATACTACGAAGTTTGTTTGGCCATTTATATACTGTACAGTATCTGCATTTACTGCATCACTTTCCCCTGATATTGTTTTGAGGTTGATCTGTCTGTTTTTGTTTCCTTGTGACTTGATTTTAGTAGGGATTATTAATGATTAATTCCAAGTACTCTATTTTCACTCATGCTTGATAAATTTAAAAAAAAAAATAAAGACCATTTTAGTTCATATATTTTAATGAAATTTTTATTATAGTGATAAGAAATGGCTATGAAGTAAATTTTGAGGTAATAACAAGATTTACTTTTTCAAATGTAGATTCTTTTAGAAATCTTTCACATTTTTTTTATGGTGCCTTCCGAAGTATACAATTTACAATTGCTTGTGCTTTCACTTATTTAAATTAGTCTCTTCCAGCTACAGTATTAAGCATAACGTATTATTCATATTTTTTTTTTTTTCACATAGAATTTTACTTGTAAATACATTGTAAATACAGTATAAACGCAAGTACTGGATATCGGTTTTCAGATTTCAATTAGTTTAGTTTTGTATCAATAGCTTTGCATAGAGAACGCTTTCATTAACATTTGAAATTATCATGAATTCTGTCAATTGTAGGCAGTTAGTGCTGTTAGGGAACCTCTTGCGATACACTTTAGGCATTACTTAGTGTCTTTGCAATGCTCGTTGAAGAAAGGAAATAAATAAACAATGAAAAGAAAACAAAACAATAAAATATTTTAAGAACTGTAACAACATTAAAACATCTTTCATGTATAGACTATAAAGGGTAACTTATGTCAGTCTGTTCAACATAATAACATTTGCTGCAAGTTTGAGTATTTAAAATTCTACTGATTCAGCTACCTGATTAGGAGATCATTCCCCAGCTTGGTTACAGCTGTAATAAAACTTGTAGAATACTGTGTAGTATTGAACCTCATGATTGAGAAGGCCTAAATATTAGAATAACTGCAAACCTAGATGCTTCAATTCTTTCGTCTTGCTGTCCAACCTTATCTAAATTTTACCCGTGTAAATATTTAAGATTTTAACCTTGATGGGCTTGGTTGCTGAATGGCCTTACTAGGCTATATACAGTACAGTAATCCAAATCTATAAATTCAATCCAATCCTAAAGGTAATATACTGTAATTTGAAAAATTTTTATTCCATTTTCTTTACATTCTAATCTGAGCTTGGTAAATTACAGATAAATGCCACTTTACTTTAATGAACTTTGTTAGTGCTCTAAAATTGAGTAGAAAGAGTGGATATGTACCTACAGTTTTATAATTTTATTTCTTGTATGTCTTTATTTATATAGGAAATTTTCAGGTATTTCTTGCAGTGTTTTCAAAATTGCATTTCTCATTTAACCCTCAAGTAATTCACCAGTAATGTGTATTGAAGTTATTTATTCTCTCTTGTGGAAATGATTGCGCAACAGTACAGTTGTACCTCACGTTATGCTGCTTTTTATCAATTAAGGTTTGCCTTTGTTTCTTTTAGTTAAAAAATAAGAAAATTAAATGTTCTCTTTATCAATTGCTACAGTATTACATTGTTTTGTACTGTATGTTGATTAGAATCATTACAAAATTTAATTTCCAATCTACTTATTGCATTATCAGCAATTTGAGTTGAGCTTGCACATTAGGGTTTGTAAGGTGTCAAGTTCTTTTTATTTAAGGGTTTGAGTGATTATTTTGGTTAACATGAGTCTTTGAAGCAATTAACCATTTAACATGAGGTATGATTGTATTGTAAAAGGTTTATGCCATTTTTGAAATCGTGTTTTTAAGGCTAGCCATATTTTGAATTAGGTTTGATATGTTTACAAAAGACTTTCAAGTTGTAAAACTTTACCGTATGCAAATTTTTCATTCTTTGATGAAGAATAGTGATTAGAAAGCACAATGTTAAATGACATCAGATACCATTTATATCTCTGGTACCATACAGCTATAGATTATTTTATGGTCTTTTCTAAGTTTAAGAAAACTATTGTTAGCAGTAATTTCTTAGCCATACATATACTGTGAAGATTATTTAAGTTTTAGATGGCAGAGAGTTTACATTAGCAAAAGATTGTTTTATTCCAAATTAACAAAATGCTAATTTTAATGAATACTTTAGAACATGGTTCTCACAGTGGGACATAGAGGTTTTTGTAAAGTTAATTATGAAACATACTGCATATTTCTTACAACAAGCCTATTACTGTACTTATAATTTCCCCATTTTGTGGTTTCAAATGTGTCACAGATGTATCAAACCCTACTTGAAAAAAAACGTCTGTTGTGATGGATGATCTTTTAATATGTTTTTTGTGCATAGTGATTTTTTCCTGAATGCTAATTGGAAACTTAATTCATTTTTTTAATGCAGAATTTTTGTTTTGAGGGTTAAATAAGAAGATAAATATCATTTAAAGATAATCTATACTTCAGAACTTGCTAAAATTTAATTCATTGCATAAAAATTTATGTTCATTTTCATACTTGTGTTTTGTGTATTGTAGATAGATAAAATTGGAAGGACTTAATAAAGAGAACTCTTCAAAACCAGCATTGCTTTGGCTGAAGGAGGGCGAGTGAGTGTTCTCAGTAGAAGGCAGCTGAGCAGATGCCATCATTAGAGTAAAGGCTTCAGTTCATGATGATTGTAGCTGAGGATTTTCTGTGGACATCAGTTGTTCAATGGGAGAGATCTCCGTTTTCATGTTTGTTCCATTTGATGTATTCTTGTTCACTTGACAATGCAAAAGCTCTCTTGTGTTTTCTGTGACAGATTTGTTAGTGGAATGATATTTGTAATCTTCTGGAACAGAGTAGGCACGTCAGGAATCACGTGAATACCTAATGTAACATTTCGTTTCCATGACTAGTTTCACTAGACAGGTAACACAGTACATTGTATTGATTCTACAGTTTTCATACTACCATAATTAGTTAATCATGAATGTAAATTGTGTACTGTAATACAATTGAATCAGCATAAAACAGGTAAGGATGATTATTTGGTGGTCATGTGTGGACTACAGATTAAGTATACAGAATCTGGATCGTACCTGAGCTTCAGTTAGTTTACCATAAATAAGTAACTTTCATTTATTGTTGAGACTGTCAGCTGTATAAGAAACATTTAATTGCAGTAAATATAATAGAAGAAAATGTCATGTCCATGATATTGTATTTCAACTATTTAAGTAATATAGTAATTTTTGAGGAAAAGGTAACAAAGTCAACTTAGGAATCAATCTTAGTTCTTAAATGTCACTCTTGGTCTTGCATTGCGATATTCTTTTATTACATCAAAGGATCCTTGTGCCTCTTTAAAGGGGGGTACCAGCTTGTTTCGCAAACGTCCAATTGGTCTTTGGCTTTCAGTCATACTTTGTATCTGAAATAGTAGAAGGGCTAAACCATTACAATGATCACTTGAGACATTCTTTCTATGATAAAGCAAACAATCGTGTGACATGGGAAGTCGACAAGTAAGGGAGAAAGGATTTATTGGAAGAGAATATTGTAGAAAGTTTACCTCTGGTTAGATAAAATATAAAATAATTGACAGGCTTGAGAATGTAATCTTTTGGTGTGGATTTTAAAGAAAAAAGTTCCTTATTCAGATAAGAACTTAACCCCTACTTATCTTTTATCTATACTGTAAAGTGTAAAATGTGCCTGCAATATACCATGTAAGAATTTAGAGTTTTAAGATTATGCTAACTAACTGATATAGTTAGATGTAGATTGAGTTAATACATAAAATTTTACCCTTAATAACTTAAGTATTCTATAATGTTGATATGCAGTGTTACTGACAGTTAAATTCCATTAGATAACAAGAAGAAATGTAAACATGTTATTAGACAGTGAAGTTGGTCTCTCTCTCTCTCTCTCTCTCTCTCTCTCTCTCTCTCTCTCTCTCTCTCTCATATAATTATGTATTTTATATTGCAAGGTCTATTTGAAACTTATACAGTAGGTTTTATCGACTTATCTCAAGTAAATACGCTAGAATGACTTCAGTGACATATTGCGTTTTTTAAATACAATGGGGAATAAAAAAATTTTCAGCCAAAGTTTTGCCAAGAGTTGTATTAATGACAGAATTCCGGGAATATTTTTTGTATATCCAGGATCAAAGAAAAACTTCTTAATAATTGTTGTATATTTTGAAGTTTTGATGAGAGATGGAGAAGGAAGATGTTATTAGGGTTTCAGAATTTATTCTTATGGCCAGAAACCTACATAAAGCATTTGAAATAAAGTATATAGACCGTACTAAGTTGAAAGGAAGACATTAATGAAGAAGTAATGCTTGTCAGATTTGCATTCCCACCAGAGAAACTTAACCATGATTACAGAAATGCTTAAAGACTACTGTACAATGATTTCAATATACTAAACTGTAAAACTAATTATTTAAATTTACAACAATTGAATTCGTTAAGTTATTGGCATAATTATGAAGCAGAACTAATAATAAATATACAGGTACTATTAAGTGGGTGACTCCTTAATAGGTTGACTTCTTGATAGTTAAATTGGATTATATTATTAAAGGAAGGTGTCAGTTGTACATAGCAAAAGATTTGAGCATAACTTTAAAAGTCTTACATCTCTGACATAAGATTTAGCTACTTGCAGGGACGTGGGTTTACATTGGAACAGAATTGATTTACTAAGATATTTTATTTCTTATGTTACCCTAAAACTAGAAAACAAATTTTAAGACTTTTTGGAAAAAGCTGGTGTAAACATCTATTTAAGAAATGTGACTGCAATTAATTGAGAAAAAAATTTAAATTAATCTCTCTCTCTCTCTCTCTCTCTCTCTCTCTCTCTCTCTGGTTTCAAAATTGTCATTTGGGAAGTTCTAGAAACTCTCTCTCTCTCTCTCTCTCTCTCTCTCTCTCTTCTGTGTGTGTGTGTGTGTGTGTGTGTGTGTGTGGTTTCAAAATTGTCATTTGGGAAGTTATAGAAACTATCGTAGTCTGATGGGGGCAAAAGCTGAGGTTTCAAAGCCACCGATGAAGCTCATATGTAAAATCAGGAAATGTAGGATAAACTTGACTCTATAAAGAAGAAACAATTAAGTAGAATTGTGCCATCTTTATATAGAAGGCTAGATTATAATGAGCAAGTAGACCAGTTGGCACCCCTAAAATTAAGCCTAGAAAGACCATTTTTATTCCTAATATTCCTTGATAAAATAGTGGCAATTCATGCCAGAACTAACTTATCTAGAATTTATAAAAGGCAATTACATATTGTCAATTGACGTATTAGTAGTACTTTATATTTTATGAAACGACAAACTACTTATAACCTCTTGATTCCTTTCATGGTGTATTGCATGCACAGTTTGGGTATTATAATTTGGATATTCTTTATTGGTTCGGAATACCTTAGGTAAGAATTATGTTAAAAAGGTTAGTATCAGAATCGATAAAATGTTTTTTGTTTTAGTTTTGTATTTCAGTATAGACATTTAGACACTTCCAAGGACAGTCAGATTTTGTGTAGATTATTTTTCTCTGCCATTTTAAAGCAATTTCTATCTATATGAGGTCTCCTTTTATTGTTCTCTCTTAACTTGACTGGCTCTTATTTGCCCTTAACCTAATTTCTCCCTCTCTCTTTCTGCCATACTTAGTTTTTCTATTTCTCTCTCTCTCTCTCTCTCTCTCTCTCTCTCTGCCATATTTAGTTTTGCTCTCTCTCTCTCTCTGCCATATTTAGTTTTGCTCTCTCTCTCTCTCTCTCTCTCTCTCTCTCTCTCTACCATACTTAGTTTTGCTATCTCATTCTCTCTCTGCCATACTTAGTTTTGCTATCTCATTCTCTCTCTGCCATACTTAGTTTTGCCATCTCATTCTCTCTCTGCCATACTTAGCTTTGCTCTCTCTCTCTCTCTCTCTCTCTCTCTCTCCCATACTTAGTTTTGCTATCTCATTCTCTCTCTGCCATACTTAGCTTTGCTCTCTCTCTCTCTCTCTCTCTCTCTCTCTCTCTCTCTCTCATACTTAGTTTTGCTATCTCATTCTCTCTCTGCCATACTTAGCTTTGCTCTCTCTCTCTCTCTCTCTCTCTCTCTCTCTCTCTCTCATATATATGTCACTTTGGTTGTGTCCTCCCTCTTATGGCTCTCTCCTTGGCTGTCTCTTTCCTCTCGCTTTGGTTGTCTCCTCCCTCTTATCATGACTCTATCCTTGGCGGTCTCCTCCCTCTTATCACCTCTCTCTCCTTGGCTGTCTTACCTCTCTCATCTTAGTGTCTCTTTCCTCTCATTTTGGTTGTCTCCTCCCTATCATGACTCTATCCTTGGCTGTCTCCTCCCTCTTATCACCTCTCTCTCCTTAGCTTTCTTACCTCTCTCATCTTAGTGTCTTTCCTCTCATTTTGGTTGTCTCCTCCCTATCATGACTCTATCCTTGGCGGTCTCCTCCCTCTTATCATGGCGCGCTCTCTCTCTCTCTCTCTCTCTCTCTCTCTCTCTCTCTCTCCAACCATGGCTATCTATCTCTATGTACCTTTGACATTCTCCCTAACTTAATTTGTTTATCTACCTTTAACCTTCTCCCTAACTTCATTTGGCTGTTTTCTATTTGCCGTTAAGACCCCCCCCCCCAGCTTGTCTCCTAGCTACCCACAATGCTTTTGTTGCCTATCTAACCTTAACTCGCCCTTTCCCATTGTCTGATTATCTCTTGCTCGTATATAGTATTTCCCCCTTCCCTTTCTCCATATCAAATTTCTTTGAGAACTAATCTATTTAGTCAAGGTTATATATAAACAGGTAATAAATAAATTTGATAGGTAGGTTGATGTCGGCTTCTCAGATTTTTCTAAACATTCACTTTTTAACAGACGAGATAGTGGTCTCATGATTAGTTTTTCATATAAACCGTATGTAATGTTTAAGTGATTTTTCATTTAGATTTCTATAGGTAAAGTATGCTGAAAAATTACCACCTTTTATATTGTTTATAGTTTATCTGCATACAGTATTATCCTTGCATTAGTCACACGTATTGGATGATTTATTATGTCAAAGAGAAGTCTAGGTGATCTGGTGATCCACGTGCAGTAGAAGGCGACCTTGGTCCGATTTGGCTGTTCCGTTGGGGGAAGAAATAGGGATAGTCAGAACATTCGCTGTATGTCTCTTTCCTTTTACCCGACTCAATCACCTACATGGGATGGCTAGCACGCCCTTGAGACCCATTGGCATTTGCGTTGTCTTGTCTGCCTTTGAGGGGGCGTATTGGTTCTGTGTAATAAATCATGTCATGAATGCGTATAAGATTCAAGAGTGACGAAGGTTTGGCCCTTTCTTAAATTCATTGAATAGAATTGGCGAATATTTGCTTATTGTACAATTTATTTTTGATTCCTTAATATTTTAGATGAATGTTATAATGAAGCGGTTGTAAGATTCAGATACTGTGTTAAAATCCAAGGCTACCAATGAAATCTTCTTTACTATATCTAGCTGTTTCTTTTGATTTACTTCATATGGTATTCCAATGAGTTAAATAATTACTGTAGTATGAAATCTGATTAGAATTTCAAACACTGAAATCAGTCCAGTTTCTATAAGCATGGGAAATGAACCAAAAACATTACAAGTTTTCTTGTGATTCCTGAAAACTCCTTAGTGTTTCACTTTATTACAAATTCTTCCCACTAAAACAGTCATAGAAAATGGATAAGGAGCCGCCTATGGTTGACAAGGGAAAATGGGAACATCATGTGGAGGAAACAGAAAACGGATGTTTCCTCTTTGACCAACTACAGGAAACTCCTTGGTTACTAACACATCATGAAATAAAGCCTTATAATGATGGCATTTGCTCAGCTACCTTGAGTTGAGAACACGCATTTGTTCTCCTTCAGACATAGCAATGCTGGTTTTCAAGGGGGACAAAAGTGTAAAAAAAAAATTAATAAAACTTCAATTACTTTCTAGCTTCTTTATTTACTTCCTTGAATATTTACAAATTATATTACATCTAGTGAAAACTCGTCAACAACTTCCTGATAATTTAAATTGCCAATAGTCATGCATAGATGTGCTCATGTTAAAATTGTTCAGTTTAAATTATTACTTTGAAATGGCATGGACACAAAAAGAGTTGATCCCAATGCCTTGTTAGAATTATCAAAATCATGAGTCCATCAAGGAGAGTTTTTCCTGTACTAATAATTTTAAAGAATCAGGTATAAAATTTTGATACTTTTTTCATAAAATGGATTTTCGGATTTTGAAGCAAAGCGAAAAATCTATTTTTGGGCTCAAGACATGTCGTCCTGATGGAAGGTTCCTTTAGGCAGCTTTCCAAGGGATATAAATATCCCTTAGAAAACTGCCTAAAGGAACCTTCCATCAGGACGACATGGCTTGAGCCCAAAAATATGGTATTTGAAGCATAACCTATTGCATGTGGTCATTTAGATATGAGGTTTGCAGTAGATGCTTAACCAAACCCCTTAGTCAACCCTCCCTGTCCAGGATGAATACAGTATTGTGTAATGCAATAAGGGATGTATAGAATTGGTGCCTATCAGTTGCTGGGGCAGTGGGACCCTTTAACACGGGTATAAATTAGAATAGGTTAGACAGAAGTGGAAGAAACGAGGCGTCGAGGTGGTGAAATAGTAAAAGTATATGCCACCCAAGGCCAAAGGGAGGCATTTGAAGGCCTTTGGCAAAGAAAGAGCCTAAGGGTCGTCGCAACATCCCTTTTGGCACAAGTGGTCCATACTTTCAATCCTTATATTTTACTACCCCTACTCTTTCGTCCATTTTTCTGTCTACCCCATTCCCACTTATACCTGTGTTGAAGGGTTCCCTCGTCTCCCGCAACAGGCAGTTAAGCTCCAATTCTATGCATCCGTTACGTTACACCACTCGAGGTGCACTTGTGACACTATCAACCTTGAGAAGGGACGGTTGGCCAAGGGATTTGGTCAAGCATCTACTGCAAACCTCAAAATCTACTACTTGCAATAGAATATGCATCAAATACTATATTACATACATACATATACCAAGGCACTTCCCCAATTTTGGGGGGGTAGCCGACATCAAACAAAATACAGGACCTCTCCTATCTCCGTTCCTCCCAGCCCGACAAGGGACTCAATCGAGTTCGGCTGGTACTGCTAGGGTGCCACAGCCCACCCTCCCCCGTTATCCACCACAGATGAAGCTTTATAACGCTGAATCCCCTACTGCTGCTACCTCCGCGGTCATCCAAGGCACCAAAGGAAGCAGCAGGGCCTACTGAAACTGCGTCACAATCGCTCGCCATTCATTCCCATTTCTAGCACGCTCTCTTGCCCCTCTCACATCTATCCTACTATCACCCAGAGCTTCCTTCACTCCATCCATCCACCCAAGCCTTGGCCTTCCTCTTGTACTTCTCCCATCATCTCTTGCATTCATCACCACCTTTCTCAACACATTCATATCCACTCTAGCTGCTAACTCATTCCTTACACCCGTTCTAACCCTCACTACTTCGTTCCTAACCATATCTACTGGAGATACACCAGCCATACTCCTTAGACACTTCATCTCAAACACATTCAATTTCTGTCTCTCCGTCACTTTCATTCCCCACAACTCCGATCCATACATACAATCACTTTTTCATACAGAACTCTCTCTACATTCATGACCAACCCTCTATTTTTTACTACTCCCTTAACTGGCCCCAACAATTTGCAACAACAGACCCCAAGTACTTTAACTGATCCACCACCTCAAGTAACTCTCCATTCAACATGACATACAACCTCGCACCACCTTCCCTTCTCGTACATCTCATAACCTTACTCTTACCAACATTAACTCTCACCTTCCTTCTCTCACACACCCTTCCAAATTCTGTCACTAATCGGTCAAGCTTCTCTTCCGCGTCTGCAACCAGTACAGTATCAACCGCAAAAAACTGATTTACCTCCCATTTATGGTCATTCTCGTCTACCAGTTTCAATCCTCGTCCAAGCACTTGAACATTCACCTCTCTCACCATTCCATCAACATACAAGTTAACCAACCACGGCGACAACACACATCCCTGTCTCAGCCCCTCTCTCACCGGAAACCAATCGTTCACTTCATTTCTTATCGTAACACATGCTTTACTACCTATGTAGAAACTTTTCACTGCTTGCAACAACCTTCCACCAACTCCATATAACCTTATCACATTCCACATTGCTTCCCTATCAACTCTATCATACGCTTTCTCCAGATCCATAAACGCAACATACACCTTACCTTTTGCTAAATATTTCTCACATATCTGCCTAACTGTAAAAATCTGATTCATACAACCCTTACCTCTTTAAAACCACTCTATACTTCTAAGATTGCATTCTCTGTTTCATCCTTAATCCTATTAATCAGTACTCTACCATACACTTTTCTAACTACTGTACACAACAAACTAATACCCCTTGAATTACAACTCTCATGCACATCTCCCTTATCATTATATAGTGGTACAATACATGCACAAACCCAATCTACTAGTACCATCAACACAAAACACATTAAACAATCTCACCAACCATTCAAGTACAGTCACACCCCCTTCCTTCAACTAGATATCTAAGCTCTCGCACCATCCATACCAGATGCTTTTCCTACTTTCGTTTCATCTAGTGCTCTCCTCACTTCCTCTATTGTAATCTCTTTTATTCTCATCTCCCATCACTGGCACCTCAACACCTGCAACAGCAATTATATCTGCCTCCCTATTATCCTCCACATTCAGTAAACTTTCAAAATATTCCGCCCACCTTTTCCTTGCCTCCTCTCCTTTTAACAAAATTCCATTTCCATCTTTCACTGTCTTTTCAATTCTTGAACCAGCCTTCCTTACTCTCTTCACTTCTTTCCAAAACTACCACTAATTCTCTTCATATGAATGACCCAATCCCTGACCCCACCTCAGGACAGCTGCCCTCTTTGCCTCACTTACCTTGCGCTTCACTTCCACATTTTTCTCTCTATCTTTCATACTTCTCTACACTATTACTCTGCAGCCATTCTTCAAAAGCCCTCTTTTTCTCTTCCACTTTTACCTTCACTCCTTCACTTCACCATCCACTGCCCTTCCTCATGCTGCCTCCAACAAACTTCTTGCCACACACATCACTTGCAATCCCAACAAAATTTTCTTTAAGTAACTTCCACTCCTCCCCTAATTTACCAGTTTCTCTTTACCTTCACTTCGTCATATGCCATTTTCAATCTGTCTTGATATTTAAATTTTACTCCAGTTTTATTAATTCAACCCTCACTAGCTCCCTTTTACATCCACCAACTCTATAACCCCACTCTTTTGCTACAACTAATTTTCCTTCCACAAAAAAACATACATACATACATACATACCGTTAGCCATACCCCCAAACACGTGCAAGTCTTTCAATCTTCCAAACATTCTTTTAGTAATCAACACACAATCCATCAACGCCCTTTCTATCACACTTCCACTTGCCACTCTTACCCATGTATAATTTTTTTTATCTTTCTTTTTGAAAAAGCTAGAACTCATCACCATCTCTTGCTCAACACATCTACTAGTCTCTCACCGCTCTCATTATCACCTGGAACGCCATACTTCCCAATGACACCTACCTCTCCATCACCCACTCTAGCATTCAAGTCACCCATGACAACTACATAATTCCTTCTACCCAGTCCTACACACCTAGTTAATTCATTCCAGAACTCATTCCACTCTTCACTTTTCTCACAACCTGGCCCATACATACTGACAAAAGCCCAACATTCCCTACCCAACCTAACCCTTACCCACATTAGATATCTCCTTCCATTCCACTACTTTACCTGTCATCCATTCACTCAGCAATAAAGCCACACCTTCTCTTGCCCTTCCCCTTTCAATCCCAGACATCTCAACAAATATCACTTCACCTTTCCCTTTTATCTTTGTCTCACACAAAGCCAAATACCATAGTTTTCATAAAATATCAATTTTATACCCGATGCTTCTAAATTATTAGTACGGGAAAACAACACTTGCAGGTCTTTGATTTTGATAATTTTAACAAGGCGCTGTCATCTATTAAAATCTAGTGACCATATTTCAGTAATAAAAAAAAAACTTCACCACTGACCAAATACTTAAATATACTTAAAAGGGATTTTGACGAAGGAAAAATCTATTTCTGGGGAGAGACCTGTGACGCCCGGCGAAAAAGTCCTTCTTTGTACTTTTTCTGATATAAATCTTCCAAATATACCAGAGAAAATTAAAAGCATGGAATGCAGAGGTTACAACCCTCGCGCGAGCACCTTGTTGGTGTCGTATATCTAACAAGGGCGTTTGTAAAACACTATTCACAGGCTGTCTTCCATTTAGATAATCCCTTCATCAAAAGGGGGAGGGCCGTGACAGGCCCTAGAGAATACAGTTGGGTTACCCTACCGACACCCACCACTCGCGCTCACTAGGTCATCCTTCTGCAAGAACATATGGCTTGGCAAGGAAAGGGTGGGTCCGTACAAAAATAATCGGGAAGGGTTTCGCCGGGCGTCACAGGTCTCTCCCCAGAAATAGATTTTTCCTTCGTCAAAATCCCTTTTCTGGGTCGAACCTGTGACGGCCGGCGAAAAAGTACCAGAGAATGCCTTCCAAGCCCAATAAATTAATAACATAATGAGGAGAATACAATCACCATGTACGACAATACTATGATATAATAAAGTAATCGTCCAATTACCAACCAGCCAAATGACATAGGGAACGTAAGGTTAAATAATAATGACGACAAGGAACCAACTGAGTGTCGAATCGCAAAAGGCATCAAACCTTACATGTCTAAGTATATCTAAACATTAAAGGAACGGTAACTACAATAACAGTTAAACCATAGGAATTAAACATGGCAAATATCATAGGGCTAACGAACTACCAAGGAGAGCGGCGACGTGGTGTGAGTGGCGGGTAGGAGGGAGAAGAGAAGAGATGGAAGAAAGGAAGAGGAGGAGATTAATGGGGAGAGATAAGGCTCCCCTCTGCCATCGTTGGGTATTTACGGGCCTGTAAGATCTTTAGATATTGGCGTTTGACAACCATAGGGGATTTCCAACCCGTATATTTTTTAAAATCATCAAAGTCCCTGTTCTGGAAATCATTTTTGGAGGCATCTACTGTCCGTATATCATGAGCCTGGGGAAATGATTCCGGATTAGTATGTTTAATGAAGTAGAGGATTTGTTGCCTGATACCGTGAATGGAAATAGTACCTCCTTGTTCCCTGATAACCAAGGAGCCAGACGAGCGGGTGGCAGTTCTAGCTAAAAAGGGGCTTGAGAGTGTGACTGTACACGGAGAAAAATCCTGGGGATGAAGAATAATCTTCCGAGAGGAGCACCTATTTTGCGGATCCTTATTTTTTAGCTAGGGAAGCTTTGTCTGGAAAGGAGTACTTCGGCTGAAGGGAGGAAATCTATGTTTTCCGGGTTTCGTGAGAGCTGCTAGTTCTGATGTTCCATCACCTGAGGCCATAGCCGTTAGAAATAAAGTCTTCCTAAGAAGAGTGATATAAGAGCAGGATTCATTGTCCGTGTCCATCGCAAGTTTGAGAACACCGTTCATAGACCAAGAGTCCTTTTGTGGCCGAACCGAAGGTCGAAGCCTAGCACATGTTTTTGGGGTTGATGAGAAATAGGAATCAGCTAGGTTAATGTTGAACCCAACAAGGTAGATCTTCTTCAAAGCTGACTTGATGGTGGTTAAAGTGCTAACTGTTAGGCCTTTGTCAAATAGGAACCTCAAGAAAGAGATGGCTAAATGCGGGGACATACGAGTATGGTCTGCACTCTTAGGGGACCTACTAGTTGTTAACGGCCGAATCATATTGGCGAATTGTCGAGTCCCTTTTTTGTCCCATTCGATGAAGAGATCGTTTCCGGTTCAATGTTCGCATCTCTACGAGCTGCCAACTTCCTGTAGTCCACAAAGTTAGAGTTTTGGCTATCCTTGAGTAATCTGACACAGTGAGTTTGGATACTCGGGTCAGTTTGAGGAACGGGATCCGGATGGGACTGAGTTTCAACTCGAGGAGGAGAGGAAACCAACTGTTCTTGGCCAGTGAGGTGGTACTAAAGCCACTGCGCCCGGGAAGGAGCGTAGTTTGTGTAAAAGTTTTTAGAAGATTCCCTGGGGGAGATAGGGAAATCTTCTTCTAATGGTTCCAATCACGGGGTAATGCGTCCATGGCATAAGCCCGAGGGTCCAGGGTTGGGGTCACATAACAAGGAAGTTAGTGATTCATCTGAGTTGCGAATAGATCTACCTGGAGGCCTGGAACGAGCCTGAGTATCCACCGGAATGAAATTATGTCTAGAGACCATTCTGACTCCAGTGGATCCGTCCTGGATAGTGAGTCCGCTCTCACATTCTGGCCTCCCGCTAGGTGAGGTGCTGACAGGAACCAGTTCTCTTCTGTTGCCCAGGCGAAGATAGTGACCAGGATCTGATTCAGGTTGGGTGACTTGGATCCTCCCCTGTTGACGTAGTGTACTGCGTCTGTGCTGTCTGACACTACTCTGATGTGGGTCGAACTCGGAGGAGAGTCTCTCTTCAGGGTCAAGAACACTGCCATGGCTTTGAGAACAATGATATGGGACTGTTTCATGGAGAGTGACCAAGAACCTGAAACATCTGATGTTCGGAGTAATCCCCCCCATCCACTTAGAGACGCGGCTGTATGGAATGTCACTTGTGGAGGTGGGAATTGTAGAGGAACCGATTTGGAGAGGTCCTTCGGTTCGGACCATGGGCGTAGTCTCATTTTCAAGACAGAGGGGATCTTCGAGACCATGTCTCTTATAGGTACTGTAGCTCTCTTTCTCCAAACTCGATTGATGTCTGAGTTTGGCTTTTATTAGATCTGTTACTGAAGTGAATTGGAAAAGTCCGAGGATACTTTCTAAGGCTCTTCGGACACCTATTTGTGTTTGAGAAAATTTTTTGATCTTGGAAACTATTCCTCTTACCTTTTGGAAGGGAGAGACAACGTGTGCTTCGAAAGGTCCCACTGAATGGCTAACCATTCTAAGCGGACTGATGGTTGCAGGCGAGATTTTTTGGAGATTGACCCGAAATCACAGGTTGTCGAGAAATTGGAATAATTCCTTCGTAGCTCTGTTGCCTTCTATGACCGGCCGGGCCCAAATGAGCCAACCGGCCAGATAAGCAATGATCTGTATCTCTTGGTTCCTGAGTTGTTCTAACACTCTCTCTCCTAGTTTTGTGAATATCCTGGGATCAATGTTGAGGCCAAAGGGCATGTCTTGAACACAAAGGCTTTCCTGCTTAGGCGGAAACCCAGATAAGAAGAGAAGTTTCGAGCTAAAGGCGCAAGATAATAGTCGTCGGTAAGATCGACAGAGGTGGTGACGGTCCTACGGGGAAGTAAGGTCCGTACCTGAGAGATAGTCAACATCCGGAACTTGTCGCAGAGAATGTAAGAGTTTAGCTTGACAAGTCCAGGTCCACTCTCAATGCCGACAAGCCTTTCTTTGGAATTGTGAACAGGTGGCTTTGGAACTTCAGTGATCGATCCCGTTTGATTGCTTCTTCTTGAGTAACCCTGCGGTGTACTCTTCCAGGATGGGAGTGGATTTCTGGGAGAAGGTCACTGGTGGAGGAGGAGGACCTTGTGGCCATTTTCACCTCAAACCTTTAGAGATTATGCTATGAGCCCACAGACCGAAGGTCCAATGGTCTCGTAAGTGGTAAAGTCTACCCCCTACCGGGACCACCGCGTTGTGAGGGGGTGAATCTAGGTACTTTCCTTCTCCGAGCCCCCTTTTTTCTAGGTCCGTCTCGATGGCGAGACTGTCTTCTACTCCTGTAGCTTCCTCTCTGGTGTCCACGAGAGGAGCGTGAGGGTTCGGATCTAGGGCTGTATGCAGGTAAAACATCCCAACGGGGTTGGGCTGTGTACCTGGGGAATCAGTGAGGTAGACCACCTGATGAGGGGGATTTGGATGCATAGACGTCGAATCGGAGGGAGGCTGTGATGACGAGTGGGTAACCGACTATCGATTCCTGTCTGATAGAGGCCTCAGACAGAACGTATTTCCCACAACTAACCCGATCAGACCATCAAACGTGTAGGTCGAATTGGAAGGGCAGATCTTGGAATTATCGTAACCCCCAGACTGACAACATCCTGGTCCAGACAGATCGGGCCTGCCCTTTAGGAAATAATACTGTTACCTTCGGTACCTTGTCTAACCTAACCAAGGCAATCTCTTTCAATCGAATGAATCCGTTGAACGGGAATTCTAGTACCTGGGAGTAAATTCTAGGTCCCCCAGAGGGAGGATGTCTATGCCATCCAGATTTATGGTACCATCTATATATGGAACATGTAAGGCAAATCTCTATGCGTTGTTTTTATCGAAGGAGGTTACTTCGATATGCCTGGGGCTGTAGGGGGAAACTTCTGAGTTCCTGAACGGATCTGACTCACTACCATACTTTTGAGCTCCGTCATAGCCCCTTGGTTTTCCCTAGAATGTGTTGCTTTTAGCAGTCACGGTTTATGCAGGGTAACATGAACATCAGGATCCATTAAGGGTCCTAGGTCGGTGACGTAGGTAATTGCAAAGCTGAAGGCTCAAAATTCATCCCCACCTACCTGCCCGTCCATGGGGTCGTCGTCCAACCTTAGAGAGGACACTCTGAGGAGATAGGGACCTCTAGATGGAGCATTTCTTCCCAACCTTGATAACCAAGGGCGGAGAGCCTCTCTTGCAGGCCAGAGAGATTCATCATCATCCTGACGGGAACCATGTAGGCGAACCTTCTGTAAAAGAAAGGGGACATAAGTCTGGATGTTCCTTGAACTTTGGTTAGTGATCCTATTCACAGGCTGGGATCAGCTGTATAACTCATAAAAATCAATTTTAAAGAAAAATCATTTAATGTACTATCTTTTGGGGTATAGTTCGACACTTGTATTCATGAAATGTGACACTGTTGGCGCATCCGCCACAGGTTGGCCACCCCTGACTCAGACGTTCAGAACCGGGTCTAACATTATTTACTGGCTATTAGTATTCTATTGATTCATCTGTTCACTGACCAGAGTTTCAAGGAACAGTAGATAGCCTCTCATGGCATGGTTAGTCTCGACCCGGCCCTTCACTAGAAGGGGCCAACGTTTGGTTCCCAGTACTGAGTGGAAACTTATTTCTATTTGAACACTATGTTGTATGGATATTTATTCATATTTAGGCATAGTTAGAATTGAATATGTATAAATATAGGCATAATCAATTTATTTCTATTTGAACACGATGTTGTATGAATATTTATTCATATTTAGGTATAGTTAGAATTGAATATGCACAAATATAGGCACAATCAATTTATTTCTATTTGAACACTATGTTGTATGGATATTTATTCATATTTAGGCATAGAATTGAAAATGCATAAATATAGGCATAATCAATTTATTTCTATTTGAACACGATGTTGTATGGATATTTATCCATATTTATACATAGTTAGAATTAAATATATGCATAAATATAGGCATAGTTATGTTCATTTATTTTTATTTGGACTTTCAAGAATAACTAATGAATATTACCAACGCAAATTCAAAGTGTCATTAAAGTAAGTACAGTTTACTTTGTATTCATGTTAAATCCTTTCCTTTACAGCAAAACAAGAGATTGGCCCCCCGTGGTCTGAGTGAGCTCTGTCTGTACCGGAGCTCCGGTAACAATCCCCGGTACAAAGGTCCGTCATAGTGACAACGTGAACACCAGAGGAAAACTAATATTAACCTCAATGCTGATCGCCTGTACGATATCCGGTTAAGCCGGAGATTCGATGAAAAGGATCGTAATAACGATATTGTGATTATTTATAAAAAAGGGGTTCATACCCTGATTCTGATCGTCTGATTGATCTCTGTTTGTAACGGAGAACTAGTGACAAAGGTCCGTCATCGTGAAAACGTGATCCTCAGCGGTACGATAACATTCTCTAATACTGAATGTTTGTGTTATCTCCAGTGAAGCCGGAGATTCGATGAAAAAGGGACCGTAATAATGAAACTGTGAAGTCTTCATCGGTATCACATTGTTAACTCCGGTTCTGGCCGTCTGCTTGATCTCTGTTTGTACCGGAGATCCGGTAGCAAAGGCCCGTCACCGTGATATCGTGACCGTTCCCGGCACGATAACATTAACCTCAATGAATGATTGTGTTATCTCCCGTGAAGCCGGCCGTAACGGTGTAATTATGATCAAACATGACAAAGGTTCGTGTGTAAAAGGCTTCAGCCGGAGTCCGAGTGCCGGATTTCACCGTTGCACTCCAAAAATCTGCTCCTGAACGTTAACTAGTTCTCACCCAATGAGTATCCATATAGCGGAGCATAACTCAAGGCGGAGCTAAGCATAACTCCGGAGCTAAGGGTGTCGGTATAAAACGACCCCAATTAATGACTCATACACTAACGTACCTATTAATAGTGTTAGCTATATTAACAGTAACCACATCAATAAAAACGTTTATAATATTAAACGTACTATCATCAACTCTGATACTAAGAGGAGGCTTGAATAACTCGTGATCGTATAAAAACGGAGAACGGGAAATTCACCTCTCTTACTCGAGCTAACAAAGAAAACGAGAGAAGGGATAACTCATATCTGTAGAACAGGGAACGAGCAGTCTCTGTTTTCGCTCTCAAGGTTACATAATAAAAAACTAACATAACACAATAAAACAAGAACATTAATAAAATTGATTGCTTTTCTTAGTAATAACCAAGAACGAAGAATAACGTAACAAAAAAAACAAGGATATAGTCTAAATCAAAGCCTCTGAGGCGAGAACAAACTAACAGACTAAATCGCTAAACTTTAATTCGCTATTCTTTAAATCGCTATTCTTCGTAGGTCCAAATTGGACTTGCAAGCAAATAAATACCATAGTAAAAATTAATGATAACACTAAAAGGCCATAAAACGTAAGTGATATAACCAAGATGACAGAGTACCAGATGGGCAAAATTAACTAGAATATTTACCGAAGCGAACATAACCCAAAATGGCTGCCGATACCTCGGCAAGACAATCGCTTCCAAAACTAAAAACCACCATATTGGAAACAGAACAAATGCCCGGTACTGTCAAAAGCTGCCAAAACAAACTATGGTACTTAACATTGGTAAGGGTGAAGTATCAACGTCAGTCATGTTGAATTAACGACAATCACTTCGAAAAACACTGGGCAAAACACTTATCAACTTTGCTGGCAAGTCCAAAACAGAAGGATAACCTAGTGAGCGCGAGTGGTGGGTGTCGGTAGGGTAACCCAACTGTATTCTCTAGGGCCTGTCACGGCCCTCCCCCTTTTGATGAAGGGATTATCTAAATGGAAGACAGCCTGTGAATAGTGTTTTACAAACGCCCTTGTTAGATATACGACACCAACAAGGTGCTCGCGCGAGGGTTGTAACCTCTGCATTCCATGCTTTTAATTTTCTCTGGTATATTTGGAAGATTTATATCAGAAAAAGTACAAAGAAGGACTTTTTCGCCGGCCGTCACAGGTTCGACCCAGAAATCATATTCATAATATAAGCACAGCTATTCAGAACTGCTCTAGTAATCCCAAGTGTGAGAAAAATAAGTAAGCATAACATCAAAATAAACCCTTAAGACTTCAAGTTCCTCAATCTAGGCAAATCCATATTAAAAAAGATTTATATAAATTTCATGACTATTCAAATTTGTTTCAATAGATTGTTTGAATTGTTGCAACATTCAAAAAACAGGAGTGGAAAGCGGTCTACCCAATCTATCTATTGCAATCCGATATTCACAATTAACTTTAAATACTCTAGTATAAACCAGATAAATGCAACTATATCATTCTTACTACTATGAACAAAACTTCATGGAGCTTATGTGCGCTAATACTGCCCTAACCTGCAGCAAAATCTCAAAACCTTCCCTACAAATGACTATCTTGTTATCTTCTAATGAACAAATTTAAAATTTTTCAACAGTAAATGTCTTTACATCCAATACAGATCTGCCATTTAAAATGTCTAGTTAAACCTTATAAGGAGCACCTTTCTAATTTTACAGAAAATTAAATTTCATTCTACCTTCGAAAATCCTCAACTTCAATCATTCTCAATAGTAATTGCTCAACAATAACATATTTACCCTTTAACTTGAGATCTTAAATCCTATTCAAACAGTTAACAATTGCACACTAGTCGTGCCTAAATAGCCCTTCAATCTAAGCATTTTACATTTTTCAGTCTTTAGTATCCCAGTAATGCATATCCCTTGTCTGATTATTTAATCCCCAGAAGCTTTCTTCTTTTTGAAACCACATTTGCCAATGCCTTTAAATTAGTTGCTACTACTGTATTACAGAGTTCTATTAATGACAATTTGTCCAGAATAAAACAAAACTAATATTTACCACTTTATTTATCTTTTACATACTTCATACTGTAGAAAGAAATAGCTCTTACTAGTCAACTCCAAGATCATAAGCTCCATGGTTTTATATTAACAAAACTGTTGAATCTCAACTTTAAGACTTCTCTCACTAGAGTACAAACAGCTTTCCAACACTTGACGAATAAAAATTTTTGGTAGGAGGCATCAGACCTTCAAAAAAAAAAAAAAATTTAGTCTACAGAATTAATTTAAATTTAATCAATTTTGAAATCATTACCTTCTATCTTAAATATCAAATATGGTGTCAATCAATTGATAGTCCCCCTTATTAACAAAATGTTGTTTAACATTAAAATGTTTCCTAATTCTGAACACATTCAATTAAATTTAAATGAATTTTCTTGCTGATGATATTAGGTTTTATCACACAGATTTCAATTAACCAAATTGGTATTCACCTATGCAACCTCAAACATACTTTTAGATGATTCTCTTCCCCACAAACACAAAAATAAAGCTGAAGCTTCATAAATTACAACCTTTACATTACAAAAAGTCAACCTGAAATTGTAGTTCTTAACATAAAACTTTGATGACTAAAATGTTCAGACATTTCCAAGTGTCATTTTATCACTACAGTAGTTAGAATGTAAAAATATCAAAATTCCTAGATGTAAAAAAAGCCCTTCAAACCTGAATACAAATTTATAGAATTATAAATGCTGCATTAAGAAAATTACAGGGAAAAGCTCTTAATTCAATCTATAACTGAAATCTTAGACACTTTAGTGAAATAACTTACTTTTTGGCCAAGTAATTAGTCTTTAGAGATTTCCCATTAAATATTTCAAGAGATTAATAAATGACTATACTGTATAACAATTCACTTGAAATTTTGAAAGTAAGATACTTGAAAATTATGAAAGCAGATATTATACCAGACTGAATATCCCAAGATTAATAAAGAATATATTTCTGCATAAATAGATACTAATTACAAAATTATGATTTGTTGCCTTTTCTGAATGAATTTCTTTTTTTTAATTTGGCTTTTTTATGAGAACTTTAATGAGCTATTTCTACATTACAGTTGCAGATGTAACTTAACATGAAACAAAATTCTTGTGCATTTAATTATAAAATTTAGAATATCTACTGAAAAGATATAAAACTTAGGACAGACATGTGGAAATGCATAAAACATCCATGAATAAAAAAAAAAAAAAAAAATAAAAAAAAAAAAAACTTGCTAAACCATGAAATTACCTTTCTTTCAAACAAAGTAGCCTTATATAGATTTAGAAGAGAGACAGAGAGAGAGAGAGAGAGACAGAGAGAGAGAGAGACAGAGACAGAGAGACAGAGAGACAGAGACAGAGAGACAGAGAGACAGAGAGACAGAGACAGACAGACAGAGACAGACAGAGACAGAGACAGAGAGAGACAGAGACAGAGACAGAGACAGAGACAGAGACAGAGAGAGACAGAGACAGAGAGAGACAGAGACAGAGAGAGACAGAGACAGAGACAGAGAGAGAGAGAGACAGAGAGAGACAGAGACAGAGACAGAGAGAGACAGAGACAGAGAGAGAGACAGAGACAGACAGAGACAGAGACAGAGACAGACAGAGAGAGAGTGTGTACCTTATGAAAAAGATAATTTATTTAAATTAACAAAACCCAAAATTATTCCAAATATTTCAAAAAAGTGATCTCAAAACTTATATTTCAGAGACATGGTTCTGTAAAACACCTTTAGATATAAATAGAAGTAAACTTTTTTTTCAAATTACTATCCTGAAAACCACTTTACCCTAATCTTTACAATTTAATTTCTTGTATTATGGCTGAACCAAAGCAAATAGTTCGCATAACAGGATTAGAAACGAGGCTATGTTCTTTAGTGTAACTCCAAGTAAATCGATCGCTGTAGTATCCCTCGGAGCTCATGACACCAGCTTCTTCAGATAAACTCCTGAAAAAAGAAAAGCACTGTATACCTTTGCATGTTTAATCACTTAACTAAAATTACTATGATAAATTCCTGGTCCCATCCTAAGACTTGGACCCTATATTTCAATCTTCATGAAAACTGTCCTCACTTTAAGAAATACTATTACGATGGACGGGCAACCAAAAAAGGATAACTAGAGGAGAGCACAACTATTAAACGCTTTATATATTCAAACGGCCCTTTATTGAAACTTTCAATTAGAGAAGTACAAAATAAATTTAAAAAAACAGGTGAAAAACAGAATGTGAGGCAAAAGACATGTGGTGGGAAATATGAGGACCCAAACCTAAATATATTAAGAAATTCTAGGGAAAATATGTTGGACTTAAAATGGTATCGGTGGGAAGTGACCACTAATGTTTATTGAGGTACTGATAATCCAATCTTTCATATTCAACAAGCTACATGAAAAATTTATATATACTTAAATATCTATGTACAGAATTTGAATAAGCAGTTTATGTGGAATGTCAAGTAACATTACATATTGTATCATTAAAAAATAGCAATGCTCATAATCACAGGCTATACATGGAATAGCTTTAGGTTATATCTACCCGAAATTCATTCAACTATAACAAAAATGGGAAAAAAATACAGCAATAAAATGAACAAGGAATAAAAAATTGTGAAATGAAATGAACAGGAACCAGAAGCTGCACCAATATGAACAGGGAAGAAAGAGCTGTAACCAAATGAACATTGAAACCAAAGCAACATAAAATGAATGGAATTAAAAGCTGCAACATACTGTAATATGAACAGAGAAAGCTAAAACAAACTGTACGGGGAAATTAAAAACTTAAAAAATGAACACCGATAAAAAAACTTAAATTCAGTAAACCAATATCTACAACCTAAAATGAATGGAGAAGCAAAATCTGTAAACCTAAAATTATCAGGAGACCAAAAGCTGCAATATAAACAGAAAACCATGAGCCGCAAGAAAGATGAAATGAACAGAGTTCCGACCACTGCATCATAAGAAACCTCTTAACGAGATAATGCCTCGAAGTCATTGGGCTTCAGCACAGCATATTCCCATGCTGAAGCCTGGTGATGGGCAAGAGGGCTCTCGAACTGGGAAATTTTTTCCCTTGGTTTGACTACATCTCTCATCTTTCTTTTACCGGTACTTAAATAAAATCATTCTCCTTCATACTTATCAACAGTCTCCAGCCTTTTTGTCAAAACTCCATTTTTCTGTCCAGATTTTTTTTTAGGGGACATCAAGGGTTGGAATTTTCTTCAAAATAAATTGTAAGAGCTGGTGGTGGTCTTGCCAACTACCCGATAATGTTTGGACACCTAGGCATGTCAGTATTCCCATACTTGAACGCATAACTATTCTCAAACAAAAAAACTTGGCCTTTGGATTCCAGGGGTGGCCAGTTTCAAAGAGATAGGACTACATTCCGTCCAGTTTGCCTGCCACTATAATCAAAGTGGGGATGATTGTATTCTTGAAATGCTTAAAAGTCCCATCAAGCAGGTTTGGCATACAGTTTAGCCACTAATTGCAGTACCATCCCTTAGTAGTAGGATTAGGGAGTCTACATTGTGGAAGCAGATAGTTGTGGGTGTCATTTAGAGAAACTACTGTACACTAATTCCATGAAAGGTTAATCATCTTTGGGATTTAAGACTTATTTTCTTTCCCTTATTTTTTTCCATTATTTTTTCTTTATTATTATTATTACCTCTTCCTTCCACCTCTAAAAAAAAAAAATAGAGTACACTTAATGTTCTCCATACCCCTGGATCAGGTGGCAAAGCCCAGACATCGTTGACGACCTCTGCTAATTCAATTACGGAAAATTCTGTGATGCCCTGGGAATAAAAAAAAGGACCCCTCTACCATTTAAAAAATACGGAACCAGAACCTACAATATAAAATGCACACCGCACCGGGGAGAGCCGCACGGAACGAACGGCGCACGGAACAAACGGCGAACGGAACGAACGGCACACCGAGAGGCGGCGGCGCACGGAACGAACGGCGCACCGAGAGGCGGCGGCGCACGGAACGAACGGCGCACCGAGAGGCGGCGGCGCACGGAACGAACGGCGCACCGAGAGGCGGCGGCGCACGGAACGAACGGCGCACCGAGAGGCGGCGGCGCACGGAACGAACGGCGCACCGAGAGGCGGCGGCGCACGGAACGAACACCGCACCGAGAGGCGGCGGCGCACGGAACGAACACCGCACCGAGAGGCGGCGCACGGAACGATCACCGCACCGAGAGGCGGCGCACGGAACGATCACCGCACCGAGAGGCGGCGCACGGAACGATCACCGCACCGAGAGGCGGCGCACGGAACGAACACCGCACCGAGAGGCGGCGCACGGAACGAACACACGCACCGAGAGGCGGCGCACGGAACGAACACACGCACCGAGAGGCGGCGCACGGAACGAACACCTCACCGAGAGGCGCCGCACGGAACGAACACCGCACCGAGAGGCGCCGCACGGAACGAACACCGAACCGAGAGGTGCAAAATGAACACCGAACCAAACGGTGCACCACAATGAACACAACCAAACGGGGCAACAAAATGAGCAACCAAACGGGACAACATAAAAGGAACAGAACCCAAAGGTGCAATATAAAAGGAAACCCCACCAAAGGGTGCAACATAAAAGGAACAGAACCAAAGAGTGCAACATAAAAGGAACAGAACCAAAGGGTGCAACATAAAAGGAACAGAACCAAAGGGTGCAACATAAAAGGAACAGAACCAAAGGGTGCAACATAAAAGGAACAGAACCAAAATGTGCAACATAAAAGGAACAGAACCAAAAGGTGCAACATAAAAGGAACAGAACCAAAAGGTGCAACATAAAAGGAACAGAACCAAAAGGTGCAATATAAAAGAACAGAACCAAAGGGTGCAACATAAAAGGAACAGAACCAAAGGGTGCAACATAAAAGGAACAGAACCAAAGGGTGCAACATAAAAGGAACAGAACCAAAGGGTGCAACATAAAAGGAACAGAACCAAAAGGTGCAACATAAAAGGAACAACCATAAGGTGCAATATAAAAGGAACAGAACCAAAAGGTGCAATATAAAAGGAACAGAACCAAAAGGTGCAATATAAAAGGAACAGAACCAAAGGGTGCAACATAAAAGGAACAGAACCAAAGGGTGCAACATAAAAGGAACAGAACCAAAGGGTGCAATATAAAAGGATCAAAACCCAAAGCTTCAATTTAAAAAGAACAAGAACCCAAAAGCTGTGCACCACACAATGACCAATCAATAAAATTAAAGGGTAACTAGACTGTCATAGGAAAATATAAAAGATAATGAATTGAGCAGGGAATCCAGTATTAAGACCAGACCCATGAAATGGGAAGAGGAATCAATATGATTTAGACTACTAAAGGGAGAAAATTGCTAATGATTTTAAAGTTAATAAGCATAACCATGGGATTGAAAATGGAATGAGCATACCAAAGTGTACACACAAGCTACTGGGGTAGCGTGAGCAGCCAGGGAAGCATAGAGACCCATGTCTGTGGGAGGGGTGCCGGTTGCCCACCTCTCTAGCACGTGGTGGGGGAGTGCGCGCTGATACACAAGACTCGCTAGCATGCCTAGGTAAGATTCGTTCATTAGCTGAAGCTTCGTCAACATAAGAGGTGGAAGAGTTACCTTGCGCACTCCTGCAGGAAGAGTGCCAGCTCAGTAACGAGCTAAGCAGAAAGGGCTTGTCTATGCTGCCTCTGCCCTGCAAGGAGTAGAGGTCTGGGGCAATAAGCAGTAAGGGTACCATACTGCTAGACACGAGCTCTAGGGGGGAGCATTAGTGAGGCTGTAACACAAGCAGCCAGGGGGCCTCGCCATGCGAGCGCTTTTCCCCATTGGAAGTAGAGGACTGAGGCAGTAACTCCAAAGGGTTGTGTGTCACGAGACTTGTTGTGGCCCGGGGGCTTTATTGTGGGAGGCAGTGACCACAAGAGGACAGCAGGAATCACCATGAGGGTACTCCTAAGAGCTCGCCATTCCGTAGGGAGTAGAGATCTGCAGCAATAACCACAAAGGGGTATGGTTTATAAGACTTCTTGTGCCCTGGAAGCCTGATGGCGAGTGGTGGCAACCCTAAGCTCTCAGCAGGCATCACTATGAGGGTGCTCGGAAGAGAACTCTTTCCTGTAAGGAGTAGCGATCTGCGGCAATCTACCCCAAAAGGGTTATGGCTCCAGAAACTGTGTGCCCTAGGGGCAAGATGACGAGAGGCAGCAAACAAGCGGCCACCACATTCTATCACGCCAATGTCAAACTTACACTAAGTGCATAGCCTTGATCTGAGCAATGTAGGCCCAGTGGGAAACTTTGTAGGATGTGTTCCATAGTTTGTGGTGTTGCCCCACATGGGCATTCTGGAGAGAGTCGACAAATGAGGATTATCATTAGTGTTTTCCATCTCCAGTTATGCCCCCTTTTAACCTTGCTCTAGGGTTACCCAGTCCTTCCTAGTGAGGGTTGTTCCGGTGGGCAGACATTCGTTTGGGCTGGGCAGTGACTAATGGCCATCAATCACTTTCCTCCCACTTCTCTAGCCTGTGAGTAGCTGTCCGAATTGGTTCTAGTCCATTAACTGTTGCAAAGCTTTTGCATGATTTCAGTCTCTGCCTTGCTTCCTGATGATTGGGGAGCAGATGCCTAGGGTCATTAATTTTTTTATTCTTTTCAGTTTTTGCTAGCGTTTCTAGTCTGATATGGGGCAGTGGGATACCAGCTAATTTATATAAAGACTATAGGTATTTTTAAGGTACCAGTAATAATCCAACAACTTTTTTAGCTCTGGGTCTACCTGATGTGCATAGCATTACTCTTTCCCACACTGCTACTTATTTACTGCAATAAAGTGCTACGGCTGGCCTTCCTGGACTTCTATTTATCCTCTCATCTTCACTTTAGAATTAGTCAATCTATGACAAAAGAGGAAGAACAGCGTGCACTCTTCCTACACATCCCGATTCACTCCTGGGTTTGCAAGCAGAGTGGTCAGGTCCGAGCGAGGCCACAAGTTACAATGTATGGGGATCATTACAAAAAACCATGCCCTCAAGACCTGAGGAAGAATGAATCTACATCAGGTTTAGCCTTAAACATGGTTCCAGCCAGCAAATACTAACTTCTTGCTTCCTTGCCATCAATTAACTACAATCACCTTCAAGATAAATTTATAAGCTTTATTATATTATGGGACCGATCGTACATCTACACGTCAGTGACCGAATCAAAAGTAAAGGTTCTCTAGTGGGGCTACTAGCTCTGCACCCTCACCAGCTGGATAAACACTTAGTTTTCTAACAAACTACCAACTCCAACTAGTGGTGAATCAATCTGATTAAAGGATGAGTGTTTGTATGCAGCATGGAAACAAATGTGTTTAAAGTTAATTTAGGAATATTTCATCCTCAAAACTACACTATGAACATTTACATAAACTTTCCCTTTTATTTACACCAAATCCTTCTGGAAAAAGGCATTATACCTTTGACAACTACAGTAAAACTTTTCAGAGAATCAAGACAAAACCTTACCTTCCAGCCCAGCCATGCAGGATAGGATACTGTCCATAGTTCCATACCTCTTAACCGGCACGCATTCTGTGTGAGAATAGTGTACTTTAGCCTCTTATACCCTCAAGCACAGTAACCAAAATTTCACACCTTGGCAAAAATTGAAAACTCATCAATAACACAGGACAGGACATTTGGGAACTGTCAATGAACTAGTGTAATATTTATAGTATTTATAGCCATGACAATTGCAGTCAAGTTTGATTTTATTAACAAAATAGACAATGTAGACAAGGGACAACATCTTACTCTACCAGTTGTGGTGTATTTTATGATTAATATTACTGTACGAGAACTTGAATTTGAAATGCAGATAACAGTAATTATTATTTTCAATAAGATAGTGAAAATGATGAGCATTCCCGTACCACAAATTACAATTGTTTCCTAGCAGGATAAACATACAACATAAGGACATATGAAAAGAAATTGGAGAGAGAACTTTCACAATTAGGTATATGGATTTGTGTCATTTTATCTGTTGAGGCATGGCATTTTTAGGAAAATACCACCAGACGACTTCAAATGCCCCTCACTTAAAAAAATTTATCAGCTGGAGATGAAGCCTGTAGAAATTATCCAGTTAGCAGGTCATCCTTCACACACCAATTGGTTTGTTTTCATTTCTCTAATAGTAGATCCAAGAGAGCTGATGGGGGATTGATATCTGACCATTGGCTCTTCAGACCCAATTGAATTTAACAAATGCATCCTCCCAAAGGGTCCAGTTTCTCTAGGAGGCAAGGTAACCAAAGAACTTCTGCTGAAGATGGGACAGAGGGAATTCTCTCTAGATGGGGTGCTGCAATCTGTATGAAACAGATGGAAATATTAGCTTGGACCAAGTATGTCCATGCCCATATACTGTAGATGCTGGGATTCAAGGCTGCTTCCCATAATTCAATTGGATCCCTAGATTGCAGCAAATGTCAACAAGGTCTTATGTGACATAAGCTGTTACTTTGACTCCATCAGGAGGAGCCAGTCTAAATAGCAAAGGAGTCATTCCTGTGCCACTTGCACCTTGAAATGATATTCTTTCCCTAAAAAAGTGAAGGTACTTCCTTGATCTCAAATGAATTGGGATCTGGAAACACACACCTTGCAGGTCTATGGTCAGCAGAAATTCTTTCTGATGACTTATTACTGAACTAGAGATTTCGATCTTTGACCTGGTTTGGAGCACAAACCAGGTTCAAGCAGGACAGGTCTATGACAGGCCTCCAACCTCCTGTCAGCATCTCCAAGAATAAGTTGCTGTAAAAGCCTGGAAACCTGTCAAACATTTTGTTTTTGTTCAGCATCTTTAGGATATCCCTTTCTAGGTGGTGGTCCTGGAATACAATGATTGAATTGTCAGATTCAATTACAGGAAGCCAACAGATCGTGTATGGGAGGCAATACCTTGAACCTAGAGATCTGCCCCAAAGAACCATCAGTGTTGCTGGCATTCCCCTACAGGTGGTAGGTTGGGGAATATGCTGTGCCTAATAAGAACCTCATCGTCCTTTACTAATGGACTGAGGGATGTCCTCAATGGCATAAGGGAACCAAGGGGCATTGTTACCTTGAGCCTTTAGTATTGTCTGGCTCTGGTAACAATGTTGTGATGTTTGCTTCAGAGGGGAAGGTCTGGTATCTTGAGGGGCCAAGAAACTTTATGCCGCATCTCATGAAAGTTTGGCTTCTCTCATTTCTCTACAGCCACTGCTACATATGTGGTGGTTTATCTATTACAATGGAATTCCTCAGGTTGATGGAATCCAGTTGATTTATTTGGCAAACTTTACCATAACTGTATCCCTCTTCAGTATGCAATTGCCCCATATTGAAGTTGTCTGGTGAAATACAAATTCTAGTGTCTATGCCAGACTTTGTACAGTTTTCTAGTTTCTAGGTCACTTAAATTTTCGGAAACAGCAAACTAGAACACACTAACCCTTCATGGTCTAGTCAGCAGCAGGACTGAAAAGATTAATAGTTGCAACCTTGTTTTGCAGCTCTTGCACTGCAAACAGGTATTGTAGGTGTATCAGTTTGCCATTGGACGTACCTGGCATTAAATCTACAACACAGGGGTCTATTAGAAGCAGATTTTGATGTGCAGTAACACATTAAATTCTCTAAAGTCAGGTGGAAAACCTTGCCTGTTGACAATTCTTTGTTTTCTGGTCCTGAAACCTGTTAATTCCAGCTTCAATGTGCTCCCTACATGGTTGGAAAACGGTACAAATTTATGTTTAGTATTTAGTAGCTTCAGGAAAAACCCATGGTTCTTGCAGTCTTCTCAGTACTTGGACACAGGGCAGATGGCCTAGTCTGTCAATGAGCCAATACGGATTTATCTTCAAGAACTACGAAGCTTCCCTTGGGACCTACTACTGGAAGTTTAAGAGCAACGTCTGCAACTTCTGCTGCAGATTCAATTGCTTGCTCCAGACTCATTTATGACTATCAAAGACTAAATAGGGGCTCTACCACTGTCTAGACCCTGATGTTAGTTTCATATTTTGAGGATTACCTGGAATTTTACCTACATTCCAGGATGTTTCCTTTCTAGTCTCGTCCGTGACATGCAACTAGGCCACTAAGGGAGAATTTCTGAAATTCGATGTTATTGTGTGCCTTCAACTTGTGCTCAAAAATGGATGGAGATTGTTATTAAAAGATTATCTGTGAAACAGCATTTCAGTGAGAAATGTACCCTTTCCGGAGTATCACCAAAATTCTATATACTGTATCTACGAGCATAGTAGTATGGCAGGGAATGGGACTACTTTCTCAAAAGGAGGTTAATCCCCTAAAGTAGATGGAGGGGCAACTTGCAATGCTGGAACCACTTGTGGCTCTTTTCCTCATACTGCTGTCTAGTTTAGTCTGAAAAGGAGCAGAGGTCTTCAATGGTCTCAGTAAAGCGATCAGTGAAGTTAATTTACAATTCCCAGCCTCCTTAGATTTACCTTTAAAAGAATAGATTGTCCTGGACGAGGATAAAAATCTTGTCTCTCATGTCTACGCGTTTTGTTGACATTCCTGAAATGCAGCTATGTACTCTGCCTGCGGGCACATATGGTTAGGGGCGCATTCAGCATGCGAATTCCGCTCGACAAACAAAACGTGTGCTTGTAGGGGCACGTTCAAATTTGGTGTGTGATTTTGTTCACTGAAATCTGGAAAAGGAAAATCTTTTTATTAGGGGCACTTTTCCAGCACAAGGACATTCACAAATATACATGGAGTTTACCATGTGGCAATTTCTGTACGAAAATAAAATAGATCAGTCATTAAAAAAGAGAATTCTGAGAAATGTAAGAAGCTATTAGAGGTGCAAATATTGGTAGTGATCAACTCCTCATTGCCACACTGAAATTAAAACAAAGTGTTGAATGTGGGCCATAAGCCCCTCAGTTTGAGGCATAGCCTCCTCAATTATCTCGTAACACTCAAAAATAAACTACGGGAGAAAGGAAACGACCTTCTCCGTTTTCTCTTTATTTCTCTCTCTCTCTACTACAGATTCAAACAAGGGCTTGGGGGGAGCACGCAGGTCCCATGGTTCCTTTTTGTAGAAAACTTCACATAAAAAAAATAGATAACATTGTGATACAGACAAGACAAATCCATTTAACCAGCAAATTCTAAATTTCTTACTTTTATTCTCGTTAAAGCTTCCCCAAAGGTAAAAAAAATACAAATATGTGACGAAAACGGGAGAGGGGAAGTCCCGGCTCCCATCCACTCAGGAAATTAATACAGTTTTCACAATATAATCACAATTCACATGGATTACTCTTTATAATTGTAATGACCCAATCATAATAACATATCAACCTTTCAAATAAACATTTTTCAATAAATCAACTATTTCGATAATGTCAACAAACCTGGGTGCATTCTCATTGGACAAACACTACACTTACCAGCGTAAACGAACGTTGGGTGCGTTTTCATAGGACAAACAAACCAACATTTAACATCCTCCCCACCATAGGAGTGTCTCAACACTCCTATCATCATCAGAGCCTTCCAAGGCTATCTTATTACCTTAATCTACAAGTCAAGTTTAATAGGAACCTTAATAGGTCTTCCCTTTCGGGACTTACCAACATTAGACACTAAGGGTGATTCTACAGGCTCCTGTCTAAGATTCTCAAGTCTCTCCTCCTGGGAATTACTACCCATTTCACCCTTCAAATCTGTTATTTCTAGATTATACAAATTTTGCACAGGTCTGGATATAAATCCACGTTTGGTTTTAACCTCAACACTTCTAACAACCCCATCTTTTCCAGGATACAACTTAGTAATAACTCCAAGAGGCCACCTTAACCTTGGCACCCGTTCATCCTTTACTAGTACAACAGAACCCTCTTTAAGGTTACAATTTGGCTTGAACCCCTTCACCATACAAGGCAGGTTTCTAAGATACTCAGTCTGCCATATTCTCCAAAATTTGTCTAACTGACCCAGACGCACAGCTTCTCTTACACACAAATCCTTTGAGGATACACCACAGTCTGGATCATCTACTAACTAACTGAAAACCTGCAGAACGGCCAATTAGGAAATGGGAAGGGGTAAGAGGATTTGCAATATCAGGTTCCTCACCTACAAATGTCAAGGGTCTAGAATTAATACAAGCTTCCACCTCATGAAGTGTAGTCTCTAATTCACTCTTGGACAAAGAATTAGTGCCCAATGTTTTCCTCAGTGCAACTTTCACAGATCTAATGAGGCGTTCCCACCAGCCTCCCCACCAAGGAGCATTAGGTACAATAAACTTCCATTGGGGCGTCAACGAGCCATAATGTTCTCTTAACAGGTTGGAGACACTCACAAAGGTTCTAGCATTGTCAGAGTAGAACACTGTTGGAACACCCCGTCTAGCTACAAACCGTCTAATGGCCAAATTACAATCAACAACCGAAAGAGACTCGGTGAGCTCTAAATGAACAGCTCGAATGACAGCACAGGTAAAAAGAAGTATATACAATTTCTTGGATGGAAAATCAATACAAAATAAAGGACCAGCAAAATCCAGACCTGTAACCGTGAATGGAGGAGCCGACTTAACTCTCAACTCGGGAAGTGGCCCCACAGGCTGGGAACAAGCAGAGGCATCACAACGCCGACAAGCCACACATTCTAGACAAACCTTCTTTGCAATCTGACGAAGGCGAATGATCCAGTAACTGTTTCGTAAAGTGGATACAAGTGTAGCAACACCAGCATGCTTGAGCAACCTATGCTGGAAACGAACTAACAGTAAAGCAATGTGGGTACCAGGAATTATTATAGGGTGCTTACTCTCAAAACTCAAGTCTGCATTCTCTAAGCGCCCTTTTATTCTCAGTAGCCCATCCTCATCTAGGTAAGGATCAAGTTTAATCAAGGAAGAACCCCTTGGGAGGGGGAGAGATCTACTCAGAGCATTTACTTCCTTTGCAAAGGCCTCTCGTTGCACAAAGTACAGCAGTTGTACCTTAGCCTTCGTCAATTCTCCATAGGTTAAAGGTCCACTTAATTTGCGGGACGAAGGTCTGCAATTCCCAACAAATCTCAGTACCCAACCTACTACATTAAGGGCCTTTGTAAAGGAACTCCATCGGGTGAATTCAAATAAGGGCGGCTCATTTTCAACTGCAACACAAACTGTGTCAGTATCACATATCTCTTCTGAAGGAATGTCCGCCCCCCTGCCTTCCTGATGAGGGAGCGGGGAGGAACAGAGCCAAGGAGGACCCTTCAGCCAAATATCAGACTGCAAAAGCTGCTCAGCAAAAACACCTCGAGATACAAGATCCGCTGGGTTGTCCTTGCCTGGACAATGCTGCCAACATGAAGGAGGTGTCAAATGTTGAATCTCAACAACCCTGTTAGCCACAAAGGTTTTCCATCTATTGGGGTCCCCCTTTATCCAAGCTAGGGCTACTGTGGAATCCGTCCAACATTGAACAGAAACCTCTTTACCCAGCTGCAAGGCAGACGTCACAAACACAACGAGTCTAGCACATAACAGGGCTCCGAGTAATTCAAGCCTAGGAAGGGAAACCCTTTTTATAGGGGCTACCTTGCCTCTTGCAACAACCAGCGATACCTTGAATTTATCCCCCTCAGGCACTCTCACATAAACACAAGCACCATAACCCTTTTCTGAAGCATCACTAAATGCATGGAATTGAACATTAGGAATTTCCTTAAAGGGTGACTCAGAAAACAAGTACCGATCTACTCTAAATGACTCAAGCACAGAAAATCCTACAACCCATAATTTAACTCTGCCTTGCATAGCCTCGGGTAATAGCTCATCCCAATCTAAACCTAATCTCCAGATTTCTTGAAACAGTATTTTTGCATGCATAACAAACGGACATATGAGCCCCAAGGGATCAAAACACCGAGCTATGAGGCTTATCACATTTCTTTTGGTACAAACAATATCTCCAAAGGGGTCCAGGTTCTCAACCTTAAAGGTAAAACAGTCAGGGGAGGATACCCAGTGGAGGCCTAGAACCTTGACACTCTCTTCACTAGAACCTTCAGTTATAGTTAAAGTCTTACAATTAGACGTACACTTTGACAATGACATACCAGCCTCCTGCAGGATACCATAGGCTTCTTCAAATCTTAAACTTGCTTCTGCGGGACTATCAGCCCCAGATAGCCAATCATCTACATAAAGATTCTCATACAGTTCAGAAACCACCTCTGTGAGAGGGTATTTCTTTAAATGAAATTTTAAGGTGGCATTTAATAAAAATGGACTACTCTTATTACCAAAGGGCATTCTTATAAATCTGAAATGTTTAACATTGTTCCCCTCTTTCAACAAAAACCTATGAACATCACGGTCCTCCCTTCTTACCTTTATTTGAAGAAAAGCCTTTGTAATATCAGCTGTTAAGGCCACCCTCCACCTTCTAAATCTTAACAACACCTCAACTAAATCAGGGTTGAGTGAAGGACCACTTTCTAAACAATCATTCAGAGATACTCCATTACTGCCACGTGCAGATCCATCAAAAACAGGCCTCACCTTGGTGGTTAGGCTCCCTTCCCGTACCACAGGCCGATGAGGCAAATAAAATATAGGATACCCACCTTCCCGTTGATGGGAAGGAATTTCTTCAATAATACCCTCCCTTTCATACTCATTAAACACCTTAAAATATTGTTCCTGCAGACAGGGGTTTTTACCTAACCTATTATAGAGACCTTCCAATCTTCTCAAAGCATGATGTTCATTATTAATCAAATCTAATTTCCTATTCTCAGATTTCCATGGTAGGGCCACTTCATAGCGACCATCTTTAAAACTTACCAAATTCTCAAATTGAACCAAGACTGGGTCAGGGTTCATCGCCTCAGAATGTAGTTCGTTGGGTTTTATGCCAACAGACTCTAGATCCCAAAATTGACTCAAACTACACTCTTGTACATTCTCAATTGCTAACAATTGTACACTTACACCAATATTACCTTCAGACCTATTAAAGGATCCGGACAAAATCCAACCAAAAATTGTCTCCTGGGCCACAAGCCCGTCATTATACATAACCTGGTTGGGGATCATCATCTTCCAATATAAATCAAGGCCTATCAACATATCAATATGTAAATTTCGATGGGATCCATACTCATCGATCAACTTAAGGTGAGAAAAAGGTTCTAAACACTTAGGGTCCACTTTGGACCTAGATAACGGAGGACAAATTACATCAATCTCAGCAACCTTAAAACTATATTTGTGATCATTTGCCCCTACACTCATTATTTCATAAATACTACACAAACCTGCCTTAGAGGCTTTCCCTCCACCAAAGGCAGAAAATGATAAATACTCAGAAGTCAGCCACTTAGGCTTGACCCGTTTGACCAGTTCCCTTGAAATGTAAGACCGATCTGACCCTGTATCAAACATTACAGTAGCAAATGTGATACCCTGATGGCCTACTACCCTGACTTGGGCCGTCTGCAATACACAACACCTTGAATTAACCTTGTTTTTCACCTCACAAGGTGCTACCCCCACATGGGTCACAGAATTTGACCCCTCTTGCACTCCCTCTACTACAGGGTTATTTTCACTAGCTGTTACGGAGGGTTTCGTTTCAGATCTCCGACATACAAGGGAGTTGTGATTCCCAGTCTTGCACTTTGAACACTTAGCCCAACAGGCCTTGGCTTAATGGCTTTTAGATAAACACTTAAAACACAAACGCCGATTACGCACGGCTTCTTCTCTTTCTGCAAGGGGGAGCTTAGTTATACCTAAACACCTTTCACTGGGATGCAGCTTTCCACAGAATGCGCAAAACGTCTTCGAACCACTTTCTTCTGATGAAGTTTGAAGGGCAGAGGCTGAACTGGGAGTGTGCTTTTTAGTCCGTCGTTCTACACTGGGTTCCTCGGATTTTCCAAGGCTTAGTCTCTTGATAGCCTCTGCCCTCTCTCTGCCTTCCACTTCTCGTTGCAAGAACTTCAGCAATCCGTCGAGATCTCCTCTTTTCCGTCCACTACGCGACCAGTCCAACCTTATGTCATGAGGTAACAGAGCAAGGATCATAGGCACCAAGATCCGCCCGTACTGTTCACCTCCAACTCCAAGGGCCTCCAAACTGCGCACATGGCCTACTAACTCATCCTGTAATTTCCGCAAAGAGGACGTGTGAATTTCAGTCCTTGCGCTCCTAGATGAGCTAAGTTGCATTAGGGTTTGAAGGTGAGCTGATATAATGTTTTCTGGATCGCCATACCTTTCTTCTAACAACTCACAGGCTATCTTGTAATTAGCTGTTGTTTGGGTGAGGCCCTGTAGTACACCCCTAGCCTCACCCTCTAAAACAGATTGAAGATACATAAATTTGGAAACAAGAGGCATAGGCTGATCGTCCACAAGTGCCAAAATTTGGTCCCAAAATGGCCGCCACTGTTATTTTCCCGCCAAATTTCACTAGCTGGAGTTTAGGCAATTGCACACTAAAACCCTCATTACCGACTTCACTGCCTGAATTAATATCTTCACTGGACCTATTAGCAACCAAGTTTCTGTCCTTGCCCAGCCTCTCTAAGGTAGCTGCTGCTTCAGTACGGATTTTTCTTACCTCTTGAAGAAAATGGTGGTCTTCAAGTATTCTTCTCTGGAGCTCGTCAACATCCTCTATAGAATTCTGGTCTCGCTGAATTATTTCTTCCCAGTCGGCCTTCTTATTATCGTAGTCTTTTACGAGACTTGTAATTTCATGCCAGGTCGGATTACCGGCCATGGCTCTGGTCAAATCTTCTGAGGCACAACGCAGCCATATTGTTGCCTTCTCTCTCTGTAGCACTGCTCTCTTAAGTTGATTTATGTCGTTGGGGAATCCAGTAAATTCAGCCTCGCTCTCATCTGATTCCCGGGTCTGGGCACCATGTTGTTTGTGGGCCATAAGCCCCTCAGTTTGAGGCATAGCCTCCTCAATTATCTCGTAACACTCAAAATTAAACTACGGGAGAAAGGAAACGACCTTCTCCGTTTTCTCTATTTCTCTCTCTCTACTACAGATTCAAACAAGGGCTTGGGGGAGCACGCAGGTCCCATGGTTCCTTTTTGTAGAAAACTTCACATAAAAAAAATAGATAACATTGTGATACAGACAAGACAAATCCATTTAACCAGCAAATTCTAAATTTCTTACTTTTATTTTCGTTAAAGCTTCCCCAAAGGTAAAAAAAATACAAATATGTGACGAAAACGGGAGAGGGGAAGTCCCGGTGTAGCGGTCTGGTTTTCCCCCCGTCCGAAATTCCCCCCGGGGGAAATATGGCCCAGGATATATATCCCCCCGGGGGAACTTTGTCCCAGGATAATATTCCCCCCTCTGGGCCAAAATTCCCCCTCTGCTTGGTGGAAGTAACCATTATTTTTTTTTGTTTGTTTGCCATGGAAATCAAATTCAATGGGATTTCATAGAAAAGCTGCACAAATTGCAAGACAATGAAAGGTTACATTTAGGCTATAAATTGAGGTCACAACATATTGCTTGGATAAAAAAGGACAATGAATTTTAAACATGCTGCTCAGTTTCTTGGTGATTCCGTATCAAACCCTATGCAATATTGCTTAGAAAACAAGCTTGCTGATTTCGAAGGATGTAAGGGAACAATCAAATTCTTTAGTATATATATCCTCAATTCAAGAAATATGTGCAGCCGTAACTTTAAATCTCCAAATGCAACGAAAAAAAAAATGCTTGTTTGTTTAAAGAATTTATGATGAAGGCTGATATTATGATAGTCCAAGAGGTTGTGACCTGGGAAGGTTTGTGACCTGGGAAGGGGGTCCGGCTTGCCCCCGGCTAGGGGCTGTGACCTGGGAAGGGGGTCCGGGGGCTTGCCCCCGGCTAGGGGTTGTGACCTGGGAACTACTAGGTTAGGTTAGGTGTGTTTGTTAGGTTCTGTACCCTTTTACAAATCTCAAATGTGTTTAATGATCATGATTGGCCAATGTTCAGCCACTTACATGATCCATATGTTTTACCAACTGGTTATCTTGTTCTTATTTAGAATTTCTGACCATTATTATTGCTGTAAATCACTCGTTTATGACATTTCCCCAACCTAAAAACCACGGTTTCTCACTCGGTTCCCCCATAATCTCTGGTAACACAACTGAATTGGTATCATCTCCTTTCTCATCCATAGTGCTTCTTAGCATCAAGTGTACTTTTTATTTCGTGCTGGACAGTACGAAAGAAGAGTAAGGTTTTCACAATATATATATATATATATATATATATATATATATATATATATATATATATATATATATATATATATATATATATATATATATATATATATATATATATATATATATATATATATATATATATATATATATATATATATATATATATATATATATATATATATATATATATATATATATATATATATATATATATATATATATATATATATATATATATATATATATATATATATATATATATATATATATATATATCCTAATATTTTGTCAAACTTACCGTTGATTATTTAATTCATCAAAATAGTTTCTCTGTAAGGGAGGGTGGGGGGAGAAATGGCCTAGGGGGGGAAAAATATCCTAGGGCTGAAATTCCCCCCGGGGGAATAACAGCCCGGGCTGCTTTTCCCGGGGGGGAAATCGATCCTAGGCTATTTTTCCCGGGGGGAATTTCAGTCAGGGGGGAAAAATTTCCTGCTACACCGGCTCCCATCCACTCGGGAAATTAATACAGTTTTCACAATATAATCACAATTCACATGGATTACTCTTTATAATTGTAATGACCCAATCATAATAACATATCAACCTTTCAAATAAACATATTTTTCAATAAATCAACTATTTCGATAATGTCAACAAACCTGGGTGCGTTCTCATTGGACAAACACTACACTTACCAGCGTAAACGAACGTTGGGTGCGTTTTCATAGGACAAACAAACCAACATTTAACACAAAGTACTGTACCCAACAGAAATATAGATAGAATACCTACGCTTGATACAACCAATGTATTGCAAGATTAGCACAAACATTTACAATTAAATGTAGGAATCAATTTGCAGTCTAAACTTAGAGAGACGAAGAGCAGACAATGAAGAATGGTGTGACATTAAGAACATCAGTCTGTTGGTTAAGTTTTGGGACAAGTAGTTACAAGGAGAAAACCATGGATAAATGATAATAGGGATAAAGGAGTCTAGTCATAGGTACCAGAAAAGAGAGGAGCGAGTATGAGTAAAGGTTTTCCTACAAATTCCACAAGCTCTGGATTCAAAACTGTATAAATTAAAGTTTGTAGGGATCTGAGATCATAACAGTAAATATTGAGATACCACTTAGCAATAGCAACAGTACTGTAGAACCATTCACTTTAGTACAAATTTATCATTGATAGGTAGGAAGCTGGTTGTCACTCTTAAATTTCCTGTGCTGTAAGACTTGTCATAAGTTTGTGCAGAGCATCTTCAGTTTTCACCTTTTTTCATACTAGATTTATAGTATAACAGTGAAATTAGAATCTAATTACATAAGGAACTAAGCTAACAATACTAACCTAACACTGGTCTAATTTTGTCTTATCCACTCACCTCACACTGAAGAGAAATTCAAAACAAGTTATAGCTTTGTGCTCCAGCCTTCGTTCAAAAATATATTTAGTGATAAAATTATAGAAAAACACGGGACAACATTCCTCCGAGAAAAAAAAAAAAGGTTTATAACAGTAAATACTATGCTTTTAATAAATTTGTCCTTCATAACCACTGCAAATAAGCCATTCTACTGTTATGGACCCACCCCTTCCTGACGGACACAAGTGGGAACCTGGGATTTTGGGTGCGTGAAAACAGGACAGTGATTCAATAGATTTGTAAAGGGGGCACAGAACCTAACAAACCCAACTAACCTAACCTAGTACAATAGTTCCCAGGTCACAACCCTAGCCCAATGGTATAGCCCCACAGGGCCCCCTTCCCAGGTCACAACTCCAAGCTGGGCCCCCTTTCTCAGGTCCAACTAAAAGCAAATCACAATTCCTTACCTTATGATTGATACATATACCTTCTTTTTTGTCTTGGCAATCTTTAAAGAAACATTGCAGTAACAAATGTGCTGGTCTTTCCTGAAAACTAAGACGACACTAACCTTATAGAGCGCACAATGTGCTTTTAAAAATTCACACCTGGAGTACCGTGAAACTTTGCTATAGCATCAAAATAGTCAAAAGAGCAGCCATTACCCAAAAAACCCTAAAATCGGGGAAATTATGTACTTTGAGCTCCGTAAGGGATATCAGGCATGTATCGCTACAAAGGCACTGAAGCATTGTATTAGTATAGTTTGTCCATTTTATTTCCATAATACCAAATTTTGTAAGATAGCACTTCTCTCTTGTCCCTCTTATCAATACAGGCATTCCTGTTGTAGTTTATCCTATAAATATCTCCACAGCACTTGCAACACCACACCTTTCCTCAAGAATTTAATAATGTCTGAGCATATTCAACCACTAGTTCAATACAACCACTAGAAAAATGATATTTTAATTATAAAATAAATTTTTGAATATACTTACCCGGTGAATATATAGCTGCAACTCTGTTGCTCGACAGACAAAAAACTGTACAAAAAAAAACTCGCTAGCAATCGCCACACAGGTTGCGGGTGTGCTCACCAGCGCCAACTGTCGGCCAGATACCAAACTCTATGTAAACAAAGACTCAATTTTCTCCTCATCCCACTGAGTCTCTATTGGGGAGGAAGGGAGGGTCGTTTAATTTATATTCACCGGGTAAGTATATTCAAAAATTTATTTTATAATTAAAATATCATTTTTAAATATTTAACTTAGCCGGTGAATATATAGCTGATTCACACCCAGGGTGGTGGGTAGAGACCAGTTAAATATGTTTACATCTTATGAGCTAAGAGTTTTTATTTCATTTTAGAAGTTATCAAAATAACAAAAACAAAATAAATAGGTACCTGGTAAGGAAGTCGACTTAGACGATTACTCTGCCTTATAAGTACGTCTTCCTTACGGAGCTTCGCGATCCTCTTAGGATGGTGACAGACCCCTAGGAGCTGAAGTATCAAGGGCTGCAACCCATACAACAGGACCTCCTCAAACCCCTAATCTGGGCGCTCTCAAGAAATGACTTTGACCACCCGCCAAATCAACCAGGATGCGAAAGGCTTCTTAGCCTTCCGGTCAACCCATAAAAAACAACATTTCAAGAGACAGATTAAAAGGATATGGAATTAGGGAATTGTAGTGGTTGAGCCCTCACCCACTACTGCACTCGCTGCTACGAATGGTCCCAGTGTGTAGCAGTTCTCGTAAAGAGACTGGACATCTTTCAAGTAAAAAGACGCGAACACTGACTTGCTTCTCCAATAGGTTGCGTCCATTATACTTTGCAGATATATTTTGCTTAAAGGCCACGGAAGTTGTTACAGCTCTAACTTCGTGCGTCTTCACCTTAAGCAAAGTTCGGTCTTCCTCACTTAGATGTGAATGAGCTTCTCGTAATAACAATCTGATAAAGTCTGACCAAGCATTCTTTGACATAGGCAAGGATGGTTTCTTAACTAAACACCATAAAGCTTCAGATTGGCCTCGTAAAGGTTTAGTATGCTTTAAATAGAACTTAAGAGCTCTAACAGGGCATAAGACTCTTTCAAGTTCATTGCCTACGATCTCCGATAAGCTGGGAATATCGAAAGATTTAGGCCAAGGCCGAGAAGGCCGCTCATTTTTGGCTAGAAAACCAAGTTGCAGGGAACAAGTGGCTTTTTCCCGACGAAAATCCGATGTTCTTGCTGAAGGCATGAATCTCACTGACTCTTTTAGCCGAGGCTAAGCATACCAGGAAAAGTGTCTTAAGAGTGAGATCTTTCAGGGAGGCTGAATGTAACGGCTCCAACCTGTCTGACATGAGGAATCTTAGTACCACGTCTAAATTCCATCCAGGGGTAGCCAAACGACGCTCCTTGGTGGTCTCAAAAGACTTAAGGAGGTCTTGCAGATCTTTATGTTGGAAAGATCTAAGCCTCTATGCCGGAAGACCGATGCCAACATGCTTCTGTAGCCCTTGATAGTGGGAGCTGAAAGGGATCGTACTTTTCTCAGGTATAAGAGAAAATCAGCTATTTGAGCTACAGAGGTACTGGTCGAGGATACAGAAACCGACTTGCACCAGTCTCGGAAGACTTCCCACTTCGATTGGTAGACTCTAATGGAAGACGCTCTCCTTGCTCTAGCAATCGCACTGGCTGCCTCCTTCGAAAAGCCTCTAGCTCTCGAGAGTCTTTCGATAGTCTGAAGGCAGTCAGACGAAGAGCGTGGAGGCTTTGGAGTACCTTCTTTACGTGTGGCTGACGTAGAAGGTCTACCCTTAGAGGAAGACTTCTGGGAACGTCTACTAACCATCGAAGTATCTCGGTGAACCATTCTCTCGCGGGCCAGAGGGAAGCAACTAACGTCAACCTTGTCCCTTCGTGAGAGGCGAACTTCTGCAGTACCTTGTTGACAATCTTGAACGGTGGGAATGCGTAGAGATCCAGATGTGACCAATCTAGGAGGAAAGCATCTATATGTATTGCTGCTGGGTCCGGGACTGGAGAGCAATAGATTGGAAGCCTCTTGGTCAGCGAGGTTGCAAAGAGATCTATGGATAGTGTATCCCAAGTGGCCCAAAGTCTCTTGCACACATCCTTGTGGAGGGTCCATTCGGTTGGAATTACTTGACCTTTCCGACTGAGACAATCTGCTATGACGTTCAAGTCGCCTTGGATGAACCTCGTTACTAGGGAGATGTCTTGACCTTTTGACCAGATGAGCAGGTCCCTTGCGATCTCGTACAACGTCAGTGAGTGGGTACCTCCTTGTTTGGAGATGTACGCCAAGGCCGTGGTGTTGTCCGAGTTTACTTCCACCACTTTGCCTCGAAGGAGATACTCGAAGCTTTTCAAGGCCAGATGAACTGCCAACAGCTCCTTGCAGTTGATATGTATGCTCCTCTGACTCGAGTTCCACAGACCTGAGCATTCTCAACCGTCCAGTGTCGCGCCCCAGCCCAAGTCCGATGCGTCCGAGAAGAGAACGTGGTGGGGAGTCTGAACAGCCAGGGGAAGACCCTCTCTTAGGTTGATATTGTCCTTCCACCAAGTCAGACAAGACTTTATCTTTCCGGAAATCGGGATCGAGACCGCTTCTAGCGTCTTGTCCTTTTTCCAGTGAAAAGCCAGATGGTATTGAAGAGGACGGAGGTGTAGTCTTCCTAGTGATACAAACTGTTCCAGGGATGACAGCGTCCCCACCAGACTCATCCACAGCCTGACTGAACAGCGTTCCTTCTTCAGCATCTTCTGGATGGACAGCAGGGCTTGATCTATTTTGGGGGCTGATCGTCTTGTTGTTCAGCAACGTCCTCATCAGATAGTTCCTCATCCGAAAACTGATGAGGAAACGGCAACGGAGTGGGTAACGTCTGGCTCGCTGAGTCCGGTCGCACTGGTGCATGCGTGACGGAGCCGGACGTAACGTCATGGAATTGCTGCACAGTCTGTGAACTGTCAACAACCATGGGTGCGCGAGGAAGCACAGCGTCCACCCGAGACTGTCTAGGCCGTCTGGGTTGTGCAGTCAACACCATACCGGGTTACTGAGGTTGACGCACTGCGTCAAAACAAGTCACCTCTGCTGGTTGTTGAACGTCCTGAACGTCAACAACCACCTCCGAGCGTCGCTTAACGTCAACGTGCGGCTGGCAACCCACACTGGGTTGCATCGGTGGAGGAACCACCTCAACTGGTAGACGCGAGAAGGTTACCTCAGCGTCAACAGGACTCGCAACCGACCGCTTGGAAGGTTGTTGGCCAGAAGGTTCAGCAGCAACCTTCTCCGCATTAAAGTCCTCTATCAAGGACGCAAGCTTGGACTGCATGTCTTGCAGCAAAGCCCATTTAGGGTCTACGGGAGCAGGTGCGGCAACAGACGGGGTTAGCGACTGAGGCGGTACTGCTTTCCATCCCTGAAAGCCTTGTTTATGCATGACAATTGTACAGCAAAACTTCAAAGGCTCGAAAACAGCTGTGAAGTTGACCTGTAAAAAACTTGGAGCGTCTCCTGGCCAGGCGCCAGGGAGAGTCTACGAGATTTGAGAAGTCTATCTGGGCAGAGGCATGAACTCCCAATCCGAGAACTTCTCTCGTGTCATAACGGACTCTCGCTCTATAAGCCAGTTTAAAAGAAGGGAAAGCAAAGGCTGTATCCCCCAAACTCCTCCTGGTGATAAACCAGTCGCCTAGCAAACGTAAAGCTCTCTAGGAGAGCGAGAGAGCACTAGCTTATAAACAACGGCTTCGAAGTAGCTAGGCCTAGTGTAAGCTCTGACGTTTAGGCGAACGAGGAGCAGCAGTTACAAAAAGATCCGGACAAAGATCCTTAAAAAAAATCATCATGATTTAATTAAAGTCCATAGAGGGCTAAGCAGCTTTAGGCTCCTCTCCATCTGACAGAGTCCTCAAGGGAATATCAGTAGGAGGGGGAACAGCAACTTCCTCATCTACAGGAACCTTGTCCAATAAAAGCTGAGTCTCAAGCAAGGGAGAGACCTACCGTGGTGGCAATGCTTTACAAGCAGAGTCCACACGCACTGGTGCATTAGTAGCGGACCAGGACGCAACGTCATGTAACTGCTTGACAGTGTGAACTGTCAACAACTGAACTGTCAACAACAACAGGTGCGTGAGGACGCACAGCGTCCACTCGAGACTGCTTTGACTGCCTAGACTGAGCAGTCAAAACAACTCTAGAATGCAGAGGTTGACGCACAGCGTCAAAACAAGTCAACTCCGATTGTTAGCGAACGTCCTGAACGTCAACAGGAGCATCAGCAAGTGGCCTAACGTCCAAATGTGGCTGAAAATCCACACGAGACCGCATCGAGTGTGGTTCTAAACAACCTGACTGACGTGACTTGGCTACGCCAACGTCAACAGGAAGCACAAAGGAACGTTAGGTTGGCTGAAAGCCAGGATATCGATGAGATAAACGGCTAGACTCAACGGACTAATCGGCAGAATAGTCTTCCATAAGGGAGGCAAGCATATTCTGCATGTCTTGCCGTACAACCCATTAAGGATCAACGGAAATGGTTGTGGTAAGAGACTAGGGTAACGTCTGTGACCGCAACACTTTGCCAACAAAAAGGACTCTCGGAGTCTGTGTTACGCTTTTGTTAGGCGGCGAGCAGTTTTCCGATGACTGCATAGGGTCAGAGCTGTCCTAATGGTTGCAACCAGGACGCTGGACCTGTCCTGAAAGGACTGACTTTCGCTTAAGGGCTTCGAAACCTTGTTACAGGTTTCTTATGCGAAAAGCCTTCGGATGACGAGGAGAAAAAACGTCTCTCTCGCCTTATGGTAGGGGAGATCTTGGTAAGATACACCCGATACCATAGAGGGAAACGTCTGTTCGTTGATCAAGGCCTCTCGAACCCATAAGTCGTTCGACATTACTTCTCCCCTGGGATTGGGAGCTTGCAAGAGGTCCCGGACTAGGTGAACGACAGGCACGAACAGACGAACCCTCGGACACAACACTGTAACACTTTGCCCAATATCACTATCACTTCGATTTTCTGTTTTGCACTTATTTCACTAAAATCGAAACTTTTACTGATTTCTGCCTGAAGCACGCAATTCTACCCTCATCAAAAGGTAGTAATTGCGAAATCAGTCTTATAATGCAAGCTCATTAATACCAGCAAAAAACAGAAAACATATTTTAAGATAAAAAATTCAGTGGCTGGGAAGAGACTAAACACTAGTTCATTCAAAACTACGTTTTCAATCTCTCACCGCACATAGCCTGGGGACGAGAATAAAAAACTAAAAAAATTTTATCCTTTCTCCCCGTACAGAGACTAGGGACGAGAGTAACACGAGAACGTTACCCGCTTGAACGGAACGTTTTCTCTCCTCTCTCTCTCTCTCCCTCCGTCTCTCTCTCTCTCTCTCTCTCTCTCTCTCTCTCTCTCTCTCTCTCTCTCTCTCTCGATTTCGCACCTAAGAGAAGAGCCCAATTACATTTTGTCAAAAAAAAATGTTATTTGACCAAAGGAAAAAACTGAAAGGTTTTTCAATTAAAAAGTTCCTTTAAAATAGAATTTAAAACATTTAAGCTTTGAAAGAATGAACAAAACGTCAGAATCGATTTACTCTTTCTGCAAAGTGAAACCGTGATACTCTCTCTCTATCGTAACGATAGAGCGCAAACTGCGTAGTATAAATAAACTAAACGTTAGTTCATCTTTGAAAACAGTACGAAGACTATTCAAAGAAATTCTTTCATAAAATATTTTAAATCATAAACAGTACGAAGACTATTCAAAGAAATTCTTTCATAAAATATTTTAAATCATTAGCTCTTTAAAAGCTATTTACGATTGCAAAGGGCTCAACGTTGTTTAACTTCGGTTTCCAAGTTAGGACCTCCTACTCTCAGGAAAGGTCGCATATAAACAAAACATTAAAATTTATTTTTATGTTTATAAATGGAAAGTTAATCGAAGAGGCCTAATAAAGGCGGAGAGATATAAAATATATAGAGGAAAATCTATAATTTATAACGTGATAAGATAATTACTAAAAGCCTCAACACACTTCCGTCTCAGGGAAGGGTCGGCCATTTAAAAGTCAAAGAAAGTCCATACTCTCTCTGTCACCAAAATTTAAATCTATCCAAAACGAGTTCAAGATTTAAGATGAAGATAAAACACCTGCACTGCGAAAGCTCAAACCAGAATATAGTACTTCACCAAAGATGATGGGAAAACTCCAGGTTTCAACAGCGAGTAAAGTACGTCTTGTCGACACCTCGACAGAGAGAAAATTGAGTCTTTGTTTACATAGAGTTTGGTATCTGGCCGACAGTTGGCGCTGGTGAGCACACCCGCAACCTGTGTGGCGATCGCTAGCGAGTTTTTTTTTTTGTACAGTTTTTTGTCTGTCGAGCAACAGAGTTGCAGCTATATATTCACCGGCTAAGTTAAATATTTAAAAATACATGTACAGCAATAAAGTTCATAACCAACATTGCACTGCACACAATCCATAGGAATTGGGCATTTATCAAAATTGACTCCAGAAGGGCCAGCCACTGCCTTTGCCATAGCTACAAAACAAAATGCCAGTTTTCCCTTTGATATTTGAAGTATTCGGTCAAACACTGATACCAGTGGACGTTAAGCGGTAACTATATAACACTGCTGAACTCCTTGTCCTTGTAAAACTTGGTTTTCAACCAAAGTCGTTTGTAATTGGTTACGAAACCATTACGTCAATGATGTTACAGCTCAGCAAATAAACTAATTGGAACCGATTGTGATAGTGTACGAGTGAGTTGAAGGGCTCATTAAAAGCAGACATTGTAGAAGAGGAAACCTCTCCCAACTTAAAAAATTAGGTAAAAACTTATCAATCTCATTTAATGCCACTTCTTTCAATCTCAAAAACTACACTTTATATAGCTTTCCACATGCTCTTTCAATGTAGGTGATCCATTTTTCTTTAACATAGTGTGGCATGCTTCTGAAGTTTTACTTAGGATCCCCATATTTTGTACATTTTTTCGTGGATTTATTATGCGTCCGAGAATAATTTATCAAAGATTAGTTTACCATTATCAATTAGCTAGTAAATTCCACCCCCCCCCCCAATCCATGGTTCCCACTAGGTGACCCCTATTACCGTAGGATATATCTAACTACATTGGAGGGAAATTAAGGTTATTTTTTAAGAACAGGAATTTTTCTTTAATTACCCCAATTATTTATTAGCAAAGTCTGTCCCATGTATTTCTATGATAAAACCAGGTCAACGACCATAACTGAAAGGTTATTTCTTTGCGCTAGGTAGGCTATCATCAACTACGTTTGTAACACCTTGTACCAGTCTAATAGTATGGAATTTAAATAAACTTTTACTGTCAGTCATAAGTGTCTTTAATAAAAAAGTTTAATCAAAACTAATAACAATGAAACTGTCAAAACACTGGAGCTTTTGCTTGGTCGAGGTTCCGGAAGCATATAAATTGTAATTTTCCATCCCATTTTCTATTGGGTTTGTAGCAGTTTTCATCATGCTGTATCACAAATATCTCCTTACTAAATTGAGCTAATGCTTTTTACTCTGCCATAGCTTGCTTCGCTCATGATTAAACATATTGCTACTATGCTCTGCCAAGTGGACCATGTTTGGTATGCATGTTAACCCTGTGGGCTAGTATGTTTACAATACAGTAATACCTTGAGGTACGAGTTTAATCCGTTCTGGGACAGAGCTCTTATTTCAATTTTCCTATCTCAGATGGATTTTATCCCATATGAAATCATTAAAAATATCATTCCCACCCTCTGAATAAACCCCTAAACAGTATATTACAGAGGAAAAAAAAATTTTAATGGTTGTAATCAACATCCTACGCTAACAAAATAAAGGCTATGAAATGGTTATGAAATTATTATTATGAGTTCTTACCTTCGAGACAGATGGTAGCGGCTAACAGCAGTGTGTGCGGAGGAGGAGGAGGGAGAGGACGGGGAGGAGATAGACTTGACGGCAACACGTTCGATACGCAACACTTTAGTAACACTACGTAACAACCTTCAACTTTAAATTATACTTATATGAAATTAAACTTTATTTAACTTGAATGAAATTAGCTTACTGTACACTTGAAAAAAAAATGTTAATCTTAGGTTGCACTAAACTTAATTCTACATTGTCTTCATTTTCATTTTTTACTTTTCTAATTCCAGCTTGGCTCTTTTTACCTCTCTTTCGCAGGCACTTTTTAACGGCCTTTTTAAAAGGAATCTATCTAGGGGTGTTTGCTTGTCTCCCCCCTTCAAAGTGTTGCGAAAAGGACGCACGTAAGTGTCGTCACAAGGCTAACGCACGACCATTCGCTAACTTATCCGGGTGACTTTTCCATAAATTAGAAAATTCCTGCTACTTCGCTAACATGACGGACATGTCTGATTTCTGTCGTAGAAAGGCAGCCCTCGTCTTCCACCTCCTCGCTACTGAGCTACTGCAACGCCTCCAAATGTTGCATCTCATTGAGCTCGATCAATTCCTGTGTCGTGAGCTCTTCCCGATGCTCCTCGACAAGGTCGCTCACGTCTTCCTCGTCTACCTCCAGTCCCATGGACTATCCAAGAGACTTTCATCCATCAAAAGGTTTGTGGTCATCAGGGTGTCTTATCGAACCCTTGAAAGTCCTTCTCAGCAACGGAAGCAGGCCACAATTTCTTCCACACTGAATTAAGTCTTGTGACACCCTGCCATGTTTCGTCAATTTTCAAACAATGCATGGTGTAAATTTTCCTTCCAAAATTCCCGATGGGTGAGATTGGTGTTGTCCGATATCAAAGCATTTCTTGAAAAAATGCTTCGTGTACAGTTTGTTAAAGTTGGAAATAACTTGTTGGTCCATGGGCTGGAGGAGTGGTGTGGTGTTGGGCGAGAGATAAGGGACCTTAATGAACCTGAATTCATCAAGAATGTCCTCTTAAAGATCAGGAATGTGACCAGGGGCATTGTTGAGGACCAAGAGATTTCCATGGCAAGTTTTTCTCTGTCAAATGTTTTTTGACTGCAATGACAGGTTTTTCTCGCCCAAATATTTTTTGACTGCCGGACCAAATCACAGATTAACCCATTCTGTGAAGAAATGCCAGGTAACCCAAGCCTTAGCATTAGCGCGCCACATCACTTCAGTTTTTCTTTAAAGATCCTTTGGCTCTTGAAAGCATGTAGGTTTTCAGAGTGGTACACCAGCAGTGGCTTTACCTTAGTCACCACTGGCATTGGGACAAGGCTAGAGTTAACCGGTCCTTCATGGGTTTATGGCCCGGTAGTCTTCTTCTCTGCCATGATGAAAGTCCTCCTGGGCATCTTCCACAAAAGGCCAGTTTCATCGCAGTTGAAGACTTCTTCTGGGATGAAGCCATGTTGAGCGATAACAGAGGCAAAGGTTGTGACAAAGTCCGCCGCGGCTCTAGCGTCAGAACTTGCAGTTTCCCCATGCCTCATAACCGAGTGTATCCCAGTCCTTTTCTTTAAATTATCCAGCCAGCCACGACTGGCTTTGAAGGTTTCTGCTGGCGTCAAAGTCTCCCCTTTCTTGGGTGCTTGCTTCCCTTTCAAGTTATCATGGATTTGACTGGCCTTCCCACATATGTTCGTCTGTCATGCTATCTCCTGCCAACTGTTTCTCCTTTATCCAGATCAAAAGAAGCCTCTCCATCTAGTCGTGAATATCACCATGCAGCTTGGAAAGGATGGTTACTACTTTGGAAGGCTTAGTGCTCTTTATAGCATCCTTCTGCTTGAGGATGGTATATTTAGTCTATGTACTCCTCTCGTAATGGCGCGAGCTCAGTCACTTACACCACTCATGTTTTGCGATTATTTCATGCTTGATCTCCACATTGTCATACGCTTTTTCTTCTCACTACCCTTGTTTGCGCTCTTGCATTGGACCCATTGTTTATTCACTTAATTCTGCATTGATTCACTCAAAAAAAAAGCAAACAATACGGCCGATGCTCGTGGATAACTTTACACGACTGAGATCAGACGGGAAAGAGCGAGTGATGCTGTACTCGTGAGCAGCCTCTCGCACATGTGGCCGCATAGGGAACTACTGAAACTCTTAAATTTTTCCTCGTATCTCAGAATAAAATTTTGCTCGGACTCTCCTCGTATCTTAATTTTCTCGTATGTTGGGTCACTCTTATCTCAAGGTATTACTAACTTTTAAGATGATGCAAACTTAAAGAGGTGCATACACTTATATGGGTGAGGTATGATTACCTGTCTACAGTACTTTATATTCCAATATTGAAAACAGGTTCAAAATATAAAACGTTGGGCCCTATATTCTGCTTGAACAAGTAACTTTCAACAGAACCACCCACAATCATGCTTTTTTTCAGAGTTACTGCGTGGAAGGAGGCTCCTATAGCCTGCAATGACAAATAGAAGTGAAACGGGATTTTAAAATTAAAATCTAACTTGATCAATTGTTTCCACCAATGTGAGATTCAAAATAGTGTTTTTGCAAAGCTCTATTAAATTATGAATAAGATTAGTTACGGATGGGAAAACATTACGAACAGAAAATATATATCTTCCTGTAGTAAACAAGATTAAACCCACCTTGACCCTTATCTCAGCAGCAAACAACCAGTTCGACTACTTCGTTTCATTAACACTATCATTGAAATTAATTCAAATTTGGTGAACTGACATTAAAACAGAAAAACATGTGTTCAAAATCCTTTATCCTAACTAATGGTTTTTGCTCTGCCGTGCCCTCTCTTCGCTCGCGAAAAAATAAAAATCAAGCTCCGTATGTACTAGCAGGAGGTAATGTTGAGCTGCGTGCACATGCTACCATGATTGATTTCTTGGATTTTTTTTTTTTTTAGAAAATTATTTGTTTTTTGCTTCTCGGTGCACTTGCTTCACTTGCGAAAAATTAAAAACTTTTAGCTCCGTATGCATTAGCAAGCGATAATGTTTAGCTGCGCACACTAACATTAATGTAACTTTAAAACAAATGTATTTCTTATCCAGGTAATTAAGCTTTAAAAGAAATAATGACTGATCAGAGCGTCAAATGCTGGGAATTGGGGCCTTCTGGCAATTTTTGCTGTATCAAAGGTGACAGAAGGTACAGGCAACTGGCAGTAGGGAAAAAGTGAAGTACTGTCTCCTTTGGGTAGTACAGAGTAAAAACTACCTTGAAAATCATTGCCCAAAACATTTGGTTTCATTTCCAGGCCTCTCGATACACTCCTTAACTTCCCTCCAAAGAGGTTCTAGATTTTGAGTATGGATGTGGCTCTAGGGGGTCGACAAAATTTGTTTATTTGTTGACAGTTCTATGTTCATAACCAATTTCGAATAGTTTTTTAAGTAGCCTTCTTTTTACTTATAATTATACTACCTACTTAATATATTTTTTAAGTAAAGGAATAAGAGTTGAAGCATATTTAAAAGGTAGTGGATCGACTAACTGGACAAAATTTTTGTTAACACTCAACTTCCCCTAACACTCATATAGAACTCTGTAGTCTTCCTTGGACGTATTTCGCTTCACCAAAATATGATTCATAAATTTCAACCACTATTCAATCACCATCATTCACCTGTTATCAAAGAAATATTCTGTAACCTCAGAACAAACTTCTCCAGTCCATGCTGTTAGGGGATATATTAAGACCTTCGATAGCAGTTTCGTGATCCCATTGCTTGGCTAAAAAACTAAAAATTAACTTCCAGAGTTCATGTCCTTTCTAAGGATGTGCCTAGATACGCACTAGCTGGCGTATTGGGGTTGTGGTGGCCGACGTGGTAACGTCCCTGACTGGTGATCGCCAGACTGAGTTAGAGTCCCACTCAAACATGTGTTTCTTTGGTTGCTACAATCTCACCATCCTTGTGAGCCAAGGATGGGTGTTTGGGGAGCCTATAGGTATCTGCCAGATCATTGTCTTAATTCAAAGCCGGGATACTCACCGGCAAAGAGGGAAGACAAAAAACACTATCCCAGTCAAGCTGGAGTACACTACTCTATGGCAAGACCAAGATAGGGTTGTCGCCAAATAGCGGCACTCTAAGCGAAGGAAGGGTTTACCCATCAATCTCTAAAAGAGACGAGTATCGAATTTAGTTAAAAATTCTAGGATATGCTATCTCCGACTGAATTGATAAAACGATACAAGAGGATAAACAGGGATAGCGTTATTAAAGTATACTAAAATGCATCGGGCTATCCTAACAAGAGTTGGGATCTCTATCGTATACGATTGAAAAGTTTCACAGAAGAGGAAATATTACATGTATATTCTGATCTTCACTAGTATAATTTGCCTAAATAGCTATAGTTCATTAAATCTAGATACCGGGGAAATCATACTACTAACTAGAAGCATTTATGGCGTACAACAGCAGTCCAAAATGGCAGCCTCCAGTGAAGGCTATGCTACGCTAAACATCTAAATTATGCCAATTTAACTGAGAAGGGAGCTAAAAATTGTAAACAGGAAAGATTAAATACTCAACTTTCCAGAGGATGAAGATACTGGAGAATGCATGGTAATAATCCTTGAATAGTAACTAAACTGAGAGCAAGAGGGAGATACACCGTGGTTAATTCGCTACTAATAAAGGAATGAGTTGCGCCAAAGTAGTACGGGAAAGGGGATCCACCGGGTAACCTTGACAGCTCCCCTTCAATTTCGCCACTCTTCCACCTCAGAGCGAAAACTATTCGGGGTTAAGATTGCCATGTGTCGTATCGAGAAATACGTCCCGATATGTGATATCCTTAAGAATCTTAAGGATACACGCACCAGGAGTTGGAATTCTGGGGACCTGTTGTCAATTCTCTGGGAGTATCACTGTAGCCAAATCTCAAAAAGTTACCCAGAAGAACCTTCCATCAGGAAGACATGGCCATATCACCCAAAAATAGATTTTTTGCTTTGCTCAAAATCCGTTTACTAATATTGCATTGTTCTATAGTTATTTTACTGAACTACTGGGAGGGAAGAGGCTCCAGCAAGCAAGTGCCAGGATGACAAAGGAGAAAAACAGGATTTTTTTTTTTTAAATCTAACTTTCTGTCTGTATATAGGTTTCAACAGTTTATTCAATTAGATGGTAATTGTTTATAACACCACGCTCTCCATTTACTCTTAAAGCAATCCTACAGTTATTTTGCACAGTAATTAGGTGGTTATTTAAATTCTGGGAAAGCAATAATTAGCAACATACAGTATGTTGAGGAAGGGGGAAGGGGTTATAAAAAGAAAATAACTTTCCTCACCCAACAACTTGGAACCGACATGTTAATCAACCAAACAGAATTCCTGATGACAGCGTGCATAAAAAAGTTCGTGATGCCACCGTACACTTGATATAATGGGTATTATTGTGTATTACAAGGAAATGTAACCTAGGAAAAACATTATAGAAAAAATTACGCTCTTCGAAAATAACACTTTCCCGTCGTAAATGAATAGTTTCAGAAATATATATCTATATCCTATGATAATGGGGGACCCCAGTGGGAACTCGGGGTTTTGGGTGGGGAAAACATACTGGGGAAAAGATATATAATCGTAAAACAAGCCTTTTCTTCTCTATACATTACTTTCTTGAATGTATAAAAAATGAGAAAAATACAAAACAGTATAGCTGTATAAAATTTGGAGACACCGTTGCAAAGACTCGTGAAAAAATACAGTAACCAGTGCCGCCAACGTATAATAAAGATCAAATGTTAACGTATCATGCTAACAGTTTTTCATTTAAATTTTCTCATTCTACTTGCCCCTTGTAGACACTCTTGTACGTACGTTTGTACATAGCAGGTTTCAACTTTCTGCGCAAAAACCCCGCCTCCCTGCGCCGAGACTTTTCCTTCAATAGGATTTCTTCTTTAATCGTGAAATGTAACTGTCTCTACCAGCTCTGTTCAAGTCTTTTAATTGATTAGTAAAGTAATACCCTCGTATACATTACGTATGACCCCAGTATTACTTTTTATTATCCGATACCTTATAAAATCACCTCATTTTATATACCCATCAAATATATACATTCCATTTTATCTCCATACAGTATATTACTTTTATACATTTTATTTATTCCCCTGTCACTCCCAGATTTCACATAAATACTTGCTCTAGTCAAGTTTCCCATTCTGTTCATTCATGTTTACTCTAGACTCCGTTGCTTATCCGTTAACCAATCACAAACCCATACGTATGTAAAGTTTGCACGGGTGTTAATATTTCCCTACCCCCACCTTCCAACAAGCGCTTTCCGTGGAAACCTTTGCCCAAGTCACGTCTTTGTTAGTTAAAGTGTCGTCTTTTGTGTATTTTACGATCTAGGTACAGTATTAAAAAATTGTAACCGCTTCAGTAATCCATACTTTAAACTATTTTGATGTATTCCAATGTTGATAATTTTCTTAAATCACGTAATGTAATATACCAACTCTTACAGTGTTCTGAGTGCAGTGCTAATCTAAGGCAGAACACTTAAGACACCACAGAGTCAGTCACAACACCCCCGTGACCGCTAAGTTATGACGTCACGGTCATAAAAGCAAGTTATTAATTTCTTTAACTTTAATGTGTTATTTTATTAAAACCTAAGAGTGCGAGCTCAGCATTACCAATTGAGAATGCATACGAGGGTGAAGTTTTATTTTCCTGTGATCGTAAGTGAGACTCGAGAACCATTATACAGTGATGCCTCAGGATACGAAAGTAATCCGTTCAGGATGCGGTTTCGTATCCTGAGTCGCGTTTTACATGTAAATAGCCTAATCCGTTCCAAGCCTTACAGAAAGTCACCTTTTCTTTCATAAACATGCTAAACTGTAGTAATAAACATGCAATGCAGCCATTTCTATCATTCAATAATTAACCCAACCGTTAAAAACAGCCTAATCCATTCCAGAAACCACTATGAGATTATTCAATAATGTAGTTATAGCCAAGTTATCCCCCAAGCCCTAAGAAGACTGTCCGTTTTCTTTACTACTGTATAAAAGTTACGGTACTGTATGTAAAGCATTTAGATCAGTGAAGGTGTATTGTTACCTGTATGTACACCTAAATTAAGGATTGATACCTGTACACACTGAAAAAAAGGTTACAGTTAGTGTAACAAAAAAAGTTGAAACTTATCTTTTGATTGAGACGATGTCCGATAGCGAAGTCGCGGCAGAGGAGGATGGCATAAGGCAGAAAACGTAACAAGTGACAGACTACATACAGTAATTTACACACTTAACACATTAACACTTAAACTTTACGAAATAAAAAAATGGCAGAAATAATTAACACTTAACATTACGTATGAAAAACTATAAAATGAAAGAAAAAATTACTTTAACACTTAACGGTAACAAAACTTAAAATTGAATTGTTTTTTTTGCTTTATAACTTTACGTTTTTCATATTTTCTAAATCTCTTCTACTTTTTCATCACTTTTTTCAGTTTCTTTTCTTTCACCTGATTCTTCATCACTTCCTCTTTTCTGTTTCTTTTCTTCACTTTCACCTTCGTCTTGGCCTACTAATACCGCTGGCCTCTTTAATAAGAAACTATCCATTGAAGCTTGTTTCTGCCTACTTTTCAACACATTTCTAAAACGCGTTAGGCAAACGTCATTGCGTTGAAGCGCACGGTTGGTATAAACTTTTTCTGGATGTTCCTTTTCGACGTAGTCTGCCATTTTATGGAAACATGCAAGAATTTCCTTGATGTCTGCCGTTTTCAAAGGTGTAGCATCCTCCTCATCCCCGCTAGAGAACTGCTCTTGAACATCACTCACTTGCATCGTCTCCAACTCCTTCAGGTCGTCCGTCGTCAACTCCTCGTGGTGCTCCTCGATAAGTTCATCTATATCCTCCGCGCTAACTTCCAGCCCCATGGACGTACCAAGATGTACGATGTCAGCCACCTCAGACTGCTGAATTGGCTCAGGATCGTCAACGATCTCTGCTTCGCCTCCAGGCTTCCCGAACCCCTCGAAGTCTCGTGCAGACAGCATCAGGCCACACCTTCCTCCAAGATGAGTTTAGGGTACGCCTCGAAACTTCCTGCCAAGCGAGATCGATGAGTTTGAGGTATATCACTATGTTAAAGTGATCTATCCAAAATTCCCGCAGAGTGAGGTTTGTACTCTGACTTTGAAACACCTCTGGAAGAGATGCTTCGTGTACAATTTTTTAAAATTTGAAATAACTTGCTGGTCCATGGGCTGGAGGAGAGGGGTGGTGTTAGGCGGTAGATATAGGACCTTTATGAAGGAATACTCGGCCAGAAGATATTCCTCGAGGCCAGGAGGGTGAGCTGGAGCATTGTCCAACACCAGCAGACATTTCATAGGAAGGCGCTTTTCTTCCAAATATTTTCGGACAGTCGGACCAAAGCAGACATTCACCCAATCAATGAACAGTGGCCTCGTTACCCAGGCTTTTGCATTCGCCCTCCACATCACGGGAAGGTTCTCCTTGATGACTTTGTGGGCTTTGAAGGCTCAGGGATTTTCTGAATGGTACACCAGCAGGGGCTTTATCTTGCAGTCCCTACTGGCGTTTGCACAAAAAGCAAGGGTAAGCCTGTCCTTCATAGGCTTATGTCCAGGTAGCCTCTTCTCCTCCGCCGTGATGAACGTCCGACGAGGCATTTTCTTCCAGAAAAGCCCGGTTTCGTCGCAATTGAAAACTTGCTGCGAACTGTAGCCTTCCTGCAGAGTCAATTCTTCGGTAAATGTGTAGGAGAGCTCCGCGGAAGATCTTGAAGAATTTAAACACCTACAATTCACTATTATATCATATAGAACGCTTATATAATAGTCAATATATGAGCAGCTTCTATTTAACGAAGATATTCGTGTGTATAGTTACGTTTCACTTGGATTTTTTCTAAGTGTTTGTTTTTGTTTACTGTGTGATGTCTTGGCTAAAATGAGCTGTTTCACCGCCTTACTGCGTATGGCAGACTAGTTCTCAATGCTATTCTAACCAATAACAGATGTTTTCTTGACGTCACGAAGTTTGAAAACCAATCATGGCGGTTTTTACAAATCTAGCCAATGCTGACACTTATTACTTCACTTATCCCCGCTATTTTTCCACCAGTTACCACAGTTTACGTGAAGTTCCGCGGAGGAATATTTTTGCACGTCTCGGATCTCCCTTCAAACTGAAAAGCTCATTTTGCCGTGAAGTATGGAGCAATTAGCAGGACCTTCATCCCGTTCCGACTGTGTCACTTGTGACAATTGCTTTATTTCTTATGGGGATTTGTGTACATTATTCAGGGAAAGTTGATTTGCTAATTGCATTTGCTCAACGTCATGGTTTGATTTTGGCAGAGAAAAAGTGCCCTAATTGTGAAAATGTGTGCCGTATAGATTACAACAAATTAGCATTCCGGTGTGATCGTAGTGTGGTTACTCGTGGGAAAAGGAAGAGGTGCAATTTTTTCGTGTCTTGTTTCAAAGGTACATGGTTTGGAAACGCAAAGTTAGATTACTGTGGCCTTAAGGGGGGGTCGCAGGGGGGGGGGGGGGGAGCCCCCCTCCCGGTAGGCCTAGGTAGGGGTACAGGGCCCCATAGGCTAGGTTAGGTGGGTGTCTTAGGTTTGGTGGTGCCCTGAAAATTACTGTGGCCTTAAGGGGGGGTCGCAGGGGGGGGCAGAGCCCCCCCCGGTAGGCCTAGGTAGGGGTACATGGCCCCCAGGGTAGGGTAGGTAGTTGTATTAGGTTCGGTAGTGCCCCGAAAAATCACTTTTCTCCTCCTCCCCCCACCCAAAAACCCCGCTTCCCACTGGGGTCCCCCATAATTGTAGTAGTAGGTTTATGCTTACATTTTCTGTGTAAGAGTTAGGTGGTTGTAGGAGGATTATCTCACAGTTTCAAGGTAACTGTAGCTCTAATTTACTGTTTTCTTTCGTTTTCTACTTTTAGAAACTTTTAAATAGAGCGTGGAGGTCTCCTACACAATTACCAACTCTTCAAACATTTTAACAAAGGCTTCGGCGGCCTTCGTGTCTGAGCTGGCTGCCTCCCCATGCCGTACCACTGAATGGATGCCAGTCCTTTACTTGTACTTCTCGAACCACCCACGAGAAGCCTAGAACTCTTGGGGTTCCTGCTGGGATGTTCCTTCTCCTGCCCCTTCTTCGGCCTGAGCACGCACGAGATCACCGAAAATGGCGGAGGCCTTCTGGCAAATTTTAGTGTCAGTGATGGTGTCTCCTGAGATCTCTGTCCTTGATACACACAAGAAGCAGCCTCTCCATCTCGTCATGCACGTAGGTTCTCTTGGAGAAAATAGTGACGCCCTTAGAAGGTGTCGCTGCTTTTATGGCCGCCTTCTGCTTCAGGATGGTGCCTATCATAAATGGATTCCGGCCATACTCCTTGGCGATCGCACTTAAACGCATGCCAGACTCGTACTTTTTAACGATTTCAAGTTTCGTCTCCATCGAGAGCATCGTCTTCTTTCCTTCGGCAACATTCTTGGGACCCATGGCTACAGTAATACGTAATATAATACACTACGTACGTTATATACAGTACTATGTATAGTAAACACTAATACAGTACAGTGCACAGTAACGAATGTTTAATAACTATAATACATGGCATACGAATGTGCTGTATATTAACAGAGTCAAACAAGCGAAAGCACCGATACCGCGGTCGGAACGAAAAGAGAGATGAACGCCCGTGCGTAAGCAAGCTGGGATAGTTGCCGACCAATAGGAAAGCAGGATCTTATGGCGTCAGCTAGCGTCTGAGTAGGGAGATAACCAATGGGTGAGCGGGAGGCTGTGAGTGAGAGTACCCAAGTTCAAAGTCTGGCGGCGCACGCTTTTTAAAATTACTCTCGGCGAAGAGTTGGGATCTCTTAAGGTTTTCGTATCCTGAAATTTTATTCGTATCCTGGGGCATAAAAATCTTCGAATCACTTTTCGCATCCTGAATTTTTCGTAAGCAGAAACTTTCGTATTCAGCGGTATCACTGTATTTAACGTTGGTAATGTTAGCGTAACAACACTTGTGTTAGTGTGCGCAGCTCAACATTACCGCTTGCCAGTACATACGAGCTTGATGTTTTATTTTCATGCGAGCAAAGTGAGCTAAAGACGAAACTAAGAACCATTACATATAAATGTTATTGTAACAGTACTAACGTTACCGTATCGTGAGTGAAATGATATAACAAAGGGCATTATATTGGGTTTGTGACCTGGGAACTTCCAGGTTAGGTTAGGAGTGTTTGTTAGGTTCTGTACCCTTTTTTTACTTTAATATATATTGTGTAAAGGGTATATGGAAAAATTCTTTAATATTCACGCAATACCAATAATGTATCATTGCTAATGCTAGTAATTCCAACATATCGTTGGTAACGCTGTGTATCACCATAATGTTGGTAACGTTGCTTATGTTACCATTCGCAGTACATGCGTGAGTTGAGTGACACCGAATTTGAACAATTAATTATAATTAAGTATTTTAACAAAGTATATATAATAAACATATTTAACCATTAACAGAAAATATAGGTTTTCCTGTAAAATATAACGTGATTTAACCGGTTTTCACCTTCATTTTAACCGTAATGACCAATTTAGTGACTAAGTTCATCGAATTGGTTTATCTGTTTGCGGTTGAAATGAAGGTCAAATTTGGTTAAATAAAGTTATTTACTATAGGAAAACATGTATTTTTGGGCTCAAGCCATGGCGTCCTGATGGAAGGTTCCTGTTTGGTAGCTTCCTTGGGTATAAGACTACTAAGATATTCCCAGAGAATTTAACCACAGGTTATCACAGAATTCTAACTTCTGGAGCGAGTATCTCAAAGGTTTCCCTTTAAGACATCGTAATACAACAGGGGACACGCATGTCTGGTCGTGCCACATAGCTATCTCCACCCCGAACAGAGTTAACGCTTCGGTGTGTAAGGGCTGAGAATAGCTGGGAGCCGTTCCACAGCTAATCTCACTCGTGGCTACTACTGATACTCGAGACGTAAACAAACGGACGCCATTGCTCTAATGACGTCACGCGCGTCTCCATCCTTTGTTTAGTAGCTGCCCTACTGAGACGGATTTTCCCTTGTGTGAACTTTATCGCTTTGCATCTTCGCTATGTCGTTACCTTCAGCCTCGCCTTCTTCTGGAAAGTTGAGTACAAGGTTCCAGTATTGTTTAATTAAGCTCTGGCCGTAAAGTAAATATTATTTCGCGAAATAATTGATGTTTTGTGGCAGAGCTGTGCCTCTACCGGACCCGCCATTTTATGGCGTCGTTGTTGTTTTGCATGTTCTATTTAGTTAGCCACAACAACGCTTCCGGCCTTATATACTAATCGAATACATTAGTTTATTTAGTCTTCATAGCTAGGAACTTTTATATCGTGTTTAGACGCTTTTTATCGGTCATCGATTGACCTCATACCAGTCGGCTACTATAGCCCCCAGGCCAGGAGCCTATATACAAGTGTTCATGCATGATTTATCAGTGATCCTAGACTAAGTTATGAAGATAGTGGCATTATTATTTTACAATACTTTTGACTAGTGATGCAAATGTTTTCGCCTTCAGGGACCATATAGGGGATAGGCTAGTCAGTGATTCTTACTAGCCTAACCTAACCTTAGGACCCCTATATGCTTCCTTCATCCCCTGCCTTGGCATTCCCTCTAATTAGCCTTGATCCCTTTTCTGAGTAAAGGGATTTATTGTCTAATAGAGTATTATATCGCCTCTCAGTCCTCCCTAAAGGAATGAACCCCCTTTAGGATTGCGTCTGAGAGTGAGGTTAGGCTAGCCTACCTCTATGGCTAGGATAGTCTACGACTTTCCTGCGATAGCGATACGTCTTCTTCCTTGCCTAGTTCAGGACTTTTAGCCCTGATCTAGGTCGGGTTAGGAAGGTTTCTCTGTTCCATGCTGAAACTGTACTCTTGCACCGTTTTAGCCGATCAGCCTAATCTTAGGTTAGGGAGTGTCCTCCCTTCCCTTTGTGGCCGCTCTGGTACAGAAACCCTTCCTGGGAAGACCCCTCTCTTCTCCCTCCCCACCTATCTCTTGTATAGCCTAGCCTATGCTTAGGTTAGTTTATACTCATCTGTCCCCTGTCCTACAACTCCTCCTTAGGGTGGAAGAGTAGGGCTACCCGAGCTTCCTTGTGCAGTCCGCTCTGGTACATATACCTTCATAGTGTCCTATAAGGTTAGTTACTAGTGTAGCTCTGCATAGGGGAGTCTCCCCCCCCCCCTCTTGGGTGTTCCCTAGTCCTCCCTTGGGCTACCTGCTCCCGGTCCCTAGTGACCCCTGCTTATGGATGATAGAGCCTGTCTCTATCATGGGTACACCCCCTCAGGGAGGGGGAGGGATGTCTGGAACCCTGAAGGTACTTCCTGCATCCTTCCCCCCCTCCCCCTGTCTCTCTATCTATCCGGGTGCCGGTCTCTTGCTGCCTCTTCTGCCGGCAATACCTGCCTCCCTCTTGGTGACTTCCCTACCCTTGCCGCCAGCCCCCCGTGTACCGAGGGACTGCCGGCTGCCGCCGGCTACTACCGGCAGCTCTCCTACTCCTATCTAATCGTCCGCTCGCCGGTCGATCTCCGGAGTGCCGGCATATACTGCCGGCAACCCGATACTACCTGTACCATCCTTACCCCAGTCACCAATCCGGCATCCTCCGGCTGCCGGAGCCGCCGCTCCCTGCCGGCGTGCCGCCGTTGTGCCGGCGGCCGCCATCCTGGTATCTAACTGACTTTGAAAATTGTCTGTTCTAGTGCCAGAATCTATGCTGGAGCGAGCTCCGGCGTGCCGGCGGCTTGCCGGATGCCCCGGAGGCGTCAAGAATACTTGCACCCCCTCTCTGTAGCTATCATAAGACTAAGATAGCCCTACCTTGCAAATAGATAAGCTGCTTTGCTTCTAAGATCAGTACCTAGTACTGCTCTATTAGTGATCATGCTGTCTCTTTGCATTCTTCTATTTCCAGCATGCTATGTGCATCTTAGCACGGCTGGTTGCCAGAAGCAGTTTCCCTTAATGAGACCTTCTGGCTCTTATCTGGGAACCGAATGAATTCGATCCCAACCTTGTCCTTGGCTTTCCATGGAGTTCCAATATAATGGGAATCCTAGGAAACTATATCCAATGATCTCGGTCATTTGGATTATCCCAGGACCAAGCCTATGGTAACCAGCCGGGCGAGATGCATGGAGCGTGTTCTCCTTTACTGTTTCATTCTCTATGCATCACACCTTCTTTAAGTTAAAATTAATGATTAATATTAACTTAATTTAAGAGCCATTCCTATGACTCCCCCATACTCATTTTCTCTTTCTTCCACAGGAGGAGCAGATGAAGTGCGATTTCGCATACTGTGCTGTGAAACGCTCCCAGTTTTACGGACATACGGCGTGCAGGACTCACGCCCCTTGCTCAGACAAGAAAGGGGATTGGAAGTTCTGGAATCCACTGGAATGTACGGTCTGCCAGGCCTACCTAGTTGAGGCCTTCCATAACCCTCCCTCAGCGGAGGTTAGAGACATTGCTCGTGAGAAACTGCGCAAGTGGGTGCGTGGTTTTCAGAGAAATGCTACTGGACCGTACCTGGCCACCGAAGAACTGAGGTCCCTGTTGTTCCCTAAGGCCTCCCCTGACTCAGTGGTTCCAAAGGAAGCAATCCCCACTGTCCAAATTACGGTGGAACCTGATGTGGTCATGGCTCAGTCCATGCACGAGTGTCGTTTAGATTCCGAGGATGATGAACAGATCTCTGACGTCTCGGAAGACACGGAGAAGACGCTTATGGCTCAAGGAGCCGAAGAGGACGAAGACAAGGTGGAATACACCGAGTCGGAGATTGGAGCTACTCCCTCGTCCATCCCTCCGCCTACTCCTACACCGACGGATGTGTCCATCCCGTCTACCTCCTCGACCCCGGATCCTTCCTCTTCTACCCAAGAACTGATCCGACTGATTAGAGCTGTCATGGACGACAGACTGAAGGAGAACCAGGAGTCCATCAGGTCTATGATTGGATCCAGAGAACCGAAGAAGATCTCGGTCAAGGATCTCCCAGCTTGCTCTCATGCCAACCCGTGGAGGTATGCAGAGCATATGGTTATTGCGACCGGCAGGATCTTTGTTAGTGACAAAATCGGCACGGTCCCGTTGGAAGATGTGGAATTCTTCCCAAGCTTCGAGGCCTACCCGGACTGTTACGTCCGGCTTCGTTCCGAACCTGCCTCGAAGGAGGAGACCGAACCTAAAGAAGAGATAGTGTTCGATCTCGCAAAGGCCCAGGCTATGCTAGCCTCCGCATTTAAGAGCAGGGGCTTTACCTGCTCTAAGCTTCCTGCCTTGAGCAAGAAGCATCCTACATATGTCGCACCTGACACTGCGATTCTTCCATTTTTGGAAAAGGCCTTGGCTGCATGCCTTAAAGCGGCGGAAGAAGGAAAACCCTGCCCTGCACTGGAGGAGTGCAGACCCTTCTCCATCGTGACACCCCCTGACACTAGACAATGGAAAGATGTCCAACATACTTTCGTTGTGGGTAGGCTCGATCCTGACGTCGCCGGACGTCAGTTTAATGAAGACCTCCCTAAGCTCAATGATCACCTCCTTCGCCGGGAACAAGACACGAAGGAGAGGCTTGCAGCGTCTCTTTCTCATCAAGTCCAACTTGAAGTTATGGCCTGTGACACAGCAGTACCCGATCACTACATGGTACTGGCCAAATCCCACTTACTCACGGTAATGAAGGACTTGTACCATTTCATAAAGGCTCGTAGAGCCTGTCGTGAATTCGTGTTTGTCGGTGCCACCGTGAAACACGAACCCCGGAGGCTGATTTCCTCCAACATCTGGGGAAAGCACCTGTTTCCTTCTGACCTTGTCAAGGAAATAACGGACAGAGCCGCCACGGAGAATAGGAACCTTCTCCACAAGTGGGGCATGTCCAGAAAAAGGAAAACCTCTCAGGACGATGGACCTCAGCCTAAGAGGAAACCTCAGACGCCGAAACCCCAGCAACGTCAACAAAGACGTCAGTTTCCGGGACCCGCTACCTCCCAAGTGGTTGCCCAACCACAACAGACCTTTCAATTGGTCCCCCAACCGGTGTTGTCACAGTCACCGGTCTTCACCCCTGCCTTTGAGCAGCCATCCACTACCTTTCATGCCAGAGGTAGAGGCTCGTCCAGGGGTGCAAGCAGAGACGCCTCTCGTCGTCCCTCCAGAGGTAGAGGAGGAAAGGGAGCTAGCGGCCGAGGCAACAAGTCCTCGGGACACCAGAAGCAATGAAGTGCTTCCGGTGGGAGGAAGACTCCGCCAATTCCAGGATCGTTGGACCTTCGATCCTTGGGCACACAGCATCATCAAGAACGGTCTAGGCTGGAGTTGGGTGCAACCACCCCCAATCTTCCAGCGGTTCTTCCAACAATCGACCCCCATTCTGGAAGAATATGTTCTAGACCTCTTGAACAAGAAGGTGATAAGGAAGGTAAAGTCCACCAGGTTCCAAGGGAGACTGTTTTGCGTTCCCAAGAAGGACTCAGACAAGCTCAGAGTCATTCTGGACTTATCCCCCCTCAACAAGTTCATAGAGAACAACAAATTCAAGATGCTGACGCTTCAACAAATAAGGACCCTTCTGCCTCAAGGTTCCTACACGGTCTCTATAGACCTGGCGGATGCCTATTGGCACATTCCAATGAACCATCACGCTTCCTCCTACCTAGGATTTCGACTCCAAAGGAAAAGCTACGCCTTCCGGGCCATGCCATTCGGCCTCAATGTGGCCCCTCGGATCTTCACAAAGCTGGCGGATGCCATAGTACAACAGCTCCGCCTAAGAAACGTCCAGGTGATGGCCTACCTCGACGACTGGCTAGTCTGGGCTCCATCGCCCGAAGAGTGTACAAAGTCTTGCGACGAAGTTACCCAGTACCTAGAACACCTGGGATTCAAGATCAACGAGAAGAAATCTCGCCTCTCTCCGGCTCAGAAGTTTCAGTGGCTGGGAATCCACTGGAATCTTCAGTCACACCGCCTTTCCATCCCCCAGAAGAAAAGGAAGGAAATAGCAGGGTCTGTCAAGCGACTACTGAAATCCAAACGCATTTCAAGACGACAGCAGGAACGAGTTCTAGGCTCTCTACAATTCGCCTCAGTGACAAACCCAGTGCTTCGTGCACAGCTAAAGGATGCCGCGGGAGTCTGGAGACGATCGGCATCCATCGCTCGAAGAGACCTCAAGAGACGGCTTCCAAACAGACTTCGACGCCTCCTAAAGCCGTGGTCGGAAGCAATGGCCCTGAAAAGGTCCATTCCTCTCCAACACCCTCCTCCATCACTCAACATCCACACGGATGCCTCACTGGAGGGCTGGGGAGGTCACTCCCACCTGAAACAAGCTCAAGGGACCTGGTCTCCACTATTCAAGACGTTCCACATAAACATCTTGGAGGCCATGGCGGTCCTTCTTACTCTGAAGAAGCTATCCCCGCCGCCCTCGATCCACATCCGTCTAACCCTAGACAACTCGGTGGTAGTTCGTTGTCTCAATCGCCAGGGCTCAAGATCGCCCCAGATAAATCAGGTGCTTCTCCCAATCTTCCGTCTGGCGGAGAAGAAGAAGTGGCACCTGTCTGCAGTTCACCTACAAGGATTCCGCAACGTGACAGCGGATGCTCTATCTCGGACAAACCCGATAGAGTCGGAATGGTCTCTAGACGCAAGATCATTCTCCTTCATCTCTCATCAAGTCCCAGAACTTCAGATAGATCTCTTTGCAACGAGCGACAACAATCAACTTCCTCTGTACGTAGCCCCGTACGAGGACCCCAAAGCAGAAGCGGTGGACGCCATGTCACTGGACTGGAACAGATGGTCGAAGATATACCTGTTCCCTCCCACCAACCTTCTGTTGAAAGTCCTCTCCAAACTGAGAACCTTCAAAGGGACAGCGGCCCTAGTGGCTCCCAAGTGGCCCCGGAGCAACTGGTACCCCCTGGTCCTGGAGCTGCAGCCCAAGCTGATCCCTCTCCCGGGCCCAGTTCTCTCTCAACAAGTACAGAAGTCGACTGTCTTCGCTTCATCATCGAAAATCAAGGACCTTCATCTCATGATTTTCTCTCCCTTGCCGCAAAGAAGAGGTTTGGGATCTCGAAGAAAAGTCTAGACTTCCTAGAGGAATACAAGACCGAATCCACGAGACGGCAATATGAATCATCCTGGAGGAAATGGGTCTCCTTTGTTAAAGCAAAAAATCCTAAAGAAATCACCATTGATTTCTGTATGTCCTTCTTCATTCACCTTCATGGACAAGGATTAGCAGCCAATACGATTTCAACCTGCAAATCGGCTTTGACTAGACCAATTCTATATGCTTTCCAAATTGATCTGTCCAACGACATCTTTAACAAACTGCCGAAAGCATGTGCTCGCCTACGCCCAGCACCCCCTCCGAAACCGATCTCCTGGTCACTAGACAAGGTGCTCCATTTCGCCTCCCACTTGGACAATGATTCATGCCCCCTCAAGGATCTGACTCAGAAAGTTATATTTTTATTTGCTCTCGCCTCGGGAGCTCGAGTCAGCGAAATAGTGGCATTATCAAGAGAAGAGGGACACATCCTGTTTGCTGATTCAGGAGAAGTGACCCTCTCCCCTGATCCGACGTTTCTCGCCAAAAATGAATTACCCACCAAAAGATGGGGCCCTTGGAGAATATGCCCCCTGAAGGAGGATGTCTCTCTATGTCCAGTAGAGAGCCTCAAGGTCTATCTTCGCAGAACTTCAAACTTTGGTGGAGGCCAACTCTTCAAAGGAGAAACATCGGGCAGCGACCTGTCACTGAAACAATTAAGAGCGAAAATCACCTACTTCATTCGCAGAGCGGATCCGAACAGTACACCCGCTGGTCATGATCCTAGAAAAGTGGCATCTTCTCTGAACTTCTTTCAGAGCATGGACTTTGAGAGCCTTAAAAACTTTACGGGCTGGAAGTCCTCGCGAGTTTTCTTTAAACATTATGCGAAACAAGTGCACGAAATCAAACATTTTGTGGTAGCCGCAGGTAGTGTTATGAAACCTGCACCTAACTCTGCGTAGAACAGTGAGTTACTTGGGACTCTAACTCTTCGGGTGCCTATGTTGACCCTCGAGTGATTCATAGTGATGTCTAAAAACACTTAGTGCTTTTATAACTGTTCTTATCCCAGGTGAAATGTCATAGTGTTACACAAGTGCCGCATGCCTTGAGCATGATGTGTTATTTAAAGACTTGCGTTCCTCGAGAACGAGTACCTACTAATCCTGAAATTCCCTTTCAGATTCAAGAGCAAGCCTTTATTTCTATGTACATTATTATTACTGTAAATGAACTTTACTTTTGCTGTAAATTATTTAATTTCTGCATTGTGAAATAAAATTTCTATTTTATTACTTATGCGTCTCTTTCAGCTCCTACTTACTATGAAATACATACTGTCATAGTTTTATTTATTCCTCCTTCTTATGGTCATGAAGAATTTAAGATGTCTATTCCTAAATTATATTCACCTTGCCTCAGTAAGGTTCCTACACGAATACTTACTTCTGATAATCAGGAGATGAACTCTACACACAGTGCCCAACCACCACTGGCCTACTTCAGAATGTTCCTATACAAATATCAAACATTCTGCTTCATCTCTAAGCTCTTAAAAGTTCTTCTGTCAAGATGAATAGCCCTTCAATACCACTTTGACGTCGGCATAGCCCATGGGAACTTCCTACCAATGGGGGGCAGGATATTTCGTTCCTATGGTTCTTACCTAAGATTACTTTGCTGTTTTGTCAATGCCTAGGCACTTAACTCTGGGGGAAAATCTACCACGATACATTGATTCTCTGGTACTCTTCCATCAGGACGCCATGGCTTGAGCCCAAAAAACGGATTTTGAGCGAAGCGAAAAATCTATTTTTGGGTGAGATAGCCATGGCGTCCTGATGGACCCTCCCTACTACTTCGTTCAGTTTGCTCCCACCCTACACAATTGTATCATGGTGATGGGCAGCAACTGGCGCCAGGATAAAGACGCGCGTGACGTCATTAGAGCAATGGCGTCCGTTTGTTTACGTCTCGAGTATCAGTAGTAGCCACGAGTGAGATTAGCTGTGGAACGGCTCCCAGCTATTCTCAGCCCTTACACACCGAAGCGTTAACTCTGTTCGGGGTGGAGATAGCTATGTGGCACGACCAGACATGCGTGTCCCCTGTTGTATTACGATGTCTTAAAGGGAAACCTTTGAGATACTCGCTCCAGAAGTTAGAATTCTGTGATAACCTGTGGTTAAATTCTCTGGGAATATCTTAGTAGTCTTATACCCAAGGAAGCTACCAAACAGGAACCTTCCATCAGGACGCCATGGCTATCTCACCCAAAAATAGATTTTTCGCTTCGCTCAAAATCCGTTTTTCCGTTCGAAATCACACCCTGTAATACAATACAACTCTACCCTCCATTCAATATATCTTGCTAATTATAGCTTTCCCAGAATTTAAATAACCACCTAATTATTGTGCAAGAAAATGAGAGCTGCTGGAATGCATTATTTTGAAGTAAATGGAGAGCATGGTGCTGTAAGCAATTACCAAATAGGTTAGCAAATTATGCTTGATCTAATTAACCTCTTGATACCGTAAGTAACGTGTTTGCCTAGGCCTAGCATTCGCATGGCAACAGATTGACCAAAACTTGGGAGCCTGAGTTTAAGCTGTTTACTGGGGTAGCCACTATTGTGGTTGAGCACTACAAAAGGGGGGTTGGTTTTGCCCAGTCGACGTTCTGACGATTATCTAATGAAACAGACTTTTACCATTAATGCCATGACAGCTATTCTATTATCAAAATCGCTATATTTATCATCAAACTCGTGATTTTCATGTATTTGGGACTGGTAGTTCACGATCATTCATTTTCCCTAATCTAGAAATGGGTTACCCCTTGGTAAAACCTTACCTTTCAAAGCTTCACAGGGATACAGACCTTATAGTTCCACTTTCGTCAAACCATCCTAGGCACCACAAACCAAAAGGGTTTGATCTGAAAATGGACTCCCAAAGACACCTCGGTTTGCCTGAAAGGACGGTCGTCATGGACAAGGAAGTCCGTGATCGTGAAACTCAATACTTACAAAAGACAATGGTGACGTCACGGTGACGTCAGACGTGGTGACATCTGTTGGTTAGTGTGAAAATCATGAAAAAACAACCGATTGGTGTAAATGAATGTTTATGTACAGAAATTTTAACAAATTTTTATATTTTCTAATCTTGGATGGATATGTAATATTAACTGTGCATTTTCATCTGGTCACGAATTTTCTAAACACTTAGTGCTATTAAAGCACACTCAGATTTTCAGCACATAATTGTAAATGATGTTCACCGAGTTCCAAATGGCTAGTAATAATTTAAAGTTATCAAAAAAAAAAAAAAAAAAAAAACATTCATGACGTAGATTTGACAATAAACTCACAATATGCTTGTGATATGTCAAATCCTTAAGGGTGTATACGATAAATTGGTGTTGTATATCTTGGTTCTTATTAGTTCCTAACCTCTCTCTCTCTCTCTCTCTCTCTCTCTCTCTCTCTCTCTCTCTCTCTCTCTCTCTCTCTCTCTCTCTCTCTCTCTCTCTCTCTCTCTCTCTCTCTCTCTATATATATATATATATATATATATATATATATATATATATATATATATATATATATATATATATATATATACACACACACACACACACACACACACACACACACACACACACACACACAAGTTTGCGGGCACTCTATCACTTAATACATAGGTGCAAGGCTTCTAAGCTTATACTTAATACCAAATACAGTAAAGGGTGTATTGACTTTGCCTATATCTGTACTTAAGCTTTTTTATATGTACCCTAAAGTCGTAAATAACATTTTAGCTGAAAATCTTAATTCTTTTCAATTCTATCCCATTCCGTGGGGCACAGGATTTTCCTTGTGTGATAGGATTAGAATGACAGTCCTTAAAGTAAAGTAACGATAATAACACATATTATTTGAAAAATCTTTGCATCGTCAATTAATTTTGCACGAAGAATATCAATATCGAAATAATTCTTTTATAAATTCACATTTTTACAGCTGTAACCGATACGGTTAACATTTGTATTTATTGACCAAATTTGGGACGACTCTATTATTATTATTATTATTATTATTATTATTATTATTATTATTATTATTATTATCATTTGCTAAGCTACAACCCTAGTTGGAAATCCAGGATGATATAAGCCCAGGAGCTCCAACAGGGAAAATAGCCCAGCGAGGAAAGGAATAAAAGGGAAAATAAAATATTTTAAGAATAGTAACATTAAAATAAATATCTCCTATATAAACAAAACAAGAGGTAGAGAAATTCGATGGAATATTGTGCCCCAGTGTACCCTCAAGCAAGAGAACTCTTACCCTAGACAGTGGAAGGCCATGGTAGAGAGGCTATGGCACTACCTAAGACTAGAGAATAATGGTTTGATTTTGGAGTGTCCTTCTCCATATACAAAGCTCTCTGCATTTCTAAACAATATAACCTAAGGTCGAGATTTTGTTTTGTTGTGTTTGGTTCCTTAATTACCAACTCAATATCCACAAACTTTACCATCACTGAATTTACATTCCTCCTCAATAGACACGATCTTTAATAGTAGATGATAGTTAATACAGTATCTTCTTCTTCCTCCTCTTGTTTTTTTTCTGAAGTTTTTATAGTTAAGATGGGAAATATTTATTATAAAGTTGTTACTGTTTTTAAAATCTGATATTTTTTCTTGTTTCCTTTCCTCACTGTGCTATTTTCCCTGTTGGAGCCCCTGGGCTTCTAGAATCCTGCTTTACCAACTACGGTTGTAGCTTAAGCAAGTAATAATAATCTGTCACGTATTGTATTTCGAATTTTATTTAGGATATCATTGGTATGAAAAGTGCAGCCTTCGGTATGATTCTGAAATAGTAGCCTACGTATCCCTTCATTTACATTGGGAGTTGACTATAAAATATTTCTCAGTTATGTATTATTTATATCTCCATCCTCACTATCACAACTGGTTATAATGGCAAATTTCTCGTTATCAGCTCCGATCCTACGCCGGTCAGGATTTTAGCTCTAGCAATCATTTACTTTTAAACTACTAACCATTTCAATATTTCTTAAACACTTTATCAATCTCATTTGTCTTCTCTGTGGTTTTGGTTGAAGTTTCTGAAGATTCATTTATCAATACCATTTCCCTGCACTTCATCAACATGTTTCAATTTTCGATTTAAGGAATGTCACTTTCATTAATGGCCTGCAGCTTCGTCCGATAATTAAATTGCTTTTCGTAAGATTATCAATTCTTGAGAATTACAAAAATTTCTTCATAACATAAATGTTAAATAATAGTTCAGTCATTGTAGCATCTTCAGCATTAAGGAAGTCTGACGTTCAGCAATAGATTTATCTACCCGAAACACTATTCTCATTTTGGTGATCAGCAGTATTTTCTTACAAGTCTTCTAGTTAACTGCACTCCATTAATATTGTTATAGAATTTGTGCTATGTAGCCAGATGAAGAGGCCTGTGTGAGAAAAAAAACTGCATTTACACTATGAAGTAAAAGCCAGAGAGACTGGACAGAACGATGGTAGAAAGAAAACAGATTGAAAGTTATGCAGAATGGTAAGCTACGGTATAAAGAAAGTGCAGGTAGAGGCCAAGAAATGTTTCATAGACCGCTTAGTAATAATTCAAATTTAAAGCTAGAAGAGCACTAACAGCACTAGAGGGATGGATACAGATGGTTTTAAGTCACTTGTGTCATGATTACGCTGGCAGCTGACCACGGGTTCTTAAACCTTCAATACTGTTCCACTTCATAAGATAACTAAAGATATGAAATCTTGAGCAGAAATTGGTGTGTCTTATTTTCAAAACATCATGAGAGTAATAGTTTATGCATACGATTACTTTAAAGTTTACTTAAGTATGTGGCAAATACATCAGTCCACCCAGGAACCTTTAAATTATCAGGCGTAACGTAGCAGGCTAAAATGAGGTTGCAGCCAAGGCCTGAAAATATGTTCTGAAGACCCTTCAGCAATGCACATGCACTGACTGTTCTACTCTTACAGGATTTATTGATTGATATGAAGATTAAACTTAAGACTTGGTTATCATAATTTCAATCTGTCCACAGAATTCTTATCTAATATAGGAATTCCCTTCTTGCACTTAAACTTAATACAACATACCCTATATTGTGTTCTCCAACCTCCCCCCTGCATCATGTTTCTTGACATTTTATCACTAAATTATAACCGATAACCCATGAATGGTGTAGGCTACTTAAATTTTTCACACTGGCATGCTTAAGCCCCCCCCCCCCAAAAAAAAAAAAAAAAAAAAAAAAAAGAAAAAAGTATTTTTTTTTTATTATTTGTTGTATTTCTTTTAGTTTTCTCTTTATGATCAGAAATAATTTTCGAGTGCAAGAGGGAGCAGCATTGACTAGGATGTATGAATTTAAGCTATATCATATATAGTATATTAAAAGAGCTTCAAGATAATATTTGAAAAATTATGCTATAATATATTAAAAGATATAAGATATTTTCTTAAAATTACGCTATGAAATAAATACTTAACTTTTTCACTTGGCTTCTTTCCAACCAGAGGCTCTCTTTTGCACCAGTTGTGTCTCTATTGGGGTTGTTTTTAACATTTTTAAAATTAAGTACAGTATTCCCATTAATCTTCATGCATTATTCCTATGTTATGTAGCACGAGTGCCAAAGAGATTGCTAATAAATAAAATGGGCATTTTTACACACTACTATCGTCTTGCTTTTCTTTCTATCCATATATTTTTGAACGTTTGATTTTGAAGTCATGCCACAATTGGTGTCATTCACTACATAGGTCCCAACATACCCTACATTATGATCCAGTTGACTTATCTGTAGTGCAAATATGGCTGTTGTACTGCATTGAAATTTATATTTTTATAAGCTTTTTATGGTATATCCTCTATCTTTGTTAAACACATTCTTCTGCAAAATTTCTCATGGAAACTCATTACATGTAAATGTATTAAAGTACACTAAACAAAGTATGTTGTAAATTAGAGCACCTTTTCCCCCGTAAAAACATTTTATTCCATTAGAAATATTGTAGCATGCACATCCAAGTAAATTTTGGTACCATATCACTAAAGTATTTTTCAGGAATTTACTTTGCAGTTCACTGGCAACACGACCTACTATATGGTGAATGCCATGATAAACACATGGACTTTCATGATTTGTTTCACGGTTTTCCTATGGAATACATATCTCTCTCACCTTGCCTAATTTTCTACCCAAATAGGTAGTAGGTTGGTCAGGGCACCAGCCACCCATTGAGATACCATTGCTACAGTTATGGGGTCCTTTGACTGGGTAGACAGTACTACATTGGATTCTTCTCTCTGGTTACTGTTAATTTTCCCTTTGCCTACACATACACTGAATAGTCTGGCCTATTCTTTACAGATTCTCCTCTCTCCTCATACATCTGACAACACTGAGATCACCAAACAATTCTTCTTCAACCAAGGGGTTAACTACTGCAGTGTAATTGTTCACTGGCTACTTGCCTCTTGGTAAGAGCAAAAGAGACTTATCTATGGTAAGCAGCTCTTCTAGGAGATGGCCACTCCAAAATCAAACCATTGTTCTCTAGTCTTAGGTAGTGCCATAGCCTTCGTACCAAAGTCTTCCACTGTCCTGAGTTTTTGTTCTCTTGTTTGAGGGTACACTCGGGCACATTATTCTATCTTATTTCTCTTTCTCTTGTTTTGTTAGTTTTTATAGTTGATACAAGAGATATTTTAATGTTTTTACTATTCCTGAAATATTTAATTTTTCCTTGTTTCCTTTCCTCACTGGGCTATTTTCCCTGTTGAAGGCCCTGGGCTTATAGCATCCTGCTTTTACAACAAGGGTTGTAGCTTAGCAAGTAATGATGATAATAATAATAATAATAATAATAATAATAATAATAATAATAACAACATACTGCAGATATCTATACCTTTTACTGACTCTGGTTATGATGAAAATACACAATAAGAATTAAGAATGTACAATATTTTTGTAAAATCTTAGAAATTTCCCAACAAAAAACCCTGTGAACACACTAGCAGTGGAAGTGTTGAACAACAAGGCAGTAAAAATATACATTTCCTCAATAATTGAGTAAACAAACTAAAATTAATGTAAAGGGTATAGAATGTTCTCAGAAAAAGGGCAAGGCATGGTCAGTGAAGTCTCTTTACGCCAATCTGAATGGAAAAATGAATACAAAAGAAAACATTAACTTTCTGGCATGTTTCCCTATCAAATCACCATGCTGTATACAACAGAATCAGGATTTTGATAATATGGCCTAAATTATCTATTTATAATCAGGGTTACTACCTTGTCTAAGTTATACGTACTGTTCTGCACTTTCGAAATGTCCAGATCTCTTTTACAATCAATCAATTAGTCATATAATAGGAAAGATATCAAACAACTTAACTTTTTATAAGCATTATGAGAGTATTGACGAAACTATAGAAGACCCCTGACAACTCCAAATATTTTTTCTAAGAAAAGTGCTATGGACATGAGATAAACAGTACTGTATCTTCCTTTTCATTCACACAAATCTTTGCCTTGGTGGTTTACCTTTAAACATCTTTTGACCGAATCCCTTTATGGGTGAAGAAACCATCACAATCAAAGATAAGTACAATAACTATTTTCATTTTCTTCATGGTTATGCTGAAAGTTTTTAACCTTAGTTTTATGCAAGCACCTCATCAGTGGAATATGCATAATAAATAGGAATTTTCTACCTCTTAGAGATTAAAATCTATGCACATGCAGACAAGCATATGAACAAACTCCCTTTATGTATGTTTATGCATGGTGACTTGCTGGTGTCCTAAGTTTGGTTGAAAACCCTTCCACTGTGAGAAATGTTTTGCAATGACACAGCAAGTGTGACAGATACATTAAAAATTATTCACGATGGTTTACCTTAGAGCCAAATTCGAATGAACTTCCTTCAAGTACAGTATGTAATAATAGTTGTGATTACAGTGTCATTGTGTGCTATTTCTATTAAGAGGTCATAGTGAGTCACTAAACTTAGTGTCATCTGTATGGGTTTCATTAGTGGAGTATGTATGATAAATATGAAATCTCTGATTTTTATGGTTTAAAAGTTATGGTCAGAATTAAAGTTTTGTCCAAACAGACTAATTCTCTTCCTGCCGATCCATACATACATAATGGTCTCCCTTCCACTTAGTTATGCTGAAAGCTCAAAATCCTGTAAGAAGAATTACAGTATGATGAAAAAGTAATTGTGAAACACACAATCAGGCCATGTGGCTGATCTTCCTTTAAAGTCTTCTATGTTTGTCTGTTCATGGGCGTAGTAATTGCAAAGTTAATGTTAGTGAAGTCCTATCAAATGAATTTCCAGTGAACAGTGGAGTACTCCAAGGGAATGTGTTGTCAACTATGTTGTTTATCTTCCTTCCTCATGGATTTTTTATGCATAGAACAGACAGAGATGGTGGAGAAGGATTGAACTAGATTGGTAATCGGAAATTGGCTGACCTTATAGTATGCTGATGATGCAGTACACCACAAGATTTGCAATCCTTGCTTACCAGAATGCACAAAATATCTCAGGAGGTTGGGCTCAAGATAAATAGAAGAAAGACAGAGATGATGAGAAGGTAATATGCAATGAAACATGAAATATCATTGGAAGGAGAAAGGATTAATGAGGTTAAATCATTTAAATATTTAGGAACTATGATCTCTAATACAGGGTCTTTAGAATTGGAATTTAATGAAAGATTGAAAAAAGCTAATCTGACGATGGCTAGGTAAATAAAATTTGAAAATTAAATCTCCTGAAATTACACATGAAAATCAGGCTATATATCAGTTTAGAGAGATCGGTGTTACTGTATGGGCATGAGTTGTGGTATGACAATGAAACAATATCCAACTGATTTGGTAGATTTGAAAACAAAGCCCTCAGAAAAATGTTGGGAGTTAAATGGCAGGACATGATTAGAAATGAAACTATAAGAGAGATTACTCGAGTGCCATATGTGGATGAGATCATAGTGAGGGGCAGATGGAGATGGTTTGGTCATGCTCTTCGCACTTCCCAAGAGAGATTGGTTCACCAAACTTTCAACTGGTCTCCAGAAGGTACTAAAAGAGTTGGAAGACCCTGACCTACATGGCTGAGGACTATGAAGCGTGAAGTAGGAGAGGACAATTGGAGAAGTAATGATTTAAAAGCTCAAGATAGAGATGACTAGCAAAATCTACAGAGGCCCTTTGCGTCAATAGGCGTAGGAGGAGATGATGATGTTGATGATGATGATGTTTGTTTGTGGTCAGGAACTAAAGCAGTAAAACACTTGATTCATAGGAGGATGACTGCAGGAAGAAATACCACAAACAGCAGAAAGGCACCTGAACACAGCATAGTCTTTATATGCAGAACCAGAGGTGGTATCATAACCTGAAGCAAGAACAGGGCCAGAAGTTGAAGCCAAAGTGAAGTGATTATGGTCAGGAATGTGGGCAGACATGGCAGGTTTTAGAAACAGGACTTGTAAGATTACAGACAGTGGGCTCGTCAGGAGAATGACTACGGGATTGTGCACAGCCTGCATATACAGGTGGTGAGCAAATCTCTACAGGAGAGTAGTTGCTAAAAAGAAGATAAGAAGAATGGAAGTCAGCAGGTGGGAGGTTAGATGCAGAAGTTAAGACAAAGAGAACAATGCACAACATGGACAACAGAGAGTAAGACATGTGATGGATCCTCAGGAAAAACTGAATGCTTCTGACAAGGAAGGGAAAGCAGGTACTGTAGATGATGACGCTTCCAGTTAAGGGTAGGTGGTAGAATACAGGAATTCCTTCAGTAATAACAAAATTCTCCCTCTGAAAGATGACTAGACAAAGGAATGGAAGCAGAGGGAACAATGGCAGAGGCAATACAGAAACAGTCCAATAGAAAAAAAAAAAACCATGAAGTGAAGCAAAGAAGATGTTCAAACAACGATTCCCTTTAACTATAAGTCCATCACCACAGATGATGATCTAGAACATTTACCAGACACTACAGTACTGATGATAGAGGCTGAAGAAACACATCATCAGAAAACTACAGTAAATTTCTTGAACCGGAAGGATGGAGTAGATCAACCAGCAACTTAGGCGGACCACGGCCTCTAGATGTGTTGGCAGCCCGTAATAGGTGCGAAGGTCGCTGCATAACATTTGTATCCACAGTATGCACATGCTGGATCGGCACGGATTTAAACGAACAGACAAGGTGATATTGAGACGAAGCAGCAATGATGGCCGGGAGGAGGTCCGAAGCAGGAGTCAGAGGCGCCCCAAAGCAGGTCACGCTGTCATCATAAACCTGTTCCTTCTCGGACCTGGAGAAATTCCTTTTTTCTTATAACACATCAGAACCATTTCTTGCTTGGATAAAGGACTTAAGAGAAAAACTAACAAAGTCAAATATCACAGGTTAAACTAAGGAACAAAATTAACACCCCCTTACAATACAAAGGTGATTGGGTCCAACAGAACTTAAATGCCACACAAAAATATTTTCTTTAAGGCTTCATAATTATAGCGCTGAAAAATTTGCTTAATGAACAATTCAATCCAGAAAACAAGTCCACAATCATGAAAAAAGTGACTGAAAATACAAAACGGTTATTTGCATATTCAAATAACACACAAAAATACTGTATAATATAAACATAAAAAAAATACCCACTTAAAATTTATTTATAAAACTGTCAATGGCATCCCCTTAACTATCAACAAAAAGCTTGGTCAATAGTGACCTACTGCCTCCATTAATGCTTGCCCCTGGATATCTCGCCTTGCAAAGCACCACCATGAACATCCAAATGAGGTGCCTTCCTTTTAATATATATTAGACAATATTTTTTATAGTTACTATTTCCAACATGAATGTGTTACTCTTTTCAAATTAAAGTTTTAAAGAAATTTAAATTCTACAGGAGAGAACTATATACAGTACTGTTGCCTGAATTCTACCTATACAGTATTATTATTCATGTGAAGGTAATATACTGTACATTTCTCTGTTTGTTAATATATTAATTTAGTTGCTGTTCTCTTCTACCCGAGTTTTTCTCTCACACTTACGATTTTGTTTATTTAGTAGTTTACCTAATATGAATTTAATCCTGTTCAATCTATGCACTATCCTTACTTTAAATAATGTACTGTACTTGAAGTAGGTGGTTGCCTCTGAGGGGGCACTACACAACTGGATTATATTAAGAGGATATTCCACTTTTGTAGCTCACTTATTTACTTACAATGACTCAATGAAAAATTATGAAAGCCTGAAGTACACAAGCAATGAAGAGTGATCATTGCCCTTTCTTCTATATGACAGTAGAGCTGAAAATGAAGCCAAAAAAAACCAAGCAAGACAGGAGACTACCCATGCCAGCAGGTCAGCTCTTATAAGTGTGAATACACGTTCACATAAAATCAACGAAAAGTAACAGTGTAAAGCATTAGCTTCTTATTTAAATCAGTGGCCAACATCAACAGATATCAACTTTACACTCAGAAAAAAAATCTATATTCAGACCCCAACGGACTTTGAGGCTCTGGTTCACCCTGGAAGCTTCGCTTAACACCGAGTTGACCATATCCTCCGGGAACAGGTCCGGGCCCCAAGCGGAGGCTTTAATGAGTTTATTCGGCTCATGGCGGATAGTAGCCTCTGATAGAACATGTCTACGGCAACGTCTTCTGGCTACCAAGAAGTCATAGCAATCCGATAACAAGGATTGTAAGGTGGCCTTTGTCATAACCTTAAAAGCGTGTTCCTCATCATAGTTGAGGGAAAACATCTCCACCATCGTCGAGATGTTTAGGCTCCTGCAAAACCTAGACCGGGACTCAAACTCGAGTCGAATTAAGGTTTCAGGAAGTCTTGGAAGTCGTTCGCTAAATTGCGTCGACGCACAATCAGCAGATAACTTACCAGAGGTAAATGTTGACTGAATGTTAAGCCAACATTCGTTATCTGATGGGAGCAGAAGAGATGTAGGGTCTGTCTCCCGAAGCTGGGGCAAAGGTTTGTCTTCGGCCACTGTCTGAAGAGCTAAGTCCACCATCTTGGTGACGCCAGGAGTAGGGGTCTGCTCGTCCACAAGAAACATAGTGTATGTGCTCTTGTGGGGAGTCAGCATGTTATTCGTGCAACCCCACTCGTTCAGGGTTCTAACCCAAACAGACTGCGCCTGTTCTTTTGGGAAGATAACGATCTCCTTAGGGACCTTATCTAGCCGTGGTCCCTAAGTCTTAACTGGTTTGGTGATTTGGAAGACCTGTGAGTCTTTGATAGGGGCTGGCGGGTAGCTTTAACTTTAGGGACAACAGGACGTGGCCCGACATCAGCCACGTGCTTCCTTGAAAACCCCTAAAAGGAAGAGACACAGGGTCTCTTTGGCCTGACACTCCGGGCAAACCCGCCAACCCAGATCTAAAGAGTCTTCAAGGTAGAAGTCATGGAAGACTGCGAGCTCCAAAAGAGGGTATATCGTTACTAATGAACAAGGTAACTCTGTTGGGAATGTAAAATAAATAGATCGAGAATAAATGTTTAAATCAATCAATCACAAAGGAAATAAAATGAAAATCCCAAAAGATTATATCCGAAGTTAAAATTATAGATAGTAACGACAGGGGCACCTACAGTGTGTCCCATAGTAGGGTAGTAACCCAAAAAGATCCAGGTGCTCCGAATTCTTAAAATAGACCGGTATGAAACCGGGATCAAAGGCTAATGAACAAAATCTCGGACCAGTATAGTAACCGGGGAAAAAACTTTTCATAAATTACCTGACATTGTTAAAATAATTCCGTAAAAGGTGAAGATTATCAATGAAATAATATTGTCATAGCGAGAAATATACTATCCCGTCGGTACTGGGGAAGTATAGAATAACATAAAGATACATAAGTATCCCATAGCAGGTCAGTAACCTAAAGAGATCCGGTTGCTCCGAATTCTTAAATTAGACCAATATGAAACCGGGACAAAGGGCTATGAACAAAATTTCGGACCGGTATAGTAACCGGGGAAAAACTTATCATAAATTAACTGACTTTGTTAAAACAATTCCGTAATAAGTTAAGATTATCAATGAAATAATATTGTCATAGCGAGAAATATACTATCCCGTTGCTACTTGGGAAGTATAGAATGAAATAAAGATACATGAGTATCCCATAATAGGTTAGTAACCTAAAAGGATCCGGGTGTTCCGGATTCTTAAAATAGACCGATATGAAACCGGGACAAAAGGTTATGAACAAACTCTAGGACCGGTTTAGTAACCGGGGAAAAACTTATAAATAAACTGATATTGTTAAAACAATTCCGTAATAAGTTAAGGTTATCAATTAAATAATATTGTCATAGCTTGAAATACACTATCCCGTTGCTACTTGGGAAGTATAGAATAAAATACAGATACATGAGTATCCCATAATAGGTTAATAACCTAAAAAGATCCGGGTGTTCCGGATTCTTTAAATAGACCGATATGAAATTGGGACAAAAGGCTATGAACAAAATTTCGGACCGGTATAGTAACCGGGGAAAAAATTATCAAAAATTAACTGACATTGTTGAAACAATTCCGTAATAAGTTAAGATTATCAAGGAAATAATATTGTCATAGCGAGGAATATACCATACCGTCATTACCAGGGAGGTATAAAAAGGATGTATAAATAAGGGATTAAATAGTAAAAAATAATAGTCCCAGACTGGGAACAGAAATACTTAAAGTAAACTTAAAGTAAACTTAAAGTTACATCCTTAAAATACATATAATAAAAAACTCCTATTATTATCTAAAACATTAACGTCTGTGAAAATATAGGGTTCCCGTAGGGAGAGTAGGAATCATAAACTGTGTCAGTGTCATCAGATCCGGCAGTATTGTAAGCCCGGAGGTCCCAATGTCTGATGACGGGAGGGTACGGTGGGAGAATGCTGGGGGAGCCAAGGGATCCCCCAACGAGACTACCGGACGTATCGGGACGAAGGTAATGATTCGTGTAGAATGCTATGATTGTAGGTTAATAATATGTCCTACTACGAACGATAATGGCAGGAGGTACCGTATGATGGGGACACTCCTAACCTATAGATAAGGTCTCATTCCTAATTCCATTAAGCTAAAAGCAAAAGCCATACTAAGAAGGCGTTAGGTAGACTGCCCGATTACATGGATAGGGCACGTGATATAGTCCCCGGCGGTCCCGACCTTCCCCCTCCCCCGACTGATGGCCAATCAAGACGACGGGAGGGGGGGGTGACGAGAACTGCCCGGGATGAATGAGACTATGTACCACCCCTTGAGATAATCTCGGTCCTCAGTATGTTGGAATGTTGAGGGAAGACTGAGGAACAAGCATGCTTGGCCCGTATTATCATAGCCAACAACCATCGAGTAAGAGGAGAGACATGCTCTGGGAGGGGTGGGGGGGCGTTTACAGGGGAATCACGTGGATAGGTGGTGGTAGGCAGGGCTACCAACTGGAGATCCCCTCAACACAACATGGAAAATCCCAAAAATATGATCATAATGGAGTGTGACAATAAAAACAATATGAACTGTTAAAAATACTTAAAAGTAAATAATGAAAAAAGTGTAATCACGTAAAAATGGCTAGGCATGCAAAGTTAATATGGCAAGAGAGGGACTCGAGCGAGTGGCAAGGGAGGAGGCATGACGTCATCTTGGAAGATGGAAAACAGGGGTACCAACCTTACTACTGAAGCGGGTAGATACCGAACAGTAACACAAATAAAGAGCTACGCGAGAGTCCCACTCGAACCAAAACGTAAAACTATGTGGAGCGAAAATAAAACTAATAGTCATTATAACATCAAAGTGAAATGCTCCTAGAAAAAACAGCAAAACAGTTCCCCGCGGGAACGCTATCCACTATATGCACGAAGTCAGGCATGCCAACATAACTGAGCCTTAATGATACGTAACACTGATACCATAGTATAATAATGATAATGATACGCTAAAGTTGAAAGAATATAATCGGTGTAAAGGTAAAATTCTCCCAAAAAGTTCGAACGAATAACAATGATGAAAAAAAAAAACGAACGAACTAGCGAGAAAGGGCAGGACCGTGGAACCATGAACGGTTAGAACGGGAACGCTATTCACTATAAAACACTTCTGAATTAATAAAACAAAGGTTACACTGCCCATTCACGCTAAAACTCATGGATAAAGTACTTAACTTCGATGGAGTAACTTGAGATTCTGCCATCGATGCGTAGAGAGGGGAAAATAATGCAAAATACACCGAGGAAAACAAAACCAACTAAATCGTAACAGGTGCTATAAAGGAGTGCTGGGCAAGCGTGGGTAGAGTTAGTAGTACTAGTCTGCGCGGCAGGGGAGGTTGAACCACACCTCACTATTGAGAGATTTTGAAGAGGAGATATCTAAATGGTACGAGACCTCTGGTCTGTTACGCCCTAGATTATACTGACACCAACAGGTGAGCGAGCTAGTTCAACCTAGCATTCCTATGCATTTTTTCTCTGGTAATATTTTAGCAGTTATATTCCTTAGAAATGGTGCTATAGGAGCATTTCACTGGCCGGCACAGGTTGAGCCCAGAAATAGAATATAGAAAAGAACAACGGCTGTCAAAAGGAAAATGGGAGTACAGTACTCATAACAGCCAGGAATTTTAAAAAGCCAGACACAGATTTTCATACCAGTGACAGGAAGCACTCAATAAGAAAGTGAAGTATCTTCAATAAAAGAAGAGAAAATACAGTATACACAAAACCGGTTACAATACATAGACAGTTTATGCATGAAAATGACTATGATGAAATCCAGGGCATTGATGGTCCTGGATGTGAACTTTGCCAGGAGAAAAATTCAATTTTTTTTTTGAGAGTATTAAATCTATGAACAAACAAGATGCATTTGTAACTTGGAATTTTTATTAGAAAAAATACCTAACTTAATTTCTTTACAGTCTTTCCAATGAATTTCTGCCATCTTGCAAACTCTAGTGCATGCACCATAAGACATGACATGTAAAAATAGGATTTTTAACTTTATTTCTCTTTAAACACACCAGCTCTCCTTCTTAAAAATATGATTACACTGAACGTGTACTATAGATTTTCTTATAAACAATAACCAATAGATCATATAGGTAAAGTTTTTTTCTAGATGAATACATGATGCTTGCACTATGCAAAGGATCCTCTATACTCTAACATATCACACATCCATATCTTAATTTGCAGATTCTAGCAGACATTCATCAATAACTCCTCTTTTCATGTACAAATGCTTGACAATTTTCCAATAGGCATTCTCAATTTAATTTCCAATGTCACAATTAGCAAATAACAAAATGTATTTCTGAGGTGAGTATTTATTTTGATTCTTCACAAATTAGATAAAATTCATTTAAAATCATGGCAAGCTCTTTCAGTGTTCTACGGTAGCCCTGAGAAAATTCTGGGTTCTATCTCATCATAATCAATTTTACATCAAATTTTCACATTTCACAGTTAACACATTAACCAAGTTCCTCTCCTTTTCCATCTTGAACACTTTTGACATTACAACCCAAACCATTGTTTTCATATACTATATGGCCTTCCTACAGGTCTTCACCATGCTACCTATAAATTAGCTAATTTTCTCGCTAATTACTCCTCTCCCTTTCTCATCACAACCCAACACATTGGTCAGACTTCAGTTTATCTTTCAACCTCCAGACACCCAAGTTCTCGGCAATTTCCACAATTGTAAATTATCTATGTCCTCATCACAATTCAACCATGAACCTTAAAATTTTGTGGTGACACTTGTTCAGAACTGATGCCATTTTCTTTGTATATAGTCTCAGCTGTAAAGTGTAGCCAAGGTTTTGCAATAATTTCTTTTTCTGCCACCCTTAATACATGTAACTACTCCACATTCCAGTATGTCTAGTAACAAATGCTTTTGTTTTTATCAAAACCAGTCCTTGCACCACAGCAGTTTTTCTCCTCTTTCCCATTGTCTCCAATACATTTTGCAATCTTGATCATCTGTAGTGACATTATGTTGAGTTTATCTTGTGGCGTAATCTTTTGATCTTAAACAAAATTGTTCCTTTCACTGCATTTAATTTCTAGTGATAATTTTTCTCAATATTTTCTTCTGATAGCGAAATAAAATCTTCACCCACATTGTAGCCTAATAGATATAAACTGAAAACATACATAAATACACTTCAATACTTTATCATATGCCCAAGCGGATAAGCAGGAACATACAGTAATAAAAAATTAAAGGTTGGTGGACTTCTGGGATAAAAATAGACATACCCTATTGAATGTAAAAGTTGTGGACCTTGTTAGTCCTTGTGTTTTCATAAAATCACAGTTCTTCCACTTTCAAATAGCACTTTCAACTTCTGTGAGAATATTGGTTGTGAATTTCTGATGAATCCTTCTAAAAACATGGAATGCTCTATATTTATCCAGAATTAAAACACCAAAGAGATCATGACTGAAAATTATTACATGTGCTTCAATGTATTCTGATACCCATTTTGGTCTCATGAAACCTTTATACCTGGGGAAAAATATAAAATGGCAATTAGTGAAAAACTTAATATATCACAGTTTCAAGCTTAAAAATCTACTTTAATACTGTATTACCCTTAAAAGTGGAAAAAAAAACTGTCATTTCATTGTAGAACAGCAAGGAAACAGCAAGGAAATATGAATGCATATTGAATTATCATCATAAATTGTTAAAGCCAAGCCCTCATACTACTCAGTGTCAATTTTAATCAAATTTTGAATTTCATATTGGGCAAATGTACTGTATACTGTATAGTAACTTATTAAAAAACACTTTTACCAAGACAGAGTAAAACTTCATCTATCTTTAATCTTTATTATGTTCCAAGCCAGTGAATTTATTGCAGCACTGTAATATAGTAGAATGCATTGGAACCTTATACTGTACCGGCAATATAAATATTCCCGGCTGAATATATTCCATGTTATTCTATATCTATAAAAAGTTTTCTTTAGAAAAGGTGCAATGTTTTTCAACAAATAAGGAAGTTATAGAATATTTCTTGAACAAAGAAAATACTCTTTGTATGAGCTTGGTCAAGTACTGCAGGAGAGCTCAGCTAAATGCACATCTTATTTACATCAATTTATGTCAAGTTTTCAATTCTAATTGGGAGTAAAATTAAATATTTTGATTTTCTAAATAAGTTTGAAACATTATAACTTGTGGTTTCTGGCTTTTTTTTTTCTTATATTTTTTCTATACTGTAGGTCCCATATAACAGAGTATGCTAGAAGCCTATTAGATATTAAAGTAAGATCAAAATATATTAATTTTAAATTTCCTCAGAACAGTAACCTAACCTGAAATGGAAGATTATTATATTACTGAAAATTTATACCATATGTGTTTTACAATTCCACATTTCCTCGCTTTTGTTGCCTGTTAGAAAAGTAAGATTTCACTTTACTCTTACGAAATATGCGCCCACTACAACACCAAAATAAGTTAAGAATCATCCTCATCAATGCTTACTTTTCTGGAATAAACAGTTAAAATTTTAGTGTTAGGAAATGTGATGTGATGAAAGTAAATAATATACCGCTTCAGTTTACATCATAATGTTTCTGCAATTTCCATTTACCCATAACTTACCTAGCATTACAAGTGCTTGGATATGTACTTGGAGCAGTACATCCTTCTGGAACTATGAATGGTTGAGACAGATTTGTACTGAAAACGTCTTGTTCACTATCACAGCCACGTAAGGCTTCGAAAGATTTCTGCTCATCAAGGGAAGGCAACAGTGCCTTTTGCACAAAAATCTTGAGATTGATCCCATTACGGTTGCTGCATCTAGCTGCTACCTGCAGATATAGTTGCTGTTAATGTCTCACTAAAGATATAAATTTTTCGAGTTACTTTTATTTTCCTAGCCATAAAAACCTGAGTCCATTAATTAGGGAGTGATTCTGCATGAGCTGGACCCAGTTGTTAAAGTTGGTTAACAAGGAGTTATCCAGCTGGTGAGGGTGCGGGGTGAGTAGATCCGTCCCTTTTCCAGCCGAAGAGCCTTCAATTTTTATCTTTCGGCTCAGGACTGAGAAGTGTGGTTGAGGAGGGAAGTTGAAAGAAAATTTTGTGATTAGTTCCTACATATCACACAAAAACCTCGTCCTTTAATAAGGGAGACTCACTGCTTGGTGGGTTACAAATCTCCTGCAACCCAAGGAAGGTTTATTTTCTTCCCAGGAAGTGATCACCGTTTAATCTGTGGAGAAGCAAAGCGATGACCCCAGGAGAGACTGATAGGACCCATGCTGTACATGAACACATGTACTTGATCAAAACTGAAGATCCATTTTCACCATAAGGGATGTTACTTGGAAACAAATGCCATGTATAATGAATAATGGGTTGGTATAAGATTCACTATCACCCAACTCATTTAAGGAAGAGGGGAGCGATATTTCTTTACTTACAGAATGGAGCACACTACCAATCATTCCAGACTTGTACACTACTACTGGAGCAGCCACCACTAGTTCAAGCACTAAGGTGACAAGGGACTGGTGGGTTTACTCTTGCAAGTAAAAGGACGTGAATGTGGTTGGCCTTTACCCAGACATTGGCCTTCAATAATTGGCCCACTGACATGTTTCTTCTAAAGGCAAGAGTGGGGCCAATACCCCTGACTTTGTGAGCTCCTAGCTGGTGAATCTACTCTCTCGTCATTATCTATTATTATTATTATTATTATTATATTATATATATTATATTATATATATTATATTATATATTATATATTTTTTGGGCTCAGGCCATGTCGTCCGGATGGAAGTTCCTTTAGGCAGCTTCCTACTGTATAATATTTCTGTGAGTGATATTACAAGAGAATTACCATCAGGTATCACAGGGTTTTAACCCCCAGAACGACTATCCTAAGATATCGTGTATAATCAGGGACGTATCCGTAGATAACCATAGATATCTGCACCCCAAACAGACTTAACCCAGTCTAAGAATCTAAGGAGGAGGATAGGTGAGGAGCCGTTACATATCCTCTCCCTTCATAGTACTACTCGTCCCTGATAAACTCATTCTTTTTTTCGCAGCTTACCTACGCGGTTGTTTCTTTGTCAAGAGCGCCTTTTCTCTACTTTTTGGAGTTGTTTCCTCACATGATGGCCTCCTTTTAGTCGTCAAAGTGGAGTAACCTCCTCTTTCACAGTTTGATTTAGCTGTAACTGCTTTTGATCCATTTGGGGAGTTGTTATTTGACTTTTTTATGGCGATGAGGGAGCGGGGCGCTCCGAGACCAGCTAGCTTTTGGGCGCCATTTTGTGTGCTTTTCTGTCATTGTTAGTTTATGTTCACTTAGTTTTATTTCACTAGTGTTACGTTACCTAGCTTTATTTTGGCATTGCGATGCCTTGAACTCTGATTTGTGTTTGCTTTTACTACGTTTTAATGTGTTTAAGTTTTAGTTTTATGCTTGTTTGTTCTGGCTAACCTAGCATAGAGAGTGGTGGTTTTGTCAGAGACGGGTTCGCCGATAGCGATCAGGCTTTTCTCACTGGTCTCGTTGGCACTGGTCTTTTTACCTTTAAAGGGTTTTCTCCTCAGTTACTGTATACTAGTTTACTGAGGCTATTATGTCTGCTGCCTTTGATTCTCTGGTTTTTTTCGGCCTATTAGGCTTAACCTAGCCCTCGTTGGCGAATCCGTTGGTCCGCCATGCTGCATTTGTTCACGATCTCCCATGCTAGGACTGTGCAGTCTTTTTGAGTTCCCCTTAATGAAGGGTGAGCTCCTCTTGTCTGTGTGTTGACTTTCCTGTACTGCCGTTCTATCATAGCCTCTGGGATTTCTCGATCGACCTGCGGCATTGATCTTTTAGGCTTCACCTAGCCCTTGGTGGCGATTGGATTAGCCCTCATCGGCGAATCCATTGGGCCGTCATGCTACATACATTCTTGATCTCCCATGGTTGGACTTTGCAGTTTTTTGGAGTTCCCCTTTGCGAAGGGTGATTTTTCCTTGTCGGTGTTCCGACTTACCTGTTCTGCCCTTCCTTCATAGCCTCTGGGATTCCTCGATTTACCTGTGTCATCGACCTATTAGGCTTAGCCATTCTGCATTTGCTCGTGATCTCTCGTGCTAGGACTGCGCAGTCTTTTGGAACTCCCCTTTGCGAAGGGTGATGTCTTCACGTAGGTGCGCCGACTTACATGAACTGCCGATATTTCTTAGCCTCTGAAATTTTTTGATCGGATGGCAGTCGCCGTCTCTGATGGTGTGGGGTTTATTTTGATGCATGGGTATAGTTTCTCCATGTTGTCACCTCTCTTTTAATCCTAGTCTTCCCGGGACCGACATTGCATGGAATTTATTATGTGACCTTCCATGGTCGTCGGTATGCTTCTCACTGAGGGGTGAGCTATCAGACTGATTACAGTGCCGGTGTCTGCGGCTTTGCCGCTACCTTTTGGCACACTATCCTATTGTACCTTTATTGGTGATGCATCGCTGGCAGCGCTGCCTTCAGCTACGGCATGGTTTTTTTTCTGCAGGAACCATTGCCGTTTGTCTCTGCTGCTCTAGGCACCTTTGCCCCTAACGGTGTTGCCGTTACTGGCGGGGGGCTATTACTAGTCTATAGGAGGGGTTGACTGTACCAGCACCTTAAGTCACGTAGGAGGCTGACGGCGATGATTTTACCCCCTAGTGATGCCGGTGCTTTCGGCAACGCTGGTATATCTGGCATACATGCCTATGGCAATGCCTGAATAACGGTTATGTCGCCAACTTTCGACACTCAATTATAGATTTTTCCTACGTCAGAATCTGTTTTATAGTACCCGTTCTGACGATATGTTGCTGTTTACGGCTGTGCCCTCACAGGTGACACTGTCTATTTTTTGGCAAGGTGTTTTCTGCGGAATCCCTCGACCGTTATCTCCGCCGTCCTTGGGCACTATTGCCACTAACGGCATTGTTGTTACTGGCGGCGGGGTTAGTACTAGTCTATGGGTGCGGATATCGGTACCAGTGCCTTTGGGCACATAAGATGTTGGCAGCAATGTCGGTACCTTTAGGGCACAGGCCTTTCTGACCTTTTTTATCTCTGAGACCATCTTACATAACTAAGAGGAGTTCTCTACTTACTGTAGGTGATTTCTACTACAGGTTAACATAAAAGCCTTACTCCTTTAACGTTTGAAGTTTCTTTATGTAGGTCGGGCCTGGGAACTCCTAGGCTCCTGCTTTGAATAACCACTACATATAGTTATTGTTTTTCTACCAATTTGTCCATTTCTCTTTGAGGGTGTGGATTGAATAGATGGTTGGTAACTCTATAGGCTAGTTATTTCTCCCGAGTTTCTTCTATTGAGGTTATAACCTAGCTTTTATAACTTACGGGTTGCTTTAGACTCTTGCTCATTAATCGATGTGTTGATTGCTTAATGATTAAGCTTACCTGTACCATTGCCCTCTAATTGGCCATTTTTCTGCGGAGATATTGGGGCAACAGTTCTTTCCATGAGCATTTCTCCACCCCTTTTTGGGACTATAGCAACAGACCTTTAGGGGGCAAATTTTTTCCAATCTCACGTTCTTTATAGGGGAATGGACATTTCGTAAAATCCTTTTTTCTCACCAATGGCATTTACACACAATTTGGGGATTACTATTCCCTCAATTGTTTACATGGAGTGTTAATGACCCCTTTCTTTGGGCATTTGGTGTCTGCTAGAGGATGTAGTACTCATTTGAACCCTTTTCTCCTTACAGGCGGTGCCTATACAAAGATACACTGTTGAGGGCAGATTTGTGTCAGGGCTGTGAGACATCCCTGTGGTCTCGATATTTGCCGCACACATGCGAAGTGTTGGAGGATGAAAGGCCCAGTATTGTACTGGGACCATCAGGTTTGCAGTGTTTGTCAGGATTTACTTCACTCAAGATGGGTCTCGGAGGATACCTCCGTTCACGACTGCTTGTTCTTCCCGTGGTACCTTCGCACCTGGGTAAGGGGATGAGGTAGTCTGATCTCATCAAGGATTCAGTGGTGTCTACCAATTCTGACTCCACTATGACATCGGTCTCCCGATCTATGGTTACGATTGCTTCTTCCGTCACGGGAGATGTTCCTGCCCGTTTCTCCTCCCATCTTCTGCTAAGCTCATGGAGCCCCCCAGTTCCCGAGTACCTTATGTACTACAATACATGTGGTACTTATGGCTAACAGGAAAGCTTTCATGGAGGGGAATTAGTAATACCAGGTGATGGTCTTTAAGGCCTCATGTGAAGAGATCCAGGCCTTAGAGAAGAAAGAAGAGTTGCCTCGATATATGGTTTGGCACTCCTAGCTACCTTTTTGCATGCAGCAATGATGATGGCAATGGGTATCAATTTACAGATTGTCGACTTTGGTAAGAGCTTGGCCTCCTTTGTGGCCCTGGACAAAGTGGTCTTCCACTTTGTTTCGAAGAGCTACATCAGTGGAGTTAGCCTTTTGTAAGGGTAAGCCTCTCCCAGCTTTGGAAGAGTGCAAACCAGTCTCCCCTTTCTTACTACACGAACCCATCCACTAGACCAATGTCAGTTTACTTTTGCTGAGAGTAAACTGGATACGGATGCGGCCGGCCACCAATATTTTGAGAAGCTGCCCAGGATTCCTGAACACCTTCTTAAGTCTGTGTCGTAGACCAGACTATGGTTGTCAATGTTGATGCCTCTGTGGTGCTTTATGGGAATGATGATCGGGCATTTTGCAGGTGCCTTCGTCTTTCCTTGCTGGCGAAAACTCATGTCGACACCTTTATGAAAGACCTTTATGCTTCTTTTCAGGTCTGTCAAGCCTGTAGTGCGCATGTACTTGACACAGCTACCATCCGCCACGAGCTGAAACGTTTCTCACCTCTAGCATCTGGGGAAAAGACCTGTTTCCTTAGAAAAAAAATACGGATAAGGCTGTCGCAGAGCTTAGAGCCTTTTCCTGAAGTGGGGGATCTCATTGAAGAGGTAGTTCACCCCTAAGAAGGCCACAACCAAGAGGTCTCACAAACTGACTTATCATGGTAAGTCGTTTGTTCTTTCTTATGCCGCTATCCCTCAGAATGTCTACGCTGTGCCCTTATAAGTGGTGTCACAGTCCCCGGCCTTCCTATGTATGAGTAAGGGTTGTCTTCCAAGGCCGTCTTGACAGTGGAGGAAAATCCAGAGATCGTAGACTTTGAAACGGCAGTGGAGGTAGCAGTTCATGTCCTCAACACAAAATAATAAAGGCCTCCGGTAGGGGGATGGTTAGCCTTGTTCAAATATGGTGGGTTCTTCAGTCCTTGGACACAGAAAGTCATTTCCAACGGTTTTGCTTGGTAGCAGTAACAATGGCCACCACAGTTTAAGAGATTCTTCCAGGGACATCTCCTTGTCTGGAACAGTATGTATAAGATCTCTAGAAGAGGGGAGTTATCTGCTGCGTGAGATCTATGAGATTTCAAGATCGTCTATTTTGTGTGCCAAAACGGTTTCGAGCTTACCTCAAACTATTCTCGGCTTGTCTGGTCTAAACCTGTTCGTTCCCGGATGTTAGCTATTTCGCAGATATGGACCTTACTACCCTTAGAGGCTTTCACTATCTCTGTGGATTTTACTGACGTCTTAGTATTGTCGGTTAGGTCGACACTTATCCCCCTACCTTGGTTGCAGCCTGTGGAGAAGGGTCTACGTAATCAGTGCTATGCCATTCGGGCTCAGCATAGCTCTGAAGGTTTTCCCGAAGTTTACTGACGTAATCATACAACAACTGCAGTAGACAGGCTTTTAAGTAGAGGCATACCTGGTTGACTGGCTAGTGTAAGTTCCCTTGGCACAGAGTGCTCGGAAGCAGCCAATTGAGCAATTGAGTTTTGGTTTCTCTAGTCCCTTGGACTTCAGACTAACCTTAAGAAATCAGAACTGACTCCAGCTCAGGATTTTCTGCGGTTGGAGATTTGTTGTGACTAAGTCTCACTCCCGTTCTATTCCTCCCTCTAAGGGAGAGGAAATAGAGACGTCAGTCAAGTCCCTGATCTAGTCGGGGATGATCACCAGGCGACGCTCAGAGGAGGTTTGAGGATCATAAGGTTTCACAAATTTTGTCCTCAATGTACAACTCAAAGATGTAAACAGAGTTTGGGGAAGGAGAGCCTCCAAAGCTCTTCTGACCATCAGAAGAAGACCCTGGTTTTACTGCGGCAGCAACTTAGATCGTGGTCCACTGCCATAAGTTTTTCACAGACGCTGCTGTCACGCTTTCCTCTTCCAGTAGTGACACTTTGTTCGGACGCCTCGTTGGGAGGTTGGGTGGATCATAACCTACCCAAGAAAGTGCAAAGCTGTTGGTCTCAGAAATTTTAACAATACCACATCAATATTCTGGAGTCCATGGTAATCTTCTTGCCCCTCATAAACTTATACCTGAAGAACATTCATATCCACTTAATTAAACCTCGTTAACAGAGTTATAGTCTATTGATTCAACAGACAAGAATTGAGGTCTCCTTAATTTAACCACATAATGGTAACCGTCAATACGTTGGATCAGAAGAAAGGTTGGCATTTGTCAACGTCTCTCCTTCAGTGAGATCAAATCTCTGGCCTTCAAGTGGATCTGTTTGCAATGAGCTTCAGCATGATATTTCCCTGCTAGGTAGCACCGAAAGTGGTTCAAGCAGCAGTGGGCATGGACATTAAAGTTCGTCAATGGCCCTGGATGGGAGTCGTTGGACGACAATTTGTCTGTTTCCACTGTTCAACCTCCTCGTGAAGGTTTTGGACAGGCATAGATCTTTCAAGGGATGGCGGCTCTGGTGGCTCCTTGATAGCCAATGAGTAACTGGTTTCCCATGGTCACGGATTTGAATCTCAACTTGTGCCGTGACCAACTCGATTCTGTCTCAGGATGGACAGCAGGGGATTGTTTATGCTTCATCATGGAGATCATGCAATCCTCATCTCATGTTTGATTTCACTCTATCCCTGGGAATACATACATACATATACCAAGGCACTTCTCCCAATTTTGGGGAGGTAGCCAACATCAAACAAATGAAAAAAAAAAGGGGACGTCTCCTCTCTACGTTCCTCTCAGCCTGACAAGGGACTCAGCTGAGTTCGGCTGGTACTGCTAGGGTGGCACAGCCCACCCTCTCACATTATCCACCACACATGAAGCTTCATAATGCTGAATCCCCTACTGCTGCTATCTCAACGGTCATCCAAGGCACCGGAGAAAGCAGCTGGGCCTACCGGAACTGCGTCACAATCGCTCGCCATTCATTCCTATTTCTAGTATGCTCTCTTGCCTCTCTCACATTTATCCTCCTATCACCCGGAGCTTCCTTTACTCCATCCATTCACCCCAACCTTGGCCTTCCTCTTGTACTTCTCCCATCAACTCTTGCATTCATCACCCTCTTTAGCAGACAGCCATTTTCCATTCTCTCAACATATCCACTCTAGCTGCTAACTCATTTCTTACACCCGTTCTCACCCTCACTACTTCGTTCCTAACCCTATCTACTCGAGATACACCAGCCATACTCCTTAGGCACTTCATCTCAAACACATTAAATTTCTGTCTCTCCGTCACTTTCATTCCCCAAAACTCCGATTCATACATCACAGATGGTACAATCACTTTCTCATACAGAACTCTTTACATTCATGCCCAACCCTCTATTTTTTACTACTCCCTTAACTGACATCTTATGCTGTTTTATTCTAGATAAGAAGATAATACCAGATTAATGGAAAAAAAGACCAGGGCGTAGGTTTAAATTGTGACCTTTGGTACAGGCAATTAAAAAGGATTCAACAATATTTCTTTGGGTATAGTCACTAACATGGATTATTTCAACTGTCTCCGACCAGCTGATTCTAAGACTAAATTCTATCTAGTGAGAGGCCAAAGCATTATTATGAAATCCCCTACAGACTTCCATCTTATGCTGTTTTATTCTGAAAGAAATGCCTTTGGATGTTCAGCAGACATGGAATAAGAAAAAGTTACAATCTGAACAAGGAATACTATATACTGTTCTATATCATCATTTCAAGAACTATTCTTAATAAACATATTTCGTGTAGTACAATCACATTTACACAATACCCTAACTGTTCTTCAAAGTATATGGGATACAACCTAATTATTTCTAAAGTCATCTTATTTCATGAGAAAACAAATTTGTATACTAACCTCATGGCCCAAGATCTCATACTCGTTTTTATATCTTAAACATAGGATAACGGGTAGTGGGAAAGATCCCTTGAAGAGTCCAGGTGTGATTAGTTGAGAAGGAATAGAATCATCAGTCATCTTCAGCTCACTGGGAAGACTATCAGGAGAAGGCAAAAGTATGGGCTTGTAAGTCCTGCCAACCCTGTAAGGCACAAAAAAAAAAATTTAATTTCGTATAAAATTATACAAATATTATCAAACTTAAACCCATCACTTCTGTACAGAGGGATAGTAGACTAAGAATTTACCAAAAAGATGAAGATTACATTTTTCCAGGGAGTGAAAGATGTCCATCAAGGGATGTACAATATAATTTTCTATTGCTTATCTGCCTATCCAGTACAGAAAGTTAGTTTTAAGGAACTTTTGGGCATTTTTCTTCAACCGTTGGTAGTATATCTCTTGGAAATTTCTTATAATCATCTTTATATTCTAATATTAATGAAATATACCTGGTAAGTGATGAATGTCTGTCTGTCTGTCTGTCAGTTATAGTCTCCCCTAAACTACCCCCTAATCCTTAGCTCACAAGGATGGTGAGGGTGCAGACACTGCAAGAAACTATCCAGCTTGAGAGGGGCTCGAACCCCAGTCAGGTAAATCGCTGGACAGGGACGTTTCCAATAGGCCATCACAACCCTAAAGATGGCTGCTACTGGTAAAAAAAAAAGTGCTGAAGCTGAAATTCAACCCTTCTAGTAAATTTTACCCAAGGGGTTAACTTCTGCACAGTAATTGTTCAGTGGTCACTCCTCTTGGTAAGGGTAGAAGAGACTCTTTAACTATGGTAAGCAGCTCCTCTAGGAGGACACTCCAAAATCAAACCATTGTTCTCTAATCTTGGGTAGTGCCAAAGCCTCTGTACCATGGTCTTCCACTGTCTTGGGTTAGAGTTCTCTTGCTTGAGGGTACACTCGGGCACACTGTTCTATCTTATATCTTATTTCTCTTCCTCTTGTTTTGTTAAAGTTTTTATAGCTTATAAAGTGATATTTATTTTAGTATAGTTGCTCTTCTTAAAATATTTTATTTTTCCTTGTTCCCTTTCCTCACTGAGCTATTTTCCCTGTTGGCGCCCCTGGGTTTATAGCAACCTGCTTTTCCAACTAAGGTTGTAGCTTAGCAAGTAATAATAATAATAATAATAATAATAATAATAATAATAATAATAATAATAATAATAATAATAATAATAACAGTAAAGTCCTTTGGAATCATGCAGTACCTCATAAATGAAACAGATTTTTCATTAGTCAAAGCTTTTTTTTTTCACATTTCTCAATTCTTCCCAATGGGGTATTTAAACTCAAGAAACCAAGTCTTATCCTTACCACCTGATATCTAAATTTTATAAGCTCTCCTACATTCTTTAATAAGAAAATCATTGAACTTCAACTATTTCATAAGTCTGCAGGTAAGATAGTAATATCACAAATTTTTGAAGTTATAGGGGATTACCTTGCTGCGAACCTGAAAGACGAGCCAAGAACTATTTTAAGCGAGGGGTAACCACCCAACCACTAGTTAGTGGATGGGGGGGGGGGGGGGTAGGCCAGCTACCCCACTCACTCAAACACCTAAGTTGAGTAACAACTTTGCTTTATGACAGGACTTCTTGGGGGATAGGCTGGCAGGTCAATTTCTATTAATAGCTCCAGGTTTGTAGTTTAGGAAAAATACAAATTACTTACAAATTTGTCATTTGTTCCATCAAAAATACAAACCCTCTGCTATTTATAAGGGATGACTTACCTTTTAGGTGGGAAGAAGTCCTCACCAACTGGTAGGAACCCTACCCTTGCTAAAAAAGTGGTGCTACGCACCTTTAGCGACCTGCATAAGCTGTGCGTTCATGATACTAGCAATGTGGCTGGTCTAGTAATAGGATCTCGAGCCATAGGAATCTGAGAGTACTGAGATTTTACCAAATAGCCACCCTCACAGGGGTATTGGGGATGCAACAAGTATTACTTCTATACTTAGGATACACAAGTGAAATCAACCTTACCTGCAGAGAGGTGAGGTCAGCTATGCTGAGGACCATAGTGCTGAGTTTCCCAGTAGGGGAGAAGGTGAAAGGAAGAAAGAGGCCAGTCGTTCTTTACCATTCACCCCAGACTAACCTGGATAACCTCAGCCCTCAACCCTCTGTTACTTGTTCATCAAGGAGCTTGAGGTGTTTTAGACCACTTGTTGTGCAGCCACCACAAGACCAATGGAGAATGTATCCATGTTCCTGTGGGTTACATTTTGCAGGTAGTGGGTGGTGACGTTTCCACACATCCGCTTGCAGTACCTGCGCCACAGAGTAGTTTTTCTTGAACGCCAGGGAAGTTACAATGCCCCCGATATCATGCGCCCGGGGTCGTTTTTGAGGAGGGGGGCCAAAATTCAGTGCCGAGTCAATGACCCTACGGATCCAGGAGGAAATAGTATTCATCATGACCCTACTCTTGACCTTCCCCATGCTAACAAATAAAGCTGTCACACAAGGCCAAGCTGTTGCTGTTCTCTTTAGGTAACACCTTTGACTCCTCACTGGACAAAATACCAATTGGTCTGGATCTTTGGTTACAGAACGTAGACTATCCTGAATGGGACAAACCTAGAATTCAGCTCACCTGGATTTTGAGTCTTGGCAATAAACTCAGGGACGAAGCTGAGAATTACTTCACCCCATCTCCTAGAGTGGGAGACATCAGAAGATAAACCACACAGCTCAATAACTCTTTTGGCCGAAGCCAAAAAGAGTAGGAATACTGTCTTCTATGTCAGGTGGCAATCTGTTGCCTGGTGTAATGGTTCATATGGAGGACCCTTCAGAGACTGAAGGACCCGAACCATGTTCCCAGGAGGAGGTCTAAGTTCCGACTGGGGATAAGTACTGTAATCTCAAAACTCCGTATGAGTAAGGAAAGTTCCAACAGGGAGGATACAGTATATCTACTCTTTTCAGTTTAAAGGCGAGACTCAAGACTGAGCAGTAGCCTTTGATTGCCCAAACCGAGGGAAGCATTTCTTCACAAGAGTGAGACTCAAGACTTTGAGCAGCAGCCTTTGATTGCCGAAACCGAGGGAAGCATTTCTTCACAAGGGTGTTCAAGGAACTACGCTATTGTTGGAACAGAGGCATCGAGGGGAGTGATACCCCCTCCACGACACCAACCAAAGAAAACAAACCATTTTTCCTGGTACAGTAGACTGACACTGAAAAGCATCTGAGGTGTCTAACCATTTGTTTCCTCAACTCGTTGAGAAAAGCCTCTCTGTGTGAGAAGATGCTGGACAGTCTCCAGGCGTGAAGTCGAAGCGAAGCTACGGCTTTGTGGTAGATGTTAGCATATGGCTGTTTTAGCAGATTGTGACAAGGAGAGAGTTCCCTCGGGATCTCTATGAGGGCTGCAGAAGGTCTGGGAATCATTCTGCTTGATGCCATAGCGGAGCTATTAGGATCATTAATAAGTTCTTGCTTATGTACTCCCCCCGTTGTTGGAATGTATCTTGCCTGAAATTCAGGGCCGTTGTGAACAGGTCCACAGTCAGGGAAACCACTTTGTTGGCTACTAGGTGATCCAAAGACTACTCGGTACCCATTATCGGAGTCGCTCTGCTCAGACTGTCCGCAAGAACATCCCGTTTGCCCGGAATGAAGTGAGCTGATAGGGTTACCGAGTTGTCTTCTGCCCATCTGAGTACTGTATTTCTACTGCTAGATGGGACAGCAGCTATAAAAAGGTACCATCTTGTTTTTTCAGGTAAGCTACTACCGTGGTGTTGTCACACATCAATACCATGGAGTGCCCCGCCAGGAACTGGTGGAACTGTTGGAGGGCAAGGAAGGTTACCCTTATCTCTAAGAGATTTATGTGCTGATACCTTTCTAATTCAGACCAATGGCCAGAGGTGGTGTGGTGCAGCATGTGGGGCCCCCACCCTTCTTTTGGCGAATCTAAAAATTGCCTCAATTCCAGGGGAGGAACAAGAAGATCGACCCCTTTGCAGAGGTTCTCATTTGCCAGCCATCATCTGAGGTCCGTCCGTACCTCTTGTCTTATGTGGACTGGGGTATCCCGGAATCGGTGGACTGATTCCACTGGGATTTAAGGCGCCACTGAAAGGTTCTCATCCTGAGGCATCTGTTGGGAACTAGACAGGCCAGAGAAGCTGATGGCCTAGCAAGCGTAACCAGCTCTGGGCTGGGAGCTCTTCTCGCCTGAGGAAGGGCTGTGCTACCACCTCAGGTGGTGAACCTTTGGGCCAACACCATCCTGAAGAGAAGAGACTCGGTTATCGGAATGTTCCATCGACAACTCCCCCAGGCCGAGGTATCCAGGCTGAGGAACTCCCCCTTCGAGGTAAGTTCCTTAATAGAACCAGAGGATGTCAAACGGGTGGCAGAGAGATGGAGGAAGTCTAACTATGACTCCCTCATCCAAAAGGCCTGAACATCAAGGCCTTCCCAACCTCAGCCACAATGGAAACAACCCGCTTCCAAACCGCCGACAATAGGGCTAGGGACCCTAAACAGCAGGGCCCTAAAGAAGTCCTTCCATGGAAGGAAGGGAAAGAGGGGATCAAGCCAAGGCTGATCCCGCTAGGACGGGCAATCCTCCCACATCTCCACCCGTGGGGGGGATACTTGCAAAGCCACTGGCTAAGGTGGGGTTTCCGCGGGGCCGATGCCTGGACGGTCGATGTGATTCGTTCTGCTATTGCGTCCCATTCACGCTATCTCTCCCTCCACTAACTCGGGATCCAGTCGCTCTGCTCAGACTGTCCGCAAGAACATCCCATTTGCCCGGAATGAAGTGAGCTGATAGGGTTACTGAGTTGTCTTCTGCCCATCTGAGTACTGTATCTCTACTGCTAGATGGGACAACAGCTATGAAAAGGTACCATCTTGTTTTTTCAGGTAAGCTACTACCGTGGTGTTGTCGCTCAATACCATGGAGTGCCCCGCCAGGAACTGGTGGAACTGTTGGAGGGCAAGGAAGGTTACCCTTATCTCTAAGAGATTTATGTGCTGATACTTTTCTAATTCAGACCAATGGCTAGAGGTGGTGTGGTGCAGCATGTGGGGCCCCCACCCTTCTTTTGGCAAATCTAAAAATTGCCTCAATTCCAGGGGAGGAACAAGAAGATCGACCCCTTTGCAGAGGTTCTCGTTTGCCAGCCATCATCTGAGGTCGGTCCGTACCTCTTGTCTTATGTGGACTGGGGTATCCCGGAATCGGTGGACTGATTCCACTGGGATTTGAGGCGCCACTGAAAGGTTCTCATCCTGAGGCATCTGTTGGGAACTAGACAGGCCAGAGAAGCTGATGGCCTAGCAAGCGTAACCAGCTCTGGGCTGGGAGCTCTTCTCGCCTGAGGAAGGGCTGTGCTACCACCTCAGTCTTTAAATTCTTTCGTCTGATGGAAAGGGTTTGTGCCGTATAATGTATATTTGTATGCCTAGGTATACCAGGTTTTAAGAGGGTAGCAGTTGAGTCTTTTTGGGATTTACCATGATCCCCAGATCTTGGCAAAACCTCATAAGCTCGTCCCGGTTGCAATGAAGAATCGCTACTGAGTCTGCTAGAATCAACCAGTCGTCCAGTTATCTTAGGAGACAGATGCTGATTCTGAGAGCCCAAAGTGATACAAGGGTGAACACTCTCATGAATACTTGTGGTGATGTGGAAAAACCGAAACACTGCCACCTTGAACTGGTATTGCTTTTTGGTTTAGCAAGAATCTGAGATACTTCCTGGAATACAGATGGACTGGGATCTGGAAGTATCCATCTTTGAGATCCAGTGTGCACAAGAAGTCTTGCGGTCTTACTGCTAGTCCGACCATGTTGGCTGTCTCCATCTTGAACGAGGTCTGCTTGACAAACTTGTTCAAGGCTGAGAGATCGATGACTGGTCTCTAGCTTCCATATGGCTTTCTGACAAGAAAAAGTCGACTGTAGAAGCCTGGGAACCCATCAAGAACCTCCTGGAGAGCACCCTTCTCCAACATGGTCTGAACTTCTGCCTGAAGGGCTAACTCCTTTGCGGATCCTTTCGCATAGGAGTTCATTGGGACTGGATCCCGAGTTAGTGGAGGGAGAGATAGCGTGAATGGGACGCAATAGCAGAACGAATCACATCGACCGTCCAGGCATCGGCCCCGCGGAAACCCCACTTTAGCCAGTGGCTTTTCAAGTATCCCCCCCATCGGTGGAGATGTGGGAGGATTGCCCGTCCTAGCGGGATCAGCATTGGCTTGATCCCCTCTTTCCCTTCCTTCCATGGAAGGACTTCTTTAGGGCCCTGCTGTTTAGGGTCCCTAGCCCTATTGTCGGCGGTTTGGAAGCGGGTTGTTTCCATTGTGGCTGAGGTTGGAAAGGCCTTGATGTTCAGGCCTTTTGGATGAGGGAGTCATAGTTAGACTTCCTCCATTCTCTGCCACCCGCTTGACATCCTCTGGTTCTATTAAGGAACTTACCTCGAAGGGGGAGTTCCTCAGCCTGGGGGAGTTGTCGATGGAACTTTCCGATAACCGAGTCTCTTCTCTTCAGGATGGTGTTGGCCCAAAGGTTCACCACCTGATGGGAGAGTAACTCTAGTGCCATGGTGCCGGATAAAAGGAAAGACCAGTCCTGAGACCAGGTCAGTTGTCCCACTGATCCCAAACAGAAATCAAGCCAAAAGGCTGCTTGCATGGCACACCTCGCGACCTTTTCCTGGTTAAGGATCTCGGAGGCTGAGAATGAGACTGGAAGTCCCATTAGTTTCTCAAAGGGCGTACCCTTTGAGAAAGCCTCAATAGAATGATCCAGAGGAAAGGCTGCTAGAGGTTAACATTTAAGATCTCATAATACCTCCTTTGCTGCACATAAGGCATCAGAAGGAGTTTAAAGGTTTAAAGGCTTTAAGGCCACTTACGAATGGCAGAGGCAAGGGACAGTGACATTGCCCTATCAAGTAGGACATTGCCCTTGAGACTCACCATATACACATATGATAAGAGCCCAAGCCCCCTCTCCAGCCTAGCTAGGACCAAGAAGGGCCAGGCAATGGTTGCTGATGATTCAACAGATAAAACCATAGGCTACCCCAAACCCCTCATCCTTAGCTTACAAGGATGGTGAGGTTGCAGTGACCAAAGAAACTAACAAATTTGAACGGGACTCGAACCCCAGTCTGGCATTCACTAGTTAGGGACGTTACCACATCGGCCACCACATCCCTAAGTTTAGCGGGAGCATTGGCGCAAAGAGAAGAGAACAAACTTGTGGCCTGGGCAACCGCCTTCTGTTTGGTACTCCTCAACCCCTTTGCCAGGGCAAAGCTGCACTGGCCCTCGGGGCTTTATAGGTGCCGTATACCTGGTTAAGGACAGTGTCCTTGCTCTCAAGAGTGACTACCAATGGATCTGGCAGCACATTGATGGTACAAATGCAGGCTACGACCTGACAGGTGTGTTCAGTCTCTTTTTTGCTGCGCTTCCGTATGCTTAGGGCTAGCGGCGATTGGCAAAAGATCGTCCTCATGCTCAGTTTGCTCACCCACCTGAGGTCTCAATCATAAGAGCCCGGGGTGGGACGATGTCGCCATCGGGATCGACAAATAACGGGGCAACTACTGTCAGTGTTAGGCGAGATCTCCTTCTGCCACTGCGTATGGGGGGGGGGGGAGCTCTGACCAAGGACTTAGGAATAGTACATAAATCCTTCGGTTGTCTGCGCTGAAGCAGGAGTTCCTCCATTAGAGTAGGCCTTGCGGCTTCCTCTGCCCTGCAAGGGCGCTGTTCCTTTATAGGAGGAACCGTGTCAAACACTGGTGTGGGACGAGACTCCCTAGGAAAGAGTCCATAAAGGAGATTGCCCTGTCCTCATTGGGAGGAGATGGTCTGATCCTTTTCCTCTTACCCTTAGCTTTGGCCTGAGGAACCCTGAACTGCAAGGGACTCCCTTGGGATTCTGAAGTGCTCTCTTCCAGTAGACTTTTAAGATTAGTGATAGGTTAATCCCTTTGAGGAGGTTCTGCAGAAACAGAGTCCTCAGGATTACTCCTGGGATCAGCAGGAGGAGAGGCACTTGGAAGGAGAGCTTGTAACAGAGGAATCCTAGGAATGCTGCCCAAGGAATGAGAACAGGGGGTGGCCCCCTTCACAGCCTAATGCAGTACATTAAATACTGTACTGCAGTCGGCTATGCGGGGCCACGAGCTCCTGATGTTCTGGGAGGGGGATCCTTAGGGGGGCATGGAGCCTTAGTCTTAGAAAACTCTGAGGATTTCTTAGTACCTCCTGCAGGCAGGATTGGTACTGGCCTTTCCCTTGGGGGAGGAACTGGGCACTGGAACCTTTGACGAGTTGGCGAAGGCTGTCTCGGGGCAGGTGGAGGCTCACGAGCAGTAAGGTTTCCCTGTGCAAGGATACCTCTTGCGCCCAAGATAGGTGACTGAATCTCATCCAGGGACGAGGTAGGCGCATTCGGTAAAACCAAACTAAAAGGTAAGTGACGAGGCAAGTCGCATGAAGGTGGAAAACCCCGATCAACTGCTCCGTCATGTGGCGCTGTTCCATCACGCGACGCTGCCATGTCGTATGACGCTGTTCTGCCGCACAACGCAACACTAGAAGAAGCTTGAACTGGATGACCAAACGCGGGGGTGTTCAATCCTAGAGCGTGAGAACTCTAGGTTGCGCAAACTGTAAGGATTGGTGCGACAAGAACCCATGGTTCTACATTGTGGAAGGTAGGAATTTTACCAAAAATCTTGTTGTGCCAGTCAGAAGGGTTTGCGTGACGAGGGCCACGAGGATTACTAGAGCCCAGAGGTTCAACGTAATCAATGAAATCAGAACCCGAAGGCTCAGCACAACGCCAATCACTAGAGTCCAAGGACTCAGCGTGACGAGGGAGAAACTCCAAGTTACGAGAGCTACAAGGCTCTTCATAACCAGGGTTACACGAGCCCAAAAGCTCAGCGTAACGCCAGTCACGAGAGCCCAAAGGCTCAATGTGACAACTCACGAGCCCGAAGGTTCAGCGTGACGCAGATTACGAGGGCCCAAAGGCTCAGCATGACCAAGGTTGCGAGAGCCCAAAGGCTTAGCATGACTAGGGTTGCTAGAGCCCAAAGGCTCAGTGTGGCCTGGGTTGTCCAGGAGGTTCAACGCAACCAGAGACAGAAGACTTCGCGTTACGAGAGCCCGAAGGTTCAACATTATGCACATAACTAAAAGCTGAAGGAACCAAGAGACCAGGGTTGCGAGAGCCCAAAGGTTCAGCGCAACAAGAACCCGAAGGTTCCTGGTTACGAGAATCTGAGTGCTCAACGTAACTAAGGCCCAAAGTCTCTGGTTGCGAGAACCCAAAGGAACACCGAAATCATAACCTAACCCAAAGGAACACCGAAATCATAACCTGTAGGTTCGGTATCTCATAAACCAGAAGGCTTAATGAAACGAGGACCCTTAGGCCCCAGGTTACGAGAACCTGAAGGAACATTGCAACCAGAACCCGAGGGTTCAGTGTCTCGTAAACCCAAAGGCTTAATGGAATGAAGAACAACATAGCAACAGAAGCAAGCAGGCTTCAGATCAAGCAAGCCCGATGCTACATCATCACGAGACCCTGAAGGGAGATTGCGACTTGAACTCGAGGTTCACAAAGGCGTCTACTCACCGCAGGAGGAGGAGCACGACCTGGATGGAGAGGGGTGAAAAACCCATCTACCCGACGAACACCGGAAGGAGAACGTTTAGCAGTAACCACCCGAGTGGGAGAATGCTCAAGCTCAAGAAGCTCGGAAGCTTAGTCTTCCAAGGGAGAACATCGCCTAGGACTGAGCTCTGCCCCGCCCTTGGGGAAGAATCATAAGTGTAAGACTGCTGTAGTGTGATTTTCTCTGGTGAGCGAGAGAGGTGTTCCTTCGAAGGGGAAACAAGCTTTGGACTTTGTTCCTCCACCGCCCCTGGTGAAGTTACATTGTTCTCGGCATCGGGGGACCAAAAGTCCGACCGAAGGACAGCAGCACCTGAGCCCAATGGAGTAGGATCGACTTCCAAAGAAGATGCCGAGAGCCTTCACTCAGCACCCAGCTGAAGGAGTCCTCATAGAACTGAACTGGATGGTTCCTTTTCTTCCCTGGAAGTGACCACCTCTTTGCCATGTATTGGTTCTAAATGGTGATCCCAGCAACCTCCTACTTGTCTTTCATAGGAATGAAAGACTAACTATGCTTGGCCTGTACAAGAGTGCATGTACTTGATCAAAATAAAGAATCCCTTCCCCCAAATGAGGAAATCGGTTTAGAATCATATGCTGTACCTGTATGATGATCAATGGGTTGGTATAGATTTAACCATCCTCCCCATTGTGTTAAGGGATGGGATTGACTTCTTTAAATAAAAGGAAAGGCCCTCTGAAGTGCAACTTACCAGCATTAAGTCTGATTTAGCATGTAACGATTTGACTATTTTGTCCCCGAGGGAGGGTGCGGACAGAAGAATGAAGAAGAGCAACTCATTCTGCTGTGCATTCTGGACTTACATCAACAAGTTACCATAGATGAGATGCATTATGCCCCTTGTGGGAGCTGGGCTGGTTACAGAATTACTTGAGCAGCCACCACTGGACCAAGCTCAAAGATCTCAAGGGGCTTGTGGATATGCTTCCGTTGGTAGAAGGCCATGAAGGTGGTCAGTCTCCACTTCACTCCAGCCTTTACCACATGGCCTACAGATAGGTTTCTTCTAAAGGCCATGGTGGGGGCTGTAGCCCTGACCTTGTGAACCCTGGTCCTAGCTGGTACCTCAACCCTCTCATTAGTCGAGGCATATGTTTTAGTTAGTCTTACTAAGCCAGAAAGAGAGTGTTCCCCGACATCTCTTTCTTGGTCTTGCCAGTGCTAATGAAAAATCGGACACTCAGGCTGGAGGTGTTGGGCCAGTTTCAGATAGCACTGCAGAGCCCTTACAGGACACAAAAGCATCTCTTCATTCCCACTTAACAGTTCACAAAGAGAGGAGATGAAGAAAGTCACAGCCAAGTTCTGGGTTTTGGCCACAGACTATGGCACAAAATTGAAGACGACCTCCTCCTACCCCTCAGCATGGGCGACTAAATAAAAGTGTCCATGCAACTCGTCTAATTCTCTTTGCTAATACTAAGGCTAGCCAAAAGACAGTCTTGAAAGTCATATATCTGTCTACCTCCTCAAAAGCTTGTACGGGGTACACATAAGGGCCTTGAGAACAAGTCAAGTCCCACTCCAGGGGCTGGAAGTCTGCTTGAAGCTCCTCGTGAGCATAGAAAACTCCCACAAAGCGAGAGGTCTATAAACCCTTCAGTCGATAGATCTTACTCATGGCAGAGCAGTAGCCTGTGACAGCTGCAATTAACAGGTGCTTCTCTCGGCAAAGGAGGGAGAAGATATCCACAATCTACACTAGAGCTACTCAAACCGGAGCAATATCTCTTCTACACCAACAATTGCAGAAGATAGCCCACTTTCCCCAAAAGACAGCTGGTGAAGACCATCTCAGGTATCCACACATTTCTGCAGTGACATGCAAAAAGCCTCTCACTCAGAGGAGATGCTGGATAGCCTCCACCGGTGAAGATTTAAGGACTTTAAAGACTATTAGCAACTCTGAAGGTGTAACCGACAGAGATGCATGGGTGACTGGGGTGTGTTGATCTACAGCTGGTCTACTCATAAACCAATTGCAGTGTCCACCCTCCCCCCGGCAAGTACGAATACATTGCCTAACATCCATTCATGCCCTGCAATAGAAAAAGAATGAAAAAGTTTGGCAAGGTGCTGGCAATAGATGTGTACTCGACTGATGCCGAATCAAAAGCTCTCTGGCTGGAAAGGGGGACGACAGAGCTCCTCGCCTGTACCTTTCACCTGCTGAATAACCGCTCGTTATCAAAGTTCTAACGACCGTCTCCAGCTCGCACTGAATCAATCTCCCTAATCAACAAATGATAGTTTGCTTACTGTGTAGGAACAAGTAACATATTGAGTAAACTCTTAGTACTACTGCATAATCCTTCATCCTAGAGTAAGTTGACAGTAAGATGATAAAACGGATGATGTTAACCTGACTTCTTATTCTATCATATTCCCAGGTGAGTATTAATTTGTTTCTTTTATTGAGACAATGGTTGGAACTTTAATAGGAAAATCATTATCTTACACTTCATGTTTTTTAGATGTAAACCATTATTGATCATTGTGGGCCTCTCAATACAGCCCAACTGGATAATAATAATTTGTGAAAACACAATTCCTCCTGAATTAGAGGGCCAGAGATTATGGCAGGAACAATATCTTGATCAATTCTTAAGTCAGTCAGTCCTCTTTTCTTACTGATGTGATAGGATCTAGTATGGCAATGATTTTTTATCTTTGAAAAATTATAATTCACTTCCAGATTAAAATTTCTAAGCATTTTAACTACAATGCCAAGAACTAAGAAATTATTTCAAAATAGTTTTATTTAGAAATTACTTAAATTTCATTATCAGAATACTGTATAGGCATTTAAAACAACTTTATTCTACATAAAAACAATTCATTATCATGAATATTTCATAGAAATATTTATAAAAATATATAAACAGTTTCCTTAAATCATTATCAATGTTTTACGTATGTATGATGAAATAGGAATTTTTCTTTTCTAGTAACACTTAATTATGCTTGAAATTTTCCTCTGAATACTAAACTAGTAACTTGCACCAAATAACTTACATACAGCCATATAGCTGCGGGGTCATTTCAAAATATATATCATCCATTACTGGAGAATCATCGATTGGCGAACCGGGTCTGCAATGACGAAATCGGGGGTCATCCAAACAAGTTTGCTTCAAAGTCCCTTTTACCTGAAAAAAACTTGCTATGTACCAAAAACTAACTTTATAAGATAATACAAAATATATTTTCAACTAAAATTAGTTATTTCAATACTTACTAAACACTTGTAATGTTATTAGTTTTAGTAGCTTAAGCCATTAAAAATAAAAATAAAGCAAAGAAATTAACAATGACACAGCAACCAGGGTCTCCTCATCAGCCCAGGCAAATAAATTTAAAAAAGAAAACGCTGTTTTTGTCGCAACCTATTTACGCATCTGCATGAATCCTAAATACTCTTCCCACCAACCCTTCACAAATCATCATCATCATCATCATCATCATCTCCTCCCACGCCTATTAACGCAAAGGGCCTCGGTAAGATTTAGCCAGTCGACTCTATCTCGAGCTACTTCAATACTTCTCAATTCATCATCTCCTACTTCACACTTCATAGTCCTCAGTCATGTAGGCCTGGGTCTTCCAACTCTAGTGCCTTGTGAAGCCCAGTTGAAAGTTTGGTGAACTAATCTCTCTTGGGGAGTGAAAAGAACATGACCAAACCATCTCCATCTACCCCTCACCTTGATCTCAATCACATATAGCCCTTGAGTAATCTCTTTTAGTTTCATTTCTAATCCTGTTCCGTCATTTAACTCCCAATATTCTTCTGAGGGCTTTGATCTCAAATCTACAGAATCTGATGGATATCGTTTCATTGTCATACCACGACTCATGACCATACAGTAACACCAATCGCACTAAACTGATATATAGCCTGATTTTTATATGTAATTTCAGGTGACTTGATTTCCAAATTTTACTTAACCTAGTCATCGTCTGATTTGCTTTTTTCAATCTTTCATTAGACTCAAATTCTAAAGATCCTGTATTAGAGATCATAGTTCCTAAATATTTAAATGATTCCACCTCATAAATCCTTTCTCCTCCCAATGATATTACATGTTCCATTGCATATTCCATTCTCATCCTCTTTGTCTGTCTTCTATTTATCTTGAGCCCGACCTCGTGGGATATTTTGTGCATTCTAGTAAGCAAGCTTTGTAAGTCCTATGGTGTCCAGCTAATATAGACAGCGTCATTGGCACACTCTAGGTCAGCCAATTTCCTGTTACCAGTCCAATCAAATCAAATCAAATCAAATCCTTCTTCACCATCCCCAACTGCTCTATGCATTACAAAATAGGTGATAACACATTCCCTTGGAGTACTCCACTATTCACTGGAAATTCATTTGATAGGACTCCACTAACATTAACTTTGCACTTGCTATGCTCATGAACAGACTTGATCAAGGTGCACACTATCAAAGGCTTTTTCATAGTCCACAAATGCCATCAAAAGTGGATTTCTATATTCTACAAACTGCTGTACCACATGTCTTAAAATGAAAATTTGGTCAGTAAAAATTTTACCTTTTCCAAATCCTGCTAGTTCATCTCTCAGCTTTTCATCGATCTTTCTCTCTTGTCTCTTTAGAATGAGCATACTATATATTTTCATGACAACTAACTTATGTGTGATGTCTGTAATTATTGCAATCAGTCAGATATTTTTTTGCCATTTTCACCAACACTCCTAGCTCCCATTCATAAGTTGTTGCCTCTCCATACCACATTCTACAAAACAATCTCATAAGTACTCTGGGAGTTACTTAATTTTCAGCCAATATTATCTCAGCAGTTATTCCATCATATCCAGGGGCTTTCCATCTCTCTAGTTTTCTAATAATAGCTTCAAATTCAAACACAAAATTTATTCATGGGCACATCAAGGTATTTCCCAGCTTTAGGTATATGAATCAAATTATTTCATTCCATCCAACATTGCCTTTCTTCATCTTTTGTTGTTATAACAGATCCATCTCTTTTTAATGGGTATATACTTCTTTGTCTTGCCTCAGTAGAGACTTCATTATTAATTCTATGAGCAATTCTTACACCATAGCCATTCACTGAATTCATAACCTTGTCAGCCTCATCTGCTTTCCTGTCTAAATAGTCTCTCCAGTCATTCCTGGCTTTTCTTTTGACTTCACAATCAATACTGGAATACTCAACATGCTCTACCTTGAAATTTTCATTACTTCCTCAAAAACATTCAACAATCAGTTTCTGTCTTTGTCTTCTTTTTATAGTATCCCGTCTTCGTCTTCTTTTTATAGTATCCCGTCTTCGTCTTCTTTTTATAGTATCCCGTCTTCGTCTTCTTTTTATAGTATCCCAAGTATAATTTGATATCCATGGTTTTCTCCTTGTAACTGAATGTCCCAAAACTTCACAACCAACAGACTTGATAGATGTTCTTCATATCACACCATTCTTCATTAATTGTCTGCTCTTCATTTCTTGAAGTCTCTAAGACAGCAAACTGATTCTTACATTCAATTGAAAAGGTTTTTCTGTGCTCATCTTCTAGAAGCTCAGTTGTATCAAACCTAAGTATTCTATCTACAATTCTGTTGGGTGCTTTCCGTTTTAATTTCAGTGAGGCAATGAGGAGTTGTTTATCACTACCAATATCTGCACCTCTATAGTTTCTTGCACTTCTCAGATTCCCCCTATCTTTATTAATGCCTATGTGATCTATTTGAATTTTTAATTGCCACATGGTGAAGTCCATGTATATTTGTGGATGTCCTTGTGCTGGAAAAGAGTACCTCCAATAACAAGATTGTTTGTTGAACAAAACCTATAAATTGTGCCCCGTTTTCATTTGCATCTTTGCCAAGACCCTCAACACCCATCACATTCTCTATATTTTGATTATTCCTTCCAACTTTAGCAATGAAGTTACCAATCACAATTTTCATATCTCTCTCTGGGATCTCATCTATTACACTCTGCAGTTGTTCTTAGTATTCATCTCATCTTCTTCAGGGGAATAATTTGCTAGCATATAAGCAAACTAAAATACTGTACTCATATTGCATTGCTTGATTTAAACTTTGCAAGTAACAATCTATTTACAGCTCTCCATTCTGTTAATGCCTTTTCCTACCCATCATTCCTTCACATGTAGAGTGCAATGAGGCATCTCTTAATTGGTACCAAAATACCATGAGCTATACACATAACTAACTCAATCCACCACAAACTGGAAGTCAACAGAGTATGAACTAATTCTAAATTTCAACTACAAAATAACAGTAAGAATCTAAACAACAAAGAACTGAGGGTGGACTGACTTAAGTATTCAATAAAGCATTGAGAAAATTTAATCTGAATACACTACAAAATGAATATCATGCTTGTAAAGAGAAAGGAATTACAGTACTGTATAGAGAGATGAAACAAACTTAATTGTAGTTGGCACAAAGCAGTGATCCTTAGTATGTCTAGAGAACAACAGTTGCATTCCACTCACCAGATCAGTGGTAGTAAAAATTAAAATTATTTACTATATCAAATGTGAAGCTTGGTAGTCAATATATTATGAAAAGTTCCTATTGATATAATCTTAGAGTTTATAATACAAAAAAATATTATTACAGACCTTGTTGACTGATAGTTGACACATATGAACTCTACGGGAAGCGCGACAATAATACTGAGAGCGATCATCCGAGATCTGGAAAACAACACATTCCACTAGTGGGTCCTCAATAGCTTTACTTATCCATTCAATACACACCACAGCTCCATTCCGATACTGAAAAAAAATGAAAACATTTGGTGCTTGACTAAAACTAGGTTGATATAACGGATTTTGAGCAAAGCGAAAAATCTATTTTTGGGTGAGATAGCCATGTCGTCCTGATGGAAGGTTCCTTTAGGTAGCTTTCTAAGGGATATTTGCTACAGTGATACTCCCAGAGAATTAACCATAGGTCTCTAGAATTCTAACTCCTGGCGTGAGTATCCTTAATATATCTTTAAGGATATCGCATAATATCAGGGGACGTATTTTTTTATACGACTCATAGCAATCTTCACCCCGAATAGATTTAACTCTTTGAGGGGGAAGAGTGGCGAACGAAAGGGGAGCCGTTATCAAGGTAACCGGTGGACCTCCTCTACGTACTACTCCGGCCCATCATTCCTAGTTGCATTTAAGCAGGAATAGCCGCAGATATAGTAGTTTCGGGTGGGGTCATTTAAGAAAAGGTGGGTCCATCAGGACGACATGGCTATCTCACCCAAAAATAGATTTTTCGCTTTGCTCAAAATCCATTTTTTGGGCTCGGCCATGTCGTCCTGATGGAAGCTTACCAGAGATTTAACTTGAAAGTACTATATCTGTGGGTTTGTATAAGTGCCTTTACTTTGAATGAGTTCCTTATATGGTCTCCTAGACCCTTATATGTATGACATTACTGTTATTTGTCATATCCACCAAGCTTGGAACTAGCTTAGGGCTTCCTGCCCCCTGTAGGGAAAATGTCGACTTCGACTATAAGGATTCAAAGTTTGTATTCCCATAAGAATGAAAGGGAAACTTTCTAGAGATTACCTATTCGTACTTTGGAAATCGGTACCATCAAGGTGTCTATTTAAGAAAATAGAAAAACTCTAGATTCTTTTATTGATGTACTGAGGATAAAAGAGGAGGCAGATACATTTTTTCTCTTTATTTTCATAAGCAAAATAAATTAATAATGTATCATAAAAAGGAATCTAACCTTGTACATATAAACATCATGGTTATATATATTTCTGTCCTTTAAAGGAAGAATATACATATATTAATTCCTTTTTTAAAAATGCCACTCAATGAATGTGAAGCTAAACTTGTCTAGTTTCACTCAGATGTTGGATATGCTTCAACACTGTCTTCAAATGTTCACACGGCACTAGTGTTATTGGTTAGATTCTGCACCTGTATAGAACAGTCTTTTAATCACCGTAGTGATTTTCACTAAAAGGTATTAACACTAGAAGGTGTTAACACCTATTCACCCGATACACTGTTGAGTCCCAAAACAGTTCACTCTTCATCGCAGCACTAGACGACAGGTTTTATGACACTACCTGCCGCCACCACAAAGCGTTTTATCTCGTGCACTTGCGTCTCATAATGTTTATAGAAGACTCTGGATGATTTCCACCCTGTATATGAGCGGAGCCTCTTAAAGTCCATGTGTTGAAAGAAAATCAACGAAGAAGCAACTTTCCTTGGATCGTGACCTGCGAGTGTGCTGTCAGGATCCGCTCTGCAAATAAAGTAGGTGAGTTTCGCCCTCAGTTGTCTTAGGGATAAGTTTGATCCTGAGGTTTCACCTTGGAAGAGTTGTCCCTCCTTGAAGTCTGAAGTTCTTCGAAGATAGACCTTGAGACACTCTACTGGGCATAGAGAGACATTTTCCTTCAGAGGGCAGGTTCTCCAAGGACCCCACCTTTTGGTGGGCTGCTCGTTTTTGGCGAGAAAGGTAGGATCAGGGAAGAGATTCAGTTCTCCTGTTTCCAAGAACTGAATATGGCCTTCATTTCTGGATAAGGCTACTATTTCACTAACTCTAGCCACTGAGGCTATAGCAAACAGAAATATCTCTTTCTGTGTTAGATCCTTTAGGGTGCAATCCTCATTGTTCATATTCGAAGCATAGTGCAAGACTTTGTCCAACAACCATGTTATGGGCTTTGGAGGGGTTGCCGGTTTGAGTCTAACGCATGCTTTTGGTATCTTATTGAAGATTTCACCTGAAAAGTCCACCTGAAAGGCGTACAGAAGAGGTCTAGTCAAAGCCGACTTACACGCAGTTATTATGGTGGAAGCAAGGCCTTGTTCATGTAGGTGGATGAAAAAGGAGAGACAGAAGTCTATTGAAAGCTACCTAAAGGAACCTTCCATCAGGACGACATAGCCGAGCCCCAAAAAAATATATAGCCACATCTGATTTCTCCAAATTTCTTCCTACAGCCATTTATTTGTCTGTAATAATGATATAAGCCCAAGGAAGCTGTACTGAATTATATAATAAAACCAAAACTTAATCTAATTTGTTTATTAGAATTCCACAAATTTACTCACTTTTCTCCATATCAAACATGACAAAAAATATAATCAAACTTCTTAGAGACAATAGATATTTTATTCAGATTAAATTGTAACCAGTTAGATCATTTCAAATATTAACACCCAAGCCATACAACAATAAAAATTTCAGATCTAAATACTCAGAAACTTTGCAACTTCATATTCATAAATATCCTTGTGCTCTTTGCACTCACCAAGAGAGATTAGTTCACCAGACTTTCAACTGGGCTTCTCAAGGCACTAGAACAGGTGGAAGACCCAGACCTACATGGCTGAGGACTATGAAGCGTGAAGTAGACAATGACGAATGGAGAGGTATTGATTCAAAAGCTCAAGATAGAGACGACTGACAAAATCTAACTGAGGCTCTTTGTGTCAATAGGCGTGGAAGGAGGAGATGATGATGATAATGATGACAGTACAGTACTTGAAGCTAAAATAAACAAGTCAACTTATCTAATAAAATTCTAAATAAATAAATGGATAAGAAGGGCAAGAGTAACTTAAAAAAATATTCATTTTCTACATAGTTTAACCATGGCTTTACCAGCTGCAGTGGTGAGCCAATTGGATAAAATTTCAAACATTCCTCCAGACCAGGTTAAATTTCTCAACACTTATTCATGAATAAACAAATTAGTTCTTATGAAAAAAAAAAAAAAATTGCAGGAGAGGAGGAAGTGGTAAACACAAAGAAACATTGCCGATGACAATGCGAAGGGAGGATGGATATGAGAATTGGGTTGAGCTCCGAGAGATGGTACAGGAAGGGACATATAGTGCGAGTTCATTGAAGCCCTAAGTATCCCGTGGGTGCCTGAAGATTAAATTTGAAAATAGATTTTCTGATTTTTTTTCTTTTTTTTTTTTTTAAAGACTTAGCATGGATTGATAGATAAAAATTATGCAATCAAATAATATATGTAAACTTTTACAGTTGATATGCATTCTTTGGTAAGGTTTTAAGAGTTAAATCATAATATACATTGAATCAAAACTCTGAACAATTCAAAAGACATGTTCCTTTCGAAGGCCAATGAAGTGCCGATGCCCCTGATGTTGTGAAAAAATTAATCATAAGGCTTGGCGGATTTGGAGGAAGGTTCACCCCTCGCCAAGTATGCCCTTCGCCAAGTACGCCCTACGGATCGCCTCCCAGAGCCAGAAGGAGATCGTGTTCTTCGAGATCGCCCTCTTCACTTTCCCCGTAATCACGAACAGGCTCTTGAGAGCGGAGGTCCTTGAGAGATATTTCAGCACCGCCCTCACCGGGCACAACAGCAGGTCCTTCGGGTCATTTGTCCTGGGGATGGCGGGGATGGAAAACTCGTTGAACCGCGGGTCAGCTACCGCCAGGTTCCGTGTCTTTGTCACAAAGGAGGGGGGTGAACTTGAAAACCCGCTCCTTCCACCCATGTGAGTGGAACACATACACTAAGAGCCCATGGAGCTCACCTACCCTTTTGGACGAGGCCACGGCGAGAAGAGGCATCGTCTTCAGAGTAAGCTCCCTGTCCATAATTTGCGCAGAGGCTCAAATGGAGCTTCTCCAGGGTGCCAAGGACCTTAATGATGTCCCATGTGGGTGCCTTGAGGGTCCTGGGGGGGCATGCCTGCAAAACCCCTTCATCAGCATTGAGAGCTGCTTGGAGGAACCTAGGTTCAACACCTTGAGGAAGAAGACCTGACCCAGGGCCACCTGGAATCCCTTCACTGCCGGAACTGACTTGCCCTAATCGAGGCATAAATGGACGAGGAAGTCCGCGATGAGTGGGATTGAGGCATTGAGGGGCTCTATGCCCTCCTTGGCACACCATTTTCCGAAGGCCATCCACTTTGCCCGATACATGGCTCTCAAGGATTGTCTGAGGTTACCCGTCATCTGAGCGGCTATCCTTCTCTACCCTTCTTAGCAAACGCTGAATAGTCTCCATGCATGAAGGGAGAGGTATGGGAGGCTTTCATGGAATGCGTACTCCAGAGCTTCTGCTGGGTATGGCACTGGAGAACAAAATACTGGCCCATTTGCGTTCAGCCTCTTCGCGAAGAGGTCCAGACAGGGAGAGCCCCCCTTTCCTATCACTGTCTTTGCCAGTTCCGGATGAAGGGACCATTCAGCCGCCAACACCTTTCCCCTTCTGCTGAGCACATCAGCGACAGCCTTCCTCTTCCCCGGAATGTATCTGGCCGTCAGGAAGATGGTTTTGTCCTCAGGCCCTGACAGGATCTCCACCGACAGGTGGTGAATCCGACTGTCACATTGTCACCCATCAGGGCCGCTCTTCTCCCCACTAACTAGTTTACCGGTTTGAGGAGGGCCCTCCGCACTGCCAGAAGTTTGAGCTCATTCATGTGGAGGGCCTTTTCCTCCAGGACCACAGTCCTGCAGCAGTTTGATCAGGAAGATGAACTCCCCATCCCTCCCTTGACACTTCCGTGAAAAGGAGGACCTCCCGAGGAGGATCGAGTAGCGAGACCCCTGCTAGAGTCTTCCTGGGGTCTAACCACCACTGGAGAGCCTCCCCGGTTGACTGGGGTAGAAAATTTCTCACTGACGGATGTCTAGCCCTAGGGCCTGCACTTCCTTCAGGTTTCACTGGGCCAGTCGCAGCATCAGTCTTCCTTTGGGGAAGAATTTCTCCAGGGACACCAGGACCCCCACTAGCCTCTGCCACTCTTTCAGAGATTCCGGTTCTCCCTTGATGAGAGGCCTCGCTTTTTCTTTTAACCTCACGACCCTCTCCATCATCGCGAAGGCTTTGGCCTACCTATGTCCTGAGAGATAGGAAGGGAAAAGGAGGGCCTTGCCTCCCTTAGGGCTCTGAACCAGCGTTCCAGCCCAATGGAGTGGTGCTGCGCTCAAGCAGGAGCGGACTCCGGGAGGTTATTGGAGCTTTCTAATGAGGCTAAGGACCCTTCAGAAGGACGAAACTTTCTCGACCACCTCATCCTCTGGGTGGTCCCTCCACCCCTCCTCCAAAGCCCACTCTGCAGTATTGGGAGCTCCACTAGGTGGTCCCTCCCATGGTGGCAGATGATCTCCCCAGAGATACAGTTCCCCTGATGAAGGGCCCTGTGTCGCTCTTCCTCCTTTCGGCTTTGCTTGGCCGTTGGGGCTAGACCTGGAGTCGTAAGACAGGCCTAGAGAAATGACGTCCCCTCTCAAAGTCCTCTGCCCCCTCTCGATGTGCTCAATACTTGGCGGCAGGAAGCGGAAGCGGGTAAGAGGCGACATCCAGCGGTAGAAACTTCTCCCAAGGGGCTGGGGGAACGGAGTCTGCAGTTTCCCACGTGGTAAGGGATCCCTCAGCGTGGACCTGAACGGGGTCCTTGGGGTGCCCTAATAGGCCTCTTGGGCCCATGAGGTTGGATCAGTACCAAGGAGTCGCTGCCAGGGGGCTAAGGCCGCCACCCTGACGGCGGAAGGTTGATCCTCCACCAGCGGAGGGGCAGAGGAACTGGTCGCAGGTGGTGGAAAGCAGGACGGCAGGCCGCACCAAGCAGCATATAGACGGCAATGTTGGCCGCTCCCCGACAGCTTGAGAGGGTTCTGGCTGGATAGGGCGACGTACCGGCGGTTGAGCGGTTTGGGCCACGTGGAGCCACTAGCCGGACCATAGGACCACCCGCTGAGAGGGATGCACAACCCTGGAGCAGCTGTTCCAGAATAATTGGAGGGATGATATACTGTATCTTGGAAAAAGAACGGTAAATCTTATTCTTCCCGCTCCCTTCAATGTGGGGCAGGTCCCTTGAACCCAGAAGAGACCGGCTTCTGGAAGCCGCTGAGCGGAAGCTGGGACCGTCATCCCATGAGCGGATAGGTGAATGTCTACATGCAGCCGGACAGAGGCGGCACCCGCCGTCAGCATGTAGAATGATGGTTGGCCATCCTGCCCTCAACAACCCCGGTCCTGTTACCTCCTCTGCCACCATAGGAAGCCCTGGAGACAAAGTCACCGAAGAATGGGTGCTGTTGAACACGCCGAAGGACGGGACCAACTACCCTTCCACGAGGGCGACATGTCCCTCTTCGACTTTTTCCGTTTCTTAGTGGCCATTTAGCCACTGAACATCTCTACCCTTCCTCGAGGGTGAGCAAGTGTCTCTCGGGAATACACACGACCCCAGCAAGAAGTACACAAATCATGAGGATTAACCTCCATGTGTGAAAGGAAATTGCACACAACATCCCATTAACACTAGCAGAGTCCACTTAGTGAACATTCATGTTTACACCTGGGCAATGATGTTGCACATGCACAGATCCATATTAGATCATAGTAAACACACAGAACAATTCAAGTAACACATGCTACGAGCACAAAGTAAAACACTAGCCCTCGTAGGAGAGGCAGAAAGTCAACCACGCACGCGTACGACCAGAGGTAGTTGCCTGAGGCGTCCCTCTGTCTAGGGCATGCTGGGAAAACAAGAGGTGTCAGGGTCATGCATGTGAGGTGGGGGTTTGATAGGGTACAGGCCTGTCGGGGGGGAACTGGTCGGTGAACTGTCTCCTTAGAGGTCTCATATACATTGGTCAATGGTAAGAATTAGTGTTGGAACAAATTCATATTTTTGCTATACATGTAAAGGATACTTTAAAATTTAACTAACAATTTCCCAAGAGGTAAATATGGACATTTAATATTTCTTCATACTGTGTCCCTCAAATTTTTTTATAGAAAGAGAACAAAAGAGGTTTCCTTGTACCATATACAGTATATACCCTAACAAAAAAATAAAGGACAAAATAATGACTTACTTTGATTTCTGCCAAACTTCTTACTGGCTCATAGGAAATAATATAAGTACCACACATCCATCCATGTTTATGAAGTACTAGAAAGAGAAAATGAAATATAGTCATAATCAATCTCTGACACCACCATTCAGTTAGCTCTTTATGTGTTGCAGAAAATTTCATAATTCTAACCATCCTTTGCATTTAGATCTTCACATCCTGTATCATCCTGTACATAGTACTAGGTATCCAGTTAATTCTTACTTTACTAGGCAACCAGTCTTACCTTCATCATGAGGCTCAACACTATACAGTATTCTAGAAGTTTTATTCCAGCTGAGACCAGATTAGGGAATGATCTTCCTAATTAGGCAATCGAATTGTTGGAACTTTAGAACTGTCGTGAATGTGTGTTGAACAGGTTGACACGATTATCTTTTCATTGATTATATATGACAGATCTATTTTCACGTTGTTACCGATTCTAAGACAATTTATATTTTCAACTATTACTTCTCATAAGTAGTTTCTTTATTTCCTTACTGAGCTATTTTTCCTATTGGAACCATTGGGCTTGTAGGATCCTGTTTTTTACAAAAAGAGCTGTAGCTTATCTAGTAATAATGATAATGAAAAGTACACACAATCTCATTTTCAGTAATAATTGCTGATTACGTTGCGAGATTTCCTGGAAGTTCATAGTTCTGTACTTTCTACACAATTATCCCTTTTCATGGAAAAATTTGCTAAGTTCAAACAATCTAAGAACACTAACGCATCCCGTTATTACCAGTCTCTCTTTCTTTTACCATTTTTCAGGATTGAAAAAAATATATACAATCATAAATAAACATTTATTAAGCTATATGATAGAATTACTGTAGATGTAAACTCCCATTTTTAATAGGGTTGAGTTAAGATAAATTGAACAAAAATATCCTGAAAAAGGCCTGGTGCTTGAATGCCAAACTTTTGGTTGAAAGGATGTACTCAAAGGGTTAAAATATCAACAAAAATTTCTCCCACTGCCACACTTTCCTCTCTCCAAGGGATAGTTATGCTACAACCTAACCACCATGCACTGAAAAGTGTGTGGAAATAGCTGACCCTGGGAAGGAGGCGGCAAACCCGGTTAATAAGTGCAAAAAGAAAAAAGTACCAGCTGTTGTGAAAATATACTTATAATATTGATGGTGGGGATATGAGAAACAAAAAGTATTCTAAGAATAAACTTGAAAGGTACAATAAAGAGTATTAACCAGGCTGGAGAAATATAGACATGAAAGAAGTTAGCAGTAAGATGGAGGGGAAGAGGGCTTCACCTAGTGGCGGAGTCTCCCCTTGATTACTAAGAAGCCCTTCATTAGTTTTCAATCACCAATCCATCATTCAGTCTATCTTGATAGGTAACAAGCAATTGGTAATATCAACTGGTTTGCATTTACTGAAACAAAATCAGTCACTGAAAAATCAACATTAGATTTTGGTTATTTTTTAAATAATAGTCAACTGAGCTGTTAATAGAACAATTAAACTTACAGTTCTTGTAGAGCATATAATGAGACTCGAATGGTCCAAGATCAGGATCTAAAAGATTGAAATCTGGAAAAACAAAGAGTATTTTAATATTTTACAAAGATTATCATAATATTTAACAAAGATATCCACTCCTAAGATAATCATTCCATATTTTCTACGAGTTGGACAAAGAAAAGATTTTAATGATGGAATAATGAAGGAGAAAATTTTATTAAAAATAATAAGCTTTAATGTTAGTGTACAGGTACACATTGCTACTGTATATTAAATTTCATATCATGCCACAAGACAAATTTCACCTGTACTGTATATTATAAATAGAATTTATCGCAATGCAATCTAAAAATTTAATTTCTTTTTCAAAACTACATTATTTACTATACAGTACAGTACAGAATTTCAATTGGCATAAGGGATTTTGACTCTTTTGACCAATAAAAAAAATAATTCAATTTTTTTTTTTTTATTATAACTTCATTTATTTAACATAATCTTTAGCACATATTCCCAGACACTTATTGCAAGACAAAAATATAAAGGTTATGAATGAACGTGTGACGCTACCTAGAAATCCCAAACAGACAAATATAATACAGTACTCTATTTGGGAGCATGGATCTCCAAAACGCCTGACATATCTTCAAAGCACAAAATAACAAGAGCTACGAAAAACACGTCCGAACGTTCACGGGTGCTAACAAGGAATGATGAGAGAAGGTTAGGTAGTGGTGGTGGTGGTGGGGGGGGCAGTAGCTGTAGTGAACGACACCTCGTAGTAACGGGGGATTTTGAGGAGGGAGAAGTCTAATTGGTAAGGGATCTCTGGTAGTGGTATCACTCGCCCCAGTTTCAGTACCGATACCCTTTAGGGGTGAGCGAGCTGGACATATTCCTAGCATTCCATGCAACTTTTTTCTCTGGTATATTTAGCAACATTTATACCTTTGAAATAGTGCTTTAAGGAACATTTCACTGGGTGACACAGGTTCCTCGCCCAGAAACAGATTTTTCCTTCGTCAAAATCCCTTTTTCAGATCTGAAAAAAGATTTTTAGCAGTTCCATAACTGACACCTGGTGTCCTTGAAATATATTATTATTTTTATAGTCAAAAGAACATTAGCAATTCCAGAACTGACATCTGGTGTTCTTAAAATAGATAACGCGATTATTTTTTAGTCACTTTCAACTAGTATATATGACTTGACCATGTACTGTATAAGTATATATCAAATGTCATGCCTAAAAATTTTACCCATTACTCATGAATTATAATATTGCTGTAACTTTTCAGCACCTAGTGAACCTTGTGATACTCCCCTAGAGACAAAGAATTGAAAGCAATCATGCTTGAGTCCTGCTCAAACTCTAGTTTCTTGTAATGTCTCCAACCTCACCATCTTTATGAGATAAGAATGGGTATTAAGGGGGTTTAAGGGGAGCCTATAGGTCTACCTGCTGAGTCATCAGCAGCCATTACCTGGCCCTCCCTTGTCCTAATTTGGGTGACGAGGGGGGCTTGGGTGCGGATCACATGTATATAGTCAGTCTCTAGGCCAATATCCTCCTAGCTAGGGTAATGTCACTCCTCTTTCTTTCTTTAGCATTCTTGATACATTAAGGCCTCTAGGCAGCCTATAAATTGAGGAGGTAATCTAGAATATTATAGGTCTGGGTGGACTGCCAGGTTAATGGGTCTTGAGAGACAATTACTAATAACCAAACTGCAGTTTATAATTAACCTTGAGATTTTATACATCCTGCTGAAAGTTGTATGTTCTCTTTTCCCAGCTGCTTAATCTCTCTTTTAAGCTTTCCCTGGCTTCTGCATCAGGTTCCTGAAACTTGGCGGTGGTGGTCAGAATATCATCCATTTCCTCCATGTGTTCTTTCCTTTTCCAAGATGACATACAACACTTTAATACTAATAAAAATGGTCAATGTTTCGTAAATATATGCACACTTAACCGTACCAATATTGTACTAATTTGTGATTTTGTAACAGTGGTTTATACACTGACAAAACAGCTTGCATTTCTAAAAAGCCATAATGTTATCTACTATACTAGATAGCAGATGCATTTTGAATTTTATATCTGAATTTCTTATTGCACTTTTCTTTATAATGAAGTGTATTTCCACTGCTCAACTAATGGATAACAACGTATAAATTTAGGCCATATGGCTGGCACTGAAGATCGGGAGACTATTCACCGTCCAAGTGCATCCAAGGGAAAAGGCCGCACCAGCACTTTTAAGTCAAAGTTTAAAAAGGTATGACACCAAGATGGAAGAAAGATTAAGTCAAGTTTAAAAAGAGGATAGACTCCAAGATGGAAGAACGATTAAGTCGTTTTAAAAGAGGTTGGACATCAAGATGGAAGAAAGATTAAGTCAAGTTTAAAAAGAGGTTGGACACCAAGATGGAAGAAAGATTAAGTCAAGTTTAAAAAGCGGAAACTCACCAAGATGGGAGAAAGACTAAGTCAAGTTTTAAAAGAGGTTGGACACCAAGATGGAAAAAGATTAAGTCAAGTTTAAAAAGACTATAGATACCAAAATGGAAGAAAGATCAAGTCAAGTTTAAAAAGAGGTTGAACATCAAGATGGAAGCAAGGTCAAGTCAAGTTTAAAGAGGTTGGAAACCAAGATGGAAGAAAGATTAAGTCAAAGTTAAAAAGAGGTTGGAAACCAAGATAGAAGAAAGCAGATTGGAGCAGACATACTATAGGGGTGGAAGAATAAAAACGACTGCAGCTGGGGACCGTAAGGATTTTGCAAGAAGCATTAAGTAGTGCCTACAGTTAAATCAACTACCTTGATGAAATCCCTAATTGAGAGCTGAAACAGATGTCAGTAAGGTAAATCACTAAACTTCACTTGTTAGGCAGAATAGTTAGGCAGAATACAAATTACTTGAAAAATCTGAAATTTGTTCCAGCACTAATCCAAACCCTCGTCCTTTAATAGAAGACTTATCTTAGGAGGGAAGTTTCTATACAGAATGTGGCTAGTTTATAATTGGGGGAACTTGCACGAGGGTAAGAAGCGAGAGCAAAAAAAACTTCAGTTCGGGGGGCGGACACAAAATCTGAAGAATACCTCTTAGCTACCATCTTCCTCTTCCTGCCGTACTCAGACCATTGGGAAAGTGGCCACGACAGGTACTCGTCACAGGGATAACTGCAAACAATCATACCCCGTGCAAAAAGGGCTCAAAGAATGAGGATTAAGATCCTACCCATTAATAAACCTGACACAACCAAAGACCAGCCCCACATGCCTATGTGTAGATTTCCATCACAAGCACAACTGGTCACCATGAAGAAAAATAGTTATAAAAAAAATATCCAAATTTTTAGTGCAGAGAAAATTAAAAATTCGTAGATAATTTGTATTTTTCCTAACTATACAAACCTTAGCTATTTATTAGGGGTTATACTTTCGGAGGAGCTGGAATGAAGCGCTATTAAAATTTAGTGAGGGTTAACTACCCACACTGCTAGTTAGCGGGGGTAGGGGGGGGGGTAACTTGCTACCACTCCCGGTCCCACACCTGTGATTTAGTCACTTTGCTTGGAGGTAGGACTTCAAGGGGGATAGGGCTGGCGGGCAAGTTTGGTTAAATAGCTAAGGTTTGTATAGTTAGGAAAAATACAAATTATCTACGAATTTGTCATTTGTTCTATAACTGGAATACAAACCATGTTTTTAGGGGTGACTCACCCATTAGGAAGGGTGGACGTCCCTGCCAATCTGGCTTTTGGCTTTGCCTGGGGGCTCCTTATCCGAGTATGATAGTACTAAAAAATAAGGAGTCCCTGCCCTCGCTAAAACCTTGCTACACAAGGTCCGCGGCCTACGCTAGCTGTGTGTTGAGACATGGAGAAGTGTGACTGTCTAGGTAAAGTTATTCCGAGTCGATGTAGGAAAAACCTGACGTAACCAAGACTTTCCCAATACCACCTCGCCAGGGTATGGGGACGCAACAGTGTTAGCTTAACACTAGGTACGCAAGGGAGCATGGTTTACCTGCAGTGGTTTGAGGTCAGCTTATGCAGAGAACCCAGGATGCTGCTTTCCCCACGAGAGGGTAGGATAAAGAAAAAAATAAGAGCCAGTCAAATCTTTTCATTCACGCAGGCTAAAACCAGGTAACAGTGCCCTCAACCTTCTGCTACTTGTCCAATACGGAGCTTGAGGTATACAACCAGCTGTTGTGCAGCCACCACCGGACCGATAGAGATTGTATCGAGTTCCTGTGGGTCACGTCTTGCAGGAGAAAGGTTGTGAAAGTCACCTGGAACATTCACATCCTTTCTTGTAAAACCTGCATCACAGAGTTATCTGCTAAGAAGGACCAGGGGCATAGCTATGCCCCTGACACTGTAAGTCATCATGTCGAGATGATGTTTCGGTGATCCTTCTCTAGTCTCTCCCAGTGCTGATGACAAGAGAAGGGACCCGGGTGGGCTGTTGCCGTTTTCTTCAAGTAAAGTCTCATACGTTACCCTGGGTACAGTAACGGATGATCTCGATCGTCCGTTACCGAGTGGAGACTTGTGTAGGATCTGTCACCTCTGGAGACTGTGTCTGGCGACATACTCAGGGACAAAACTGAACATTGTCTTTCGCCCTTCTCGATAATGGGCGATGTCGAAAGAGAGACCATGAAGTTCCTTGACTCGTATGGTTGCTGTCTGAGTGTGTAGGAACATTGTCTTCTTAAATCAGGAGAAAATTTGTTGCCTGGTGAAGTGGAACATAAGGAGGTCTCTTTAGAGATCAGAGAATTTGAACCATGTTCCGAGAGGAAGGTCTCGATTCCGACTGGAGAAAGGAAAGTTGTAAGTCCGTATGAGTTAGGAAAGGTCTATCGATGAGAGGATGTCCCTTTATTTCAGTTTGAGGGTGAAGGATCAAGGTTGAGTGATCATCTTTACTTGTCGAAACTAAATAGGGGGTCTTTTCCTCTTGTATATACTCAAGGATTCCGCTATTGCTGGAATAGAGGTATCGAGTGGAGAGAGACACTTTCACATGACACCAACCACACAAGACGTCATATTGCCTGGTAGTCTGATGCTGAGGAATTCCTCTGATATCTAGACAATCTTTTCGAAAAAGAGGTACAGTGGAACCTCTACATCCGAACGTATCTACATCCGAATTTTCCAACATCCGAAGTAAAATTCGAGCAAATTTTTGACTCTACACCCGAATTTTATTTCGACACACGAAGTAAGCAATTTTCGTCGTACCGGTTGTATCCGAATTTTTCGACACGCGAAGTACAATTCGAACACGTTCCTACTCTACACCCGAATTTTTTTTTCGACACCCGAAGTAAACAATACTCGTATGCGTAGTCGGTGCTCATAGCGCCTGATGTGTTTTTTATTTCCGCCAATAGAAGGCAGCACTTCAACCTCGGAGGGACCCTCAATTAGCGTGGCTTGGGTCAGTCCTCTGTTCTCGTTGGTTTTCTGTGGTTGTGCCCTGTGCGTTCTGCTATTAATTGTGTTTTAATCGTGATTTTTTACGTTCATCCTTTTACGGTATTTTACGAAAATCATGGGTCCTAAAAGGCTTAGTTTCGCAAGTGGTAGTGGTAGTGGTGAGAAAAGGAATAAGGGAATGCTTTCTTTAGAAGTAAAGCAAGGAATTATTGAAAAGCATGAGCGTGGCGTCCGTATGAGTGAACTTGCAATAAGTTCCGCGCAAATAAAAGAGGTGTTAGGAAAGTATCAAGACGTGGTCGACTTCATCGACAAATACCATCCAAAGAAATTGCAGGTTTGTCGTGTAGTTGCGCAGTTTGATGATGTTTCCCTAACTTATTTTCGAAACATTCTGAAAAGCTGTACCAAGCAACTTTCTATCAATAGCTTCTTTAAAAAAACTACGAAGCGAACTCGTGATGAAGAGGAAGGAAGTGGTTCAAAGAAAACAGCAAAGAGTGAAGAGAAAAAAATTCAATCAATTTTAAGTGTAGAGAGTGAAAGTGATTAAAATTAATCATCAAAAAGAAAAAAAGAAAATGTAAAAAAAAATATAAATTATAAAAAAAAAAAAATAAGCTAAGTTATGTTAAAGTTCACTTGGTGTAAGTTAGAATAAGTTACGGTAGTGTAAGTTCATCGTAGTTAACCTCTCTACCTCCTCGCCGCCCGTCCGTCTCCTCTCTGCGTAGCAAGACTAACAACACCTGCGCTGGAGTTTCTAAGGTAAAGTGACGCTAAAAACCCGTTTCTTATTTATCATTTTTTGCTAATTCTTCTTATTTACATGTCTATTCTTCTTATTTACATGTCTATTATCTAATTTAGTGTTCATTATTCTCATGGGAAAATTATGTGTAGTAGTTTATTAAGAAGTTATCATAGGTTTTTGGGCTCAACCACGGATTAATCCTATTTCAATGTATTTTTATGGGAAAATTCGTTTCGACATCCGAACATTTTCTAACATTTCTACATCCGAAGTTGGTTCTGGAACGGATTAAATTCGTATGTAGAGGTTCCACTGTACTGGGTAGTCTCCAGGCGTACCATCATAGCAAAGCTATAGCTTGTGGTAGGTGTCGAAGTGGGTTGTCTGTGATGTGCAGAGGGTTCTCTTGGAGACTATCAGGGCTGTAAAAGGTTTGGAAACCGTTCTGCATAATGCCATAGCAGAGCTAGGAGAGTCCTTGAGAGGTTGACCGATGTTCTAGCCTTCTTGAGTGTCCTCCAGATAAAACAGGGACGAGACGTAAATGTCATTGTTGTACCCACCGTTGTTGCCAGAAAGGCTTGGGGTCTAGGGCTGGGGAGCAACGGCAGCCTGAGATTCAGGAGCGTTGCGAACAGATCCCTAGTTGGAGGACCCCGTAAAGTCGGGACTTTGTCGGCTACAAGGCGATCCAAAGACCATTCGGTATACCTTGTCTGAGATGCTGTGCACAGATTGTCGGCGAGCACGTTATTCTAGTCTGGAATGAAGCGAGCTGATAGTGGTACCGAACAGACTTTGGCCCATCTTAGTGTTTATACTGTTAGATGGGAAGAGGCTACGAGCAAGTTCCTCCTTGCTTGCCCATGTGAGTCTCTATGTGGTGTGTGGTGTTGTCGCCCATCACATTACTGAGTGGTCTGTTAGGAACCGATGAGGCTTCTGAAGGACCGGAAAGTTGGCCTTCATCTCTTAAGAGATTCAAGTGAACGTACTTTCGGACTCTGTCCAGAGGGCTGAGGTCGTGCGGTGCAGTACTATGGTCCCTCCTCTCTTCTTTTGATGTGATCTAAGCACAACATCAAGTCCGAGGGGTGGGGAAGGATGAGAAGGTTATGCTTCTCTGTAGATTCTCGACCGACACCCATCCCTTGAGGTTTGTCCAAACTTCTGGTCCCATGGGGGTCAGAATTTTCGGGGGATCGAGGGCCTGATTCCAGTCCGACTCAAGTCACTTAGGAATGGGAGTTGTTCTCGTTTTCGAGAAGGTTTTCTGGAGATTGGTCTCTAGAATCATTCCCAGATACACCAGTCCTCTGGGAGGGAGGTAGGGAAGACTTCCGCAGGTTTACCCTGATCACTGGATCTTGGTAAAAAGACCTCAGAAGTTCCGGTGCTAATGCAAGGTTGCCACTGAGTTTGCCAAGGTCAGTCAGTCGTCCCGAAACGGAGGAGACAGAAGCCGATCCTGTGAGACCAGGATGGGTGTAGTGGAAAGACCGAAGCACAGTGCCCTGAGCTGGTGTTTCTTGTTTGCCTAGACTGAATCTTCCAACCTTCCTAGATGGATGGTTTGGGCCTGGAAGTAAGTGTCCAGAGTGCAAATGAAGACCTGAGGTCTTCGCCCTTGTTCGAACTCCAACATGGTGTGGATATCGTCCCAAAGGGACAGCTCCTTGTAGATCGTTTTGCATGGTAAATTGTCGACACTGGAGTCTTGACTCGTGTTGTAAAGGATCAGACGCGATACCCAGTGTAAGAATTCTTCCCCGAGGGAGAATTCTTTTAACTAATAGAAGGAAGGCAACACTTATCCTTACCATGCGCCCTGATGGGATTGATGCTATTCCTTAGAATAGAATCAATCTGGCGAATGTTAATCAATGGTTAACTGTTGGGTATCGTGGTTACTGTGCAGTTGGAGAGTGCTCGCAAGTAGTTCCCTGTCGACAAGCTGTTGATGAGGGTTGTCGAACGTTTGCCGATCACTTTAGTGTGATGGCGAACAGCCAGTAGCGAGAAGTATGTTGTATACCTTCTGATCTAGGGAACTACGGGCAGAGGTTGACTAGTAAGTCCGAGTCACGAACTGCTGGCAAATTGCCGATGATCGGTGAATCGGCGGTCTGTGAGCCGATGGTGAGCTAGAGATCAGCAAGCTGATTATGGTCCCTCCTGGTTGGTCAGAGATCAGCAAGCTGAAGATGGACTGGTCAGAGATCAGGGAACAGAGTTCAATGATCGAAGAAAGATGAGCTGCCCATCGGTGATCTGGTGATCAGCAAGCTGATGACTGGTTATTGACTAGCAATCGGTGATTGGAACACTAGCAATCGAAAATCGGTAATCATTGGAGGGACTAGAGATCAAAGATCAGCTTTGAGCTAGCTAATTGGCGATCTGGTGATCGGTGACGTAGCGATCAGTAAACCGCGAACTAGCCATCAGCAAACAGTGATCCAGAGATCAGACTGTTGATGGTTTCCTGTTTGCAGACGGTGGTCTGTCAAGGAAAAAAAAAACTTCAGAAGAGACAGGGACCAAGGATTCCCCGTTTCGATTCCCCTTGTAAGATGGAATCTTCTGGATCTTGAACCCTTCTGTGAAGCCTCTTTCCTCTTTTCACGGTGGCAATGTTAGGTGTTTGTGGGCGGAATGGGGCAATAGTGACCTGTCCAAAAAGTTTTATTCCTTTTTTTCTGCCTATTGCGCGAGTGTGCAGGAGAGTACTGAAGTGATGGCACACAGGATGATGCTGGAGCCCAATTTCTGCCTGGAGAGCAGGCAAGCGCTGGCGCATTAGATCTGCGAGCACTGGCTCTTTGGCAAGAGCTGGCGCATTGGATACAAGACCGCAACTGCGCACGTGGGCGCAGGAAAGTGCGGAAGAATGCTGGCGCACAGTAAGGCACTGTGTAGTTTTATGCAGTCTCCCTAGAATGCGCCAAAGCATGTGACTGGTTGCGCAAGGACGGGTGCATTGGCATGTGCATGAGAGTACTACTTGGAGACTCTTGGCACGCGCATGTGGAAGACCATTGGCGCGGGAAACCGTCGGCACGCGAGCGTGGAAGACCGTCAGCGCGAGCGCGGAAGACCGTCGGCGCGCGCGCGGAAGACCGTCGGCACGCGCGCGGAAGACCATCGGGGCGCGCGCGTAACACCGCCGGCGCGCACGCACAGAAGACTGTCAGCACGAGCAGAAGACTGTTGGCGCGTGCACGCAAGACTATTGGCGCATGCACGCGCAAGAGCATTGGCGCGCATATGCGCGGAAGACCATTGGGCACGTGCGCAGGAGACCGTCGGCGCCCCCATGCGGAAGGTCGTCGGGGCACGTGCCCGAGAGACCCTCGCCGCCCGCGCGCAGAAGATTGTCGCAGCGCACGGGTGGCAGGAGGGAGCTGGTGATCCTCAGAAGAGTCCAGGACTGAAGTCCAAGGACTAACTGTAGCGTAAGGTAGTGTTAGTAGGTCGGCAGGTCAGCTGGCAGGACGACCAGAAACTGGGATGAGCCCTTTGGAAGGGCAAGCATCCACCGATGGGGACCGTAAAAGGTCCGCGGAAGAGTCCAGGACCGAAATCCAAAGGACTACCAGTGGCGTAAGGTTACGTTGGTAGATCGGCAGGTCAGCTGATAGGACGATCAGGAACTGGGATATACCCTTTGGAAGGGCAAACATCCACTGATGGCAACCGTGAAAGGTCCACAGAAGAGTCCAGGACCAAAGTCCACGGACTAAGTTGCAGGGCAAGGTTGCGCTGGTAGGTCTGCTGGTAGGATGATCAGGAACTGATGAAGCCCATGAAGGCCGGTGGACCAACAAGCTGCCCTTAGGAAGAGTCCAGGACCGAAGTCCATGGACTAAGTTGCAGCGCAAAGTTGCGCTGGTAGGTCTACTGGTAGGATGATCAGGAACTGATGAGCAGAGTGATCCTCCGAAGAGGTGTCTCTATGAGTGGCCTCTCTCGCGAACGAGAGGTGAACACTTCATAGAAGAGACTTGATGACGCCCATGATGAGACCCGTGAGGGCCGGTGGAACAGCAAGCTGACCTTCAACAGTAGCGATCCTTCGAAGAGGAGTCTCTATGAGTGGCCTCTCTCGCGAACGAGAGAGGTGTACACTTCATAGAAGAGACTTGCCTAGACTGTGTTCTGTCCCTGAAGGAAGAGACACCCAGCAAGGGGAAAGAAAAGTCTGGGCGAAGGCAGCAACAGCAGTCTGAGACAATGAATTTATTAAGATGTGGGAAGTTCTCCCTCGGAAGGGAGAAACAACCTCACACTTGGGGAGGAAACTTTCCCTTGGAAGGGAAGTTGTCCAACCCCTGGAGGCGAACCTCCTGGTTAGCATTCTAAGATGATCTGAAGTGCTGGTCATGTTGTCATGGGAGTACTTCTAAGAGAAGGGATGACGCCTATGACGACGTCCTCTCAGGGACGGCAGTGACAGCAGATTCCCCAGGCATGAACAGAACAGCTCTGCTTCGTCGGCACTCTTAGTCGAACAAAGAAAAAACTGCATAGTTAACTGGGAAAAAATAAAATTAATTATTTAACAGAAAATTCCCTAGGGAGGAACTTCAATGAGGAACCCCAAGGGAACAACATATATTGCGCCCAACCTTCCCCAGTCGATATCCACGGGAGAAGGGGGTAGCGGAGTAACTGTAATAAAATATGATATTTTAATTATAAAATAAATTTTTGAATATACTTACCCGGTGAATATATAATAGCTGCAACTCTGCGGCTCGACAGAAAACACACTCAAAAACTCGCGAGCGATCGCTATGAAGGTTGCGGGTGTGCCCACCAGCGCCAACTATCGGCCAGATACCACTCTTGCATGCAAACAAACCCTTCAATTCTTCTCGTCCCGCTGCGTCTCTATTGGGGAGGAAGGGAGGGCCTTTAATTTATATATTCACCGGGTAAGTATATTCAAAAATTTATTTTATAATTAAAATATCATTTTTAAATATTTAACTTAGCCGGTGAATATATAATAGCTGATTCACACCCAAGGCGGTGGGTAGAGACCAGAGTTAATTAAGTTTACAGCGTATAAGCTAAGAGTTTTTGACAGTTATCAATATAACAAAACCCAAATATATAGGTACCTGGTAAGGAAGTTGACTTAGACGATTATTCTGCCTTATAAGTCTGTCTTCCTCACGAAGCCCAGCGATCCTCTTAGGATGCTGAAAGACTCCCAGGAGCTGAAGTATTAAGGGCTGCAACCCATACAACAGGACCTCATCAAACCCTTAATCTGGGCGCTCTCAAGAAATGACTTTGACCACCCGCCAAATCAATCAGGATGCGAAAGGCTTCTTAGCCTTCCGTACAACCCAAAAAAACAATATTAAAAACATTTCAAGAGACAGATTAAAAAGGATATTGGAATTAGGGTAATGTAGTGGTAGAACCCTCACCCACTACTGCACTCGCTGCAACGAATGGACCCAGTGTGTAGCAGTCCTCGTAAAGAGTCTGGACATCTTTTAAGTAAAATGACGCGAACACTGACTTGCTTCTCCAAAAAGTCGCGTCCATAATACTTTGCAGAGATTTATTTTGCTTGAAGGCCACGGAGGTTGCTATATCTCTAACTTCGTGCGTCTTAACCTTAAGCAAACATCGGTCTTTCTCATTCAAGTGAGAATGAGCTTCTCGTATTAAAAAAATCTGATAAAATATGACAAAGCATTCTTTGACATAGGCAATGAAGGTTTCTTAACTGAGCACCATAATGCCTCAGATTTACCTCGTAATGACTTAGTACAAGCTAAATCGAACTTAAGAGCTCTAACAGGACATAATACTCTTTCCAGTTCGTTGCCTACGATCTCTGATAAGCAAGGAATATCAAAAGATTTAGGCCAAGGACGAGAAGGCAGTTCATTTTTGGCCAGGGAACCAAGTTGAAGTGAACAAGTGGCTTTTTTCTGTAGAAAAGCCGATGTTCTTACTGAAGGCATGAAGTTCACTGACCCTTTTAGCCGAAGCCAAGCACACTAGGAAAAGTGTCTTGAGGGTGAGATCCTTCAGGAAGGCTGAATGTAATGGCTCAAACCTGTATGACATGAGGAACCTTAGGACCACGTCTAAGTTCCATCCAGGAGTTGCCAAACGACGTTCCTTAGAGGTCTCGAAAGACTTAAGGAGATCTTGGAGATCTTTATTGTTGGAAAGATCTAAGCCTCTATGTCGAAAGACCGAAGCCAACATGCTCCTGTAGCCCTTAATCGTGGGAGCTGAAAGGGAGTGAACCTTTCTCAGATGTAAAAGAAAATCTGCGATTTGGGCTACAGAGGTACTGGACGAGGACACAGATGCTGACTTGCACCAGTCTCGAAAGACTTCCCACTTCGACTGGTATACTCTAATGGTAGAAGCTCTCCTAGCTCTTGCAATCGCACTGGCTGCTTCCTTCGAAAAGCCTCTAGCTCTTGAGAGTCTTTCGATAGTCTGAAGGAAGTCAGACGAAGAGCGGGGAGGCTTTGATGGCATTCTTTATGTGGGGCTGACGTAACAGATCTACCGTTAGAGGAAGACTTCTTGGAAAGTCTACCAGCCATTGAAGTACCTCGGTGCACCACTCTCTCGCGGGCCAGAGGGTAGCAACCAACGTCAACCTTGTCCCTTCGTGAGAGGCGAACTTCTGCAGTACCTTGTTGACTATCTTGAATGGTGGGAATGCATATAAGTCCAGAAAAGACCAATCCAGTAGAAACGCGTCTATGTAGATTGCTTCTGTATCTAGGACTGGAGAGCAATAGATTGGTAACCTTTTGGTCAACGAGGAGGCAAAGAGGTCTATGGTGGGTTGACCCCAAGTAGCCCAAAGACTCTTGCCCACGTCCTTGTGGAGGGTCCATTCCGTGGGTATCACCTGACCCCTCCGACTGAGACAGTCTGCCAAGACGTTCAAGTCCCCCTGGATGAATCTCGTCAACAGGGAGATGCCTCGAATTCTAGACCATAAGAGAAGGTCCCTTGCGATCTCGAGCAGCGTGAAGGAGTGTGTGCCTCCTTGCTTGGAGATGTACGCCAAAGTTTTGGTGTTGTCTGAGTTGACCTCTACCACTTAGTTTCGAAGACGCTTCCTAATATCATCAAGGCCAAGTGGACTGCTAATAGCTCCTTGCCGTTGATGTGCATACTCTTCTGACTTGAGGTCCACAGACCAGCGCATTCCCGACCATCCAGGGTCGCACCCAACCCAAACCCGACGCGTCTGAGGACAACACGTGGTTTGGGTTCTTGACTGCTAGGGATAGTCCCTCTCTCAGAATGATATTGCTGTCCCACCATTTCAGGCATGCCTTTATTGGTTCGGAGACTGGGAATGATACCGTCTCTAATGTCTTGTCCTTGTTCCAGTGAGAGGCTAGATGGAACCGGAGAGGCAGAAAGGGTAGTCTCCCTAGTGAGACAAACTGCTCCAGGGATGAGAGAGTCCCTACGAGACTGTTCCAACTCCTGACTGAATAAACGTTTTCTTTTCAGCATTAGTTGGACTTCGAGCAGGGCTTGACTGCGAATCTCCATCCCCAAAAATAGAATAATCTGGGATGGGATCAGTTGGGACTTTTAGGTTGACCACAAGTCCCAACTCCCTGGCCAGACTCAACGTCCAATGTAGATCCTGCAGACAGTGAAGGCTGGACGATGCTCTGAGAAGCCAGTCGTCCAAGTACAGGGAGGCTCGGATCCCCGATAGCTCGAAACTGGTACCCCCACATTCCTGTAAACAAACCTCAGAAACGGTTGGGAATCCGGGTGTATAGGAATGTGGAAGTATGCCTCCTGAAGGTCGAGAGAGACCATCCAGTCGCCTTCCATAAATGCTGTCAAGACAGCCTGGTAGACTTCATCGTGAAGTTTGTCTTGACAATGAACACATTGAGCGCACTTGCCTCTTACGTACTCCTGCAGTGAACATGGCTGCCAAATCATTGGAGCCATCCCTGAGGGACTTGTTCCTGCAGAGAACGTGGCTGTCAGATCATTGGAGCCATCCCTGAAAGCCTTGTTTATGCATGACATAATTGTACAGCAAAACTTCAAAGGCTCGAAAATAGCTATGAAGTCGACCTGTAAAATCTTGGAGCGTCTCATGGCCAGGCGCCAGGGAGAGTCTATGAGGTTTGAGAAGTCTATCTGGGCAGAGGCAGGAACTCCCAAGCCGAGAACTTCTCTCGTGTCATATCAGACTCTCGCTCTATAAGCCAGTTTAAAAGAAGGGAAAGCAAAGGCTGTCTCCCCCAAACTCCTCCTGGTGATAAACCAGTCGCCTAGTAAACGTAAAGCTCTCTTAGAAGAGCGAGAGAGCACTAGCTTATAAAACAACGGCTTCGAAGTAGCTAGGCCTAGTGTAAGCCCTGACGTTTAGGCGAACGAGGAGCAGCAGTTATAAAAAGATCCGGACAAAGATCCTTAAAAATCAGCATGATTTATTTAAAGTCCATAGAGGGCTAAGCAGCTTTAGGCTCCTCTCCGTCTGACAGAGTCCACAAGGGAATATCAGTAGGAGGGGGAACAGCAACTTCCTCATCTGAAGGAACCTTGTCCGACAATAGCAGAGTCTCAAGCAAGGGAGAGACCTACCGTGGTGGCAATGCTTTACAAGCAGAGTCCACACGCACTGGTGCATTAGTAGCGGACCAGGACGCAACGTCATGTAACTGCTTGACAGTCTGTGAACTGTCAACAACAACAGGAGCGTGAGGACGCACAGCGTCCACTCGAGACTGCTTTGACCGCCTAGACTGAGCAGTCAAAACAACTCTAGAATGCGGAGGTTGACGCTCAGCGTCAAAACAAGTCAACTCCGATTGTTGGCGAACGTCCTGAACGTCAACAGGAGCATCAGCAAGTGGCCTAACGTCCAAATGTGGCTGAAAATCCACACGAGACCGCATCGAGTGTGGTTCTAAACAACCTGACTGACGTGACCTGGCTACGCCAACGTCAACAGGACGCACAAAGGAACGTTAGGGTGGCTGAAGGCCAGGATCTCGATGAGATAAACGGCTAGGCTCAACGGACTTATCGGCAGAATAGTCTTCCATAAGGGAGGCAAGCTTATTCTGCATGTCTTGCCGTACAACCCATTTAGGATCAACGGGAATGGTTGCGGTAAGAGACGAGGGTAACGTCTGTGACTGCAAAACCTTGCCTACAAAAAGACTCTCGGAGTCTGTGTTACGCTTTTGTTTAGGCGGCGAGCAGTCTTCCGATGACTGCATAGGGTCAGAGCTGTCCTAATAGTTAAAACCAGGACGCTGGACCTGTCCTAAAAGGACTGACTTTCGCTTAAAGGGCCTCGAAACCTTGTTCCACGGTTTCTTATGCGAAAAGCCTTCGGATGACGAGGAGAAAATCGTCTCTCTCGCCTTATGGTAGGGGTGATCTTGGTAAGATACACCTGATACCATAGAGGGAACGTCTGTTCGCTGATCAAGGCCTCTCGAACCCATAAGTCGTACGACATTACTTCTCCCCTGGGCTTGGGAGCTTGCAAGAGGTCCCGGACTAGGCGAACGACAGGCACGAACAGACGAACCCTCGGTCGCAACACTGATAACACTTTGCGCAATATCACTTTATCACTACGATTTTCTGTTTTGCACTTGTTTCACTGAAATCGAATTTTTTAACAATTCACATTAGGTATGAATAAAACTGATTTCTACCTGAAGCACGCAATTCTACCCTCATCAAAAGGTTGTAATTGCGAAATCAGTCGTATAATGTAAGCACATTAATACCAGCAAAAAACAGTAAACATATTTTAAGATAAAAAAAAAAAATCAGTGGCTGGGGAAGAGACTAAACACTAGTTCATTCAAAACTACGTTTTCAATCTCTCACCGTACAGTGCCTTGGGACGAGAATAAAAACTAAAAACGTTTTATCCTTTCTCCCCGTGCAGAGACTAGGGACGAGAGTTACTCGAGAACAACGTTACTCGCTTGGGATGAGATAAAGATCGGAACGTTCTCTCTCCTCTCTCTCTCTCCGTCTCTATCTCTCTCTCTCTCTCTCTCTTGATTTCGCACCGAAGAGAAGAGCCCACTTACCTTTCGTCAATAAACAGGTTATTTGACCAAAGGAAAAAACTGAAAGGTTTTTCAATTAAAAGTTCCTTTAAAATAGTCTTTAAAACATTTAAGCTTTGAAAGAAAAAAGAACAAAACGTCAGAATCGATTTACTCTTTCTGCAAAGTGAAACCGTGATACTCTCTCTCTCTATCGTAACGATAGAGCGCAAACTGCGTAAAATAAATAAACTAAACGTTAGTTCATCTTTGAAACAGTACGAAGACTATTCAAAGAAAAAGACTATCATAAAATATTTACTAAAAATATTTCATTTAATAAGTTTTAAATCATTAGCTCTGTAAAAGTTATTTACGATTGAAAAGGGCTCAACGTTGTTTAACTTCGGTTTCCAAGTTAGGACCGCCTACTCTCAGGAAAGGTCGCATATAAACAAATCATTAAAATTTATTTTGATGTTTATTATAAATGGAAAGCTAATCGAAGAGGCCTAATAAAGGCGGTTGAGATATAAAATATATAGAGGAAAATCTATAATTAATTTATAACGTGATAAGATAATTGCTAAAAGCCTAAAACACACTTCCGTCTAAGGGAAGGGTCGGCCATTTAAAAGTCAAAGAAAGTCCATACTCTCTCTCTTGTCATCAAAAATTAAATCTATCCAAAAACGAGTTCAAGATTTAAGATGAAGATAAAACACCTGCACTGCGAAAGTTCAAACCAAAATGAAGTACTTCACCAAATATGTTGAGAAAACTCCAGGTTCTACAGCGAGTATTGATACGTCTTGTCGTCAACGTCGACAGAGAAGAATTGAAGGGTTTGTTTACATGCAAGAGTGGTATCTGGCCGATAGTGGCGCTGGTGGGCACACCCGCAACCTTCATAGCGATCGCTCGCGAGTTTTTGAGTGTGTTTTCTGTCGAGCCGCAGAGTTGCAGCTATTATATATTCACCGGCTAAGTTAAATATTTAAAAATGATATTTTCATAATAAAATAAATTTTTGAATATACTTACTTGCTGGTTATGGTAATGGCCAAGTCCCTGGATGCCTCGGCAGGAAATTCAAAATCTCTTGCGCACCTAGCGCAAATATGCCAGGTGTACCCCAGCGCCCTCGCGGTACCACAGGTAGAACTATACCCAAGCAATTCAGATTTTCCAGAAACGAACCCTAAATTCCAGGCTGGCGCATCTTGCTGATACCTCCAATTCCTCTCAAATGATCTGAGAAGACCTATAAGGTCTCTATTTGATAGATCCAATCTTCTGCGTCTGAGGACAGATGCCCGCATACTCCTGTACTCTTTGATGGCCGAGGAGGAAAGAAAATGTGTTTTCTTCTAAGGTCTAAGAAAAAATATACCACTTGTGTTAGAGTTACCTAATGAAGAGCCGGCTCTAGCTCTACACCACTCCATAAAACACTCTAATTGGGTTGGAAAACCTTGAGGCAAATGTCCTTTGTACAAGCGAAAGCCTCAGCTGTCTCCTTCAAACAACCCTCTAGATCTTAGGGGTATTCCAAAATACTGGAGGCAGCTAGGCCTAAAGCTTGAAGGTTTAACATAAAACGTTCGTGATCCTGACACGGGGAAAAGGACTAAAGACATGCTTCCAGCATGCACCCAGCATAGTCCCAGCATGAGTACAGTATGGTTCCAGCATGCTGCCTACACCCAACATGCCGTGAGAGAGAAGAGGGATCTAGAACTGCCTCCCAAACTTGTCCATATCAGTCGAAAGAAACCGATATTAAAGCTAGGCTTGTTGAAAAGAAGCATCAACAACGTGAACTTCATGCTGTGAGGTTAAGACCTGATCATGTGTAATCAGCGAGTGTTCAACAAACTTAAAGCCAAAGCTTGACGAGGGAGCGTTAGCTGCGAAGCCCGAGAGATGCGAAGGAGAGACAATAGTCTGTTTATACTAATGTGAGAAAGACTTGACTGTATGCGTCTAGCATGCGACCATAATGTCGCATGTGCTTGCATTGCCGTAAGGTGTCAGCGTGCCGTATGCGTTCACCTTGTCGTGTGGAAACAGCACTGTGTATGAGCCCTGCTTGCTGTAAATCTACAGCATGCTGCGTGGAGGCGACAGCATCTCGACCGGTCATTGATGGAAAGACGGAACTGATTGCCGAGAGTTTTCCCGTGTAGGAAGCATCCGCATGAGTGAGAGTCACGCGTCCCGCAGACCGCGAAAATGGGACAACTCGTTGAAAGGATCAACTTAGGCTGTCAGCGTCCAACATACGACCAGACTGGCGTCTGCGTCTGTGACTGCGTGAGGGAGAGACCATAACCTGCGTCTGTGTCTGCATGACGTCTGCCGTAAGAGAGAGACCAGACTTCTACAAGCACCCGCGCTAACGTTTCTCGTAACACGAGCATATCTCTGCGAGGAAGCGTTTCTAAGCATAGGAGAACTATGCCTTCTAACACTGGGCGGAAAACCAGTTCTTTGATCTCTGGTAGTCCTTAGACTCTTTAGGAGAAAATTTTTTCCCCCCGAGAATCGTAAACGCTAAACACAGATGAAATAGACCTCTTTTAGCTCAGATCAAATCTACACTCGCGAGGTAGCGAGTGCGCCAACCCAAGCATGGGCGAAGGCCGGGAGAGAACATCAACCGTAGTCCTGAGAGCGACCTGGGAGAGTCCCTATGACATTTCAAGCGTGCCTTGTCCGCAAACTGAACGTATCCAATGTTGTGAGATACCGTTAACAGTAGTCGCTAGACCTCAGAAGAAAGTAATAGAGCTTTCCCCAAACTTGGGGAGGGAAAGGAGTGTGAACAGAAGCAGACTGAGCACCTTTTCCCCCGAAGAACTGTGTGTCTTACACGATTCTGGTGCCGACACGTCGCCTTCTTCCGAAAAGAAAAACCTTCCGGCGAACGTTAGATACAGCAGGATAAGAAAACATACGACTCCTGAAAGGTCTAATACAACTTGATTGATGACTACTAAGTCTAGGTTTTGCGATCTTCGCTGAGGGCAAAGCCTTTCCTCCCTGAAAGTGAGTAAGAATCCAGAGGAAGAGCTAGGATTGTATGTGACTTGTCTGACTTCCGCTTCTATCGCGGAAGAAAAAACACACTCGATTGCTTCCTGTTTAAGCATCAAACACGTTTGCTGCGAAGGAAAATTCTGTTCGCGTGCATACATGACTAGTAACTTCCTAGTCTGGAAGAACAGGGAAAACGTAGACAGTCATTCTCGTCAGGGAACTGCATTCTAATATGCAGAAAACAGTTACAAGATCCATGATACCATAGCGATGACGAACTGATCACTTCAAGACATTCCAACTTCGTCATTCCAAAGTGGAGAAAGAACGTCTTGGACTGCATCAACAATATCGCTCGGCGGAACAGACGTTTAATGCACAAGGTCCGCGAAGAACCTCAGCCTACCGACCTTCCTTCTCCCAAGGGTTGAAACGTAAGGAAGAGATATAGGACTAGGGGCAAGGTAGACACGAACAAACACCTCCTCCAGAGCACTGCGCTATGTTTACGAGTCACTAACAAGAGCGGTTTAAAAACATAATACCTTAAATCATAAAAGATCTGCGAGTGGTGGGAGATATACTTTTACGATCTATTCTCATAAAAGGCCTTAATGCCCTTTCTGTTGTTGCAGCTGCAAGCGCTGTATCAATCTCTATAGTAAGGTTCGTTATTTTCCTGAGAATGATTTAATGTTAAATTATTAATTTACTTTACCATTAATTTACTAGACCAACGTTCCCTCAAGGAGCCCTTGGGGTTAAAGCATCTTGCTTCCCCAACTAGGGTTGTAGCTGGCTTGTAATAATAATAAAATAACTAGAGACACCATCACTCAACTAGCGAAAACTCTGAAGTCGGAACGAGGAGCAGCAGGAAAAAAATATGAGGGAAACTCTTTTAGAAAAATTCTCATGAGTTTCTGAAAGTTATTCCCTTCCTTTTACAATCTCTTATCCTAGGAAGAGAAGTCTTGTTTCTTAGGAATCCACTCCTTATGATTCTGAATTCAGACCTCAATACTTAGAGGTTTTAATTCTAGTTCTCACAACCAAGAGTTAGAGCCGGCCTTGGTCCGAGAATATAAAATCTTTCTAGTTAAGATTTATTTCTTAATATAGCGCCTGGAGCAACAATAACTTAACACTAGACATTCTTGGTCAGGTAGACATCAAAGTCTATTGTCATAGGTAGCGAAGCGTTCACCCGGACGCTGAAGTGTCCCCCCGACGCTGAAGCGTCCCCCCGACGCTGAAGCGTCCCCCCGACACTGAAGCGTCCCCCCGACGCTGAAGCGTCCCCCCGACGCTGAAGCGTCCCCCCGACGCTGAAGCGTCCCCCCGACGCTGAAGCGCCCACACTAGCGCTGAAGCGCCCACACTAGCGCTGAAGCGTCCACACAGCCGCTGAAGTGTCCACACTGGCGCTGAAGCGTCCATACTGATGTTGAAGTGTCCATAACGACACTGAAAGCGTCCACACTGACGCTGAAGCGTTCTTAGATTAATCTTTGTAAAAGCAAGACGGACTTATAGCCTACGACATAAGGCTGTGACGTCATCAATGGATGAGAAGTTTACCTTTCGTCCTATGCTTTCGTGAGGTTTAAAATAGGTCGATAAACCTTTTAAACTTACCTTTTAAGTTATAAATACGTGATCAGATTCAAATAAAAGAAAAAAGGCGAAAGCCTAAACTCAAAAATCGTTAATACATCACCAAATAACGTCCAAACAGAGTAAAAAGCGAGAAAGAATTTCCAAAAGAACTGACGGCTATGCCGGCAGGGAAAATCTGAATTGGTTGGGTATAGTTCTACCTGTGGTACCGCGAGGGCACAGGGGTACACCTGACATATCTGCGCTAGGTGAGCAAGAGATTTTGAATTTCCTGCCGAGGCGTCCAGGGACAGGGACTTGGCCACTACATAATCAGCGGGTAAGTTTTATATTTAAAAAACAGAATTACAATTATTTAAATCAGCTAAGAATATTCACTAATAGTGAGAACCAATGATCCTCCGAAGGGAAGTGTTCCCCACGGAGAAAAGCTGAAAAGTTAAAATTACAATTATAATTTCACCAAAAATAATTGAGACAAACAATAGGAAGTGCAACCTAACCCGCTAACGGGAAAGCTCTTCCCAATAGTACACTGTTGTTGAAAGGTGAACAACCTTAAGAAGAGAAAGACCATAGTCAATCTCTGAGAGGCCACATTCCCTTCGCTCAGTAATCAATGTTTCTCGTAGGAAAAGGGGAAAGGCGAAGACAATAGTTGAATGAAGAGGGTCCAGGCGATGACGATCCGCCTGCGGAGTTAACGGTTATATGCCGACGAGAAGACTGATGGACCAGAGAGGGAGAGGTCGTTCCCCACGAAGTGGAACTGTGCTGGCCTTGTTCCGGTGCTAATGTACGCAAGTGTCGTTGTCGTATATGTATCACACGCACCGAACAAACACTGAAAAGGAAACTTATCACATTTCTATACACATATATATATACATAAACATTAATAATGTTTTCATATATATACATGTACAGTGATACCTCTGGATACGAAAGTTTCTGCTTACGAAAAATTCAGGATGCGAAGTGATTCGAAGATTTTTATGCCCCAGGATACGGATAAAATTTCAGGATACGAAAACCTTACGAGATCCCAACTCTTCGCCGAGAGTAATTTTAAAAAGCGCGCGCCGCCTGACTTTGAACTTGGGTAGACTCAATTACAGCCTCCCGCTCACCCATTGGTTATCTCCCTACTCAGACGCTAGCTGACGCCATAAGATCCTGCTTTCCTATTGGTCGGCAACTATCCCAGCTTGCCTACGCACGGGCGTTCATCTCTCTCTCTCTCTTTTCGTTCCAACCGCGGTATCGTTAACAGACATTGTGTGCTTTCGCTTGTTTGACTTAGTGTTAATATACAGTACATTCGTACGCCACGTGTTATCGTTAATAAACATTCGTTTCTGTGCACTGTACTGTATTAGTGTTTACTATACATAGACTGTATATAACGTTACGTAGTGTATTATATTACGTTTGCCTAACGCATTTTAGAAATGTGTTGAAAAGTAGGCAGAAACAAGCTTCAATGGATAGTTTCTTATTAAAGAGGCCAGCGGTATTAGTAGGCCAAGACGAAGGTGAAAGTGAAGAAAAGAAACAAAAAAGAGGAAGGGATGAAGAATTAGAAGGTGAAAGTAAAGAAAAGAAACAGAAAAAAGAAAGTGATGAAGAAGTAGAAGAGATTTAGAAAATAAGAAAAACGTAGTTATAAAAAAGCAAATAAAAAAAAATTCAATTTTAAGTTTTATGTTACCGTTAAGTGTTAAAGTAATTTTTTCTTTCATTTTATAGTTTTCCATACGTAATGTTAAGTGTTAATTATTTCTTCCATTTTTTTATTTCGTAAAGTTTAAGTGTTAATGTGTTAAGTGTGTAAATTACTGTACGTAGTCTGTCACTTGTTACGTAGTGTATTATATTACGTTTGCCTAATGCATTTTAGAAATGTGTTGAAAAGTAGGCAGAAACAAGCTTCAATGGATAGTTTCTTATTAAAGAGGCCAGCGGTATTAGTAGGCCAAGACGAAGGTGAAAGTGAAGAAAAGAAACAGAAAAGAGGAAGGGATGAAGAATTAGAAGGTGAAAGTAAAGAAAAGAAACAGAAAAAAGAAAGTGATGAAGAAGTAGAAGAGATTTAGAAAATAAGAAAAACGTAAAGTTATAAAAGAGCAAAAAAAAAATTCAATTTTAAGTTTTATATTACCGTTAAGTGTTAAAGTAATTTTTTCTTTCATTTTATAGTTTTCCATACGTAATGTTAAGTGTTAATTATTTCTTCCATTTTTTTATTTCGTAAAGTTTAAGTGTTAATGTGTTAAGTGTGTAAATTACTGTACGTAGTTTGTCACTTGTTACGTTTTCTGCCTTATGCCATCCTCCTCTGCCGTGACTTCGCTATCAAACATCGTCTCAATCAAAAGGTAAGTTTCAACTTTTTTGTTACACTAATTAACTGTAACCTTTTTTTCAGAGTGTACAGGTATCAATAATTAATTTAGGTGTACGTACAGGTAACAATACACCTTCACTGATCTAAATGCTTTACGTACATACAGTACCGTAACTTTTATACAGTAGTAAAGAAAACGGACCGTTTTCTTTGGGCTTGGGGGGGATAACTTGGCTATAACTATATTATTGAATAATCTCATAGTGGTTTCTGGAATGGATTAGGCTGTTTTTAACGGTTGTGTTAATTATTGAATGATAGAAATGGCTACATTGCATGTTTATTACTACAGTTTAGCGTGTTTATGAAAGAAAGGGTGACTTTTTATAAGGCTTGGAACGGATTAGGCTATTTACATGTAAAACACGACTCAGGATACGAAAATATCAGGATACGAAACCGCATCCTGAACGGATTAATTTCGTATCCTGAGGCATCACTGTATAAGAAAAAGTAAGTTAAAAGACAAAAATTAATGGCAGTCCAGAATAGAAGAGGAGGGAGAGCGGGAACAACTGCTCTCCATCTGAGCCAAAAGTAAAGAGACTAAATCACAGGTGTGTGAACGGGAGTGGTAAAAAGCTGACCCCCCCTACCCCCGCTAACTAGCGGTGTGGGTATTTAACCCTCGCTAAATTTTAATGGCTCGTCATTTCAGCTCCGCCGAAAGTATAACCCCCTAATAAATAGCGTGGTTTGTATTCCAGTTACGGAACAAACAAAATTTAAGTGGCTATTCGGTATGTTGGTGATGGGGTGCAGCTTCCCCACCAATAACCACCAACACCTTATCATAGATTTTAACAGCAGAGTTCTAAGCTGAAATCAAAATAATATTACAAGGCACAGGTTTGTATTCACATAGGAGCATAAGTGTACTTTATTGTAAAATATTTTTTCATTTCTGTCAGTTCCTAATGGATTAATTGAATATTCTGTAATAAAAAATTTATACAATACAGTTTTATATAAAGATATGAAGACAAGAAATGCTACTGAAAATTGCTTACATTAATATATTATATAACCATTAAACTGTACTGTACCTCTCCAACATAAGTGCTGCCATAGTAAGCGATCAGATACGAGTTCTTGAAAATAATGGCAAGTTTGGCTTAATCTGCCCAATTCTCTCACAGTGCATCTATAAAATATATTCCGCAGAACATCCTGTGGTAAAAGCGTTAGGTCAAATTTGGCATTAGAGCTTGCAACATTTCTTTCCATTACTGAGGAGGAAGTTTATGAACAAAATACAAATTGTTCATATATAAACCAAACTTCCACACATCTGATTAGGAATTATTTGCCTTTGGAAGTTTCTCTAGTCTTCTTAGGCTGTGAATATAAACAAAGATCATTAATATGACAAATTCGTAGATAATTTGTATTTTTCCTAACTATACAAATCTTAGCTATTTAATAGGGGTATTTTACTTTCGGCGTAGCTGAAATGACGAGCCATTAATTTTTAACGAGGGTTTACTACCCACACCGCTAGTTAGCTGGGGTAGGGAGGGTAGCTTGCTACCGCTCCCCCTCACACACCTGTGATTGAGCTCGCTTTGCTTGGAGGTAGGACTTCAAGGGGGATAGGGCTGGCGGGCGAGTTTGATTAAATAGCTAAGGTTTGTATAGTTAGGAAAAATACAAATTATCTACGAATTTGTCATTTGTTCCGTAACTGGAAAACAAACCACGCTATTTAATAGGGGTGACTCACCCATTAGGAAGGGTGGACGACCCAGCCAGTCTGGCTTCTTGGCTTTGCCCAAGGGCTCCTTATCTGAGTGTGTTAGCATTCAAGAAATAAGAAGCCCCTGCACCTCGCTAAAACCTTGCTACGTAAGGTCTGCGACCTACGCAAGCTGTGTGTGAAGGTAAGTAGAAGTGTGACTCGTCCTAGAAAGTTGTTCCGAAGTTCTTTAGATGGAAACTTGTACACAAGGACTTTCCCAATACCACCTCATCACGGTATGGGGACATAACAGTAACATGGTTTACCTGCAGTGGTTTGAGGTCAGCTATGCAGAGAACCCAGGATGCTGCTTTCCCCAAGAGAGGGGATGATGAAGAAAATAAGGGCCAGTCAAACCTTTTCATAGATGCAGACTAAAACCAGGTAAAAATGCCCTCAACCTTCTGCTATTTGTCCAATAAGGAACTTGAGGTTTTAAATCAGTTGTTGTGCAGCCACCACAGGACTGATAGAAAAAGTATCGAGTCTCCTGTGGGTCACGCCTTGCAGGTAGTGGTATGTGAACGTGGTCTGTCGTTTCCACACCACAGCTTGAAGAACCTGCGTCACTGAAAAATTTCTTTTGAAGACCAGGAAAGTAGCTATGCCCGACATCATGTGCTCTGGGGCGACGTGACGGAGGAGGGTCTGGATTCAGTGCAAGGTCAAGGACCCTACGAATCCATGCAGAGATGGTGCTCTTGGTGACCCTCCTCTTAGTCCTTCCTGTGCTGACAAATAGTGCTGGCACACGAGGACGGGCTGCGGCTATTCTCTTGAGGTGCAGCTTCAAGCTCCTTACTGGGCATAGTAAGAGATGGTCTGGGTCATCTGTTACAGTACGGAAACTAGAAATCCGGAAGGAGTCGAATCAAGGATCCGCTACTCCAGGGTTCTGAGTCTTGGCAATAAACTCAGGGAAGAAGCTGAACGTTACCTCTCCCCATCACCTTGAATGGGTGATGTCATACGAGAGACCATAAAGTTCGCTGACTCGCTTGGCCGAGGCCAAAGCTAGCAGGAACACCGTCTTCCAAGTTAGCTGGCGATCTGATGCCTGGCGTAATGGTTCATAGGGAGGTCTCTTAAGAGACCTGAGAACACGAACCACGTTCCATGGGAGGTCTCAATTCCGATTGGGGGCAGGTAAGTTCATAACTCCGTATCAGTAGAGAAAGTTCTAGCGATGAAGAAATGTCCATTCCTTTCAGTCTGAAGGCGAGGCTTAAGGCTGAGCGATAACCTTTCACTGCCGAGACTGATAGGTGCCTTTCTTCCCGCAAATACACGAGGAACTCCGCTATTGCTGGAAAAGTGGCATCGAGCGGAGAGATACCCCTTCCATGACACCAACCACAGAAGACTTTCCACTTTGCCTGGTAGACTGCTGCTGATGACTTCCACAGATGTCCAGAAATCCTGATCGCAACTTGTTGCGAAAATCCTCTCTCAGAGAGGAGATGCTGGATAGTCTCCAGGCGTGAAGTTGTAGTGACGCTACGGCTTGTGGAAGATGTTGGCATGTGGTTGTTTGAGTAGATTGTGTCGTAGAGGGAGTTCTCCTGGTGGCTCCGTTAGGAGTTGCAGAAGGTCCAGGAACCATTCTGCGTGATGCCATAGTGGAGCTATGAGGGTCATTGAAGGATTGACCGATGTTCTGATCTTGTTGAGTACCCTCCTCATCAGACAGAACGGGGGAAAGGCGTAAATGTTGATGTTGTCCCACGTTGTTGGAAAGCATCTTGCCAGAGAGCCTTGGGGTCTGGGACTGAGGAACAGTACAGCGGGAGCCTGAAGTTCAGGGCCGTAGCAAAGAGGTCCACAGTCGGAGAACCCCACAAAGTCAGGACTTTGTTGGCTACTAGATGATCCAAAGACCACTCGGAAATCACTATCTGAGATGCTCTGCTCAGGTTGTCGGCGAGCATATTCCTTTTGCCTGGAATGAAGCGTGCCGATAGTGGTATCGAGTGGATTTCGGCCCATCTCAGTATCTCTACTGCTAGATGGGATAGAAGCTGCGAAAAAGTACCTCCTTGCTTGTTGATGTAGGCCACTACTGTGGTATGGCTCATCACTACCACAGAGTGACTTGCCAGGTACTGTTGGAACTGTTGAAGGGCTAGAAAGACGGCCTTCATCTCTAGGAGATTTATGTGGAGGTACTTTTCTGACTCTGACCAGAGGTTCTGAGGTCGTGTGGTGCAGCACGTGGGCCCCCACCCTTTTTTTAAAGCGTCTGAAAACAGCATCAAATCCGGGGGAGGACGAGAAAATCCACTCCCTTTCGTAGATTCTCGTCTGCCACCCATCACTGGAGGTCCGTCAGTTCCGCAGATCCCATGGGGATCTGGATGTCCGGGAAGTCGTAAGCTTGATTCCACCAGGACTTGAGTCGCCACTGGAGGGATCTCATCCTGAGGTGACCATTGGAAACTAGACGGGCCAGTGATGAAAGGTGACCGAGGAGACGTAGCTACCATTAGGCTGGAAGTTCTTCTCGTCTGAAAAAAGGTCTTGCGACCTTCCTTAGCCTTGCTATCCTGTCGTCTGATGGGAAGGCTTTGTGGAGAGTGGTGTCTATAATCATGCCTAAGTATACCAGTCTTTGAGTGGGAAGCAGGGAAGACTTCTCGAGATTTACCATGATTCCCAGATCTTTGCAAAGTCTCAGAAGTTTGTCTCGGTGTTGAAGAAGGGTTGACACCAAGTCTGCTAGGATTAGCCAGTCATCCAGACAACGGAGGAGACGGATGCCAATCCTGTGTGCCCAAGATGATACGAGGGTAAACACACTGGTGAAGACTTGTGGTGCTGTGGAAAGACCGAAGCACAGCACCTTGTACTGGTATTTTCTGTTGTCCAGGCTGAATCTTAAGTACTTCCTTGAAGACGGATGGACTGGGATCTGGAAGTACGCGTCCTTTAGATCCAGTGTGCACATTAAGTCTTCGGTCTTACTGCTAGTCTGACCGTGTCTGCCGTCTCCATGCTGAACGGAGTTTGTTTGACAAACTTGATCAAAGCTGAGAGGTCGATGACTGGTCTCCAGCCTCCTTCTCTACAAGAAAGAGTCGACTGAAGAAGCCTGGGGATCCGTCGAGGACCTCTTGGAGAGCGCCCTTCTTCAACAGGGTCTGGACTTCGGCCCGAAGGGCTTACCCCCTTGCCGATCCCATGGCAAGGGAGTTCAATGACACTGGATTTGTCGTCATGGGAGGTAGTGATGCTATGAACGGGACACGATATCCTAGACTGATCATGGAGATCGGCCCCGAGTTGCTTCCACCTGTTTGCGCAACTTTTTAGGCATCCCCCCACTGGTGGAAATGCAGGGGGACTGCCTATCCTAGCGTTTGTGGCCTCGGCTGCTCCCTCTAGGATTTTTACCTCCCCTGGAGGACTTTTTGCCTTTCCTTTCTTTGACAGGAAAGGGCTTAGACACCATCGTCTTCACTGCAGTTGTCGTCGTAGTGGTCATAGCTGGACGGGACTGCTATGGTGCTGGAGGCTTATAGGGCTTAGATGTTAAAGCCCTATGGAGGAGGGAGTCTTGATGAGACTTCCTCCACCTCTCAGCAGCATGTTCCATATCCTTGGGCTCGAATAGAACTATTGATCTCGGCGCTAGGTACCTTCTAGTGGAATCTCTCAGCTAGTGCATCCCGACGTTTCAGGATGGTATTTGCTCAAAAGTTCAAGACTTGGTGGGCCAGAAGCTCGATCATGCGAGTACCTGAGAGGAGGAAGGTTTCCATAGCTTTCCTGGTATGTTCCTTAGAGAAATCCTCAGAACGTATCAGGATACCTAAGGTCCCCAACCAGATATCGAGCCACGAAGTAGCTTGCATAGCACACTTAGCGACCTTCTCCTGGTTGAGGATCTCGGCTGCCGAGAATAAGACCTGCCGGTTGGAGTCTCTCAAGAGGGACCCCCCTGGTTAGCTCTTCCAGCGAGTGGTGAAGTGGAACAGCTAAGCAAGGCTCCTCCAGGATCTCAAAGTACCTCCTCTGCTGTACGCGAGGAGGAGGGAGGAGCTTGTTGGTGGTACCAGAACGGTTGGAGGAGGACATCTCGGAGAGCTGCTGGACGATCTTGTCCTTGGTACTCTTTACCAGGGCCGGGCTGCACTGGTCAGAGGGCTTTTAAGTACCAAAGACGCAGTCTAGGACCATGTCTTTGCCCTCTTAAGGGGGGATCTCTGGGTCGGAAAACCAGTTGAGAACCCTCATTAGGGTCAGAACCTGCCAAAACGCGTGTTCTGACTCCTGCTGGTCTCCTCCTGTTGTAGGACTTGCAGCGAAGTCTCCTTCTATCCCCAGAGGCTCTTCTTGGGGAGAATCGCAGACATTCTCTGAGTGGCTGGCTGGCTCCATTCTACCCCTAGTGGAGGACTTAGGCAATGTTTTGAAGTTTTGGGATTCCTTCCGGGGAAGGATGTAAGACTCCAACATTGATGAGGGTGGCATGTTCCTTCTAATCCCGGACGGTGTGGAACTCTCGGCGTGAAGAGAGGTTTCCTCCATTGGTGTGATGGGGGAAAATATCTCTACGCGTGATTCCCTTGGTGACGGGAGATCTTCGTCTGAAAGGGAAGGAGAGTCAGTCCGAGGAATATGAGGAACCTGCCTTGAAGGTCTGCGTGGAGTCAGTTTCGCCCTCGGGGAAGTGACCGCATCCAGAACTCCTCTTTTCCTCTTCAGTGGGGTAGAGGAAGCAATGGTTCCGTGTCCTAGATCAGAGATGACAGGCTTGAAAGCCTGAGTTACGGCTCTGATCAGGGCACTGAACCAGGGCTGTTGGCTGACAGACGCACTGTCTGACATACTCCCTGAAGGGGAAAGGGAGTCACTGGAATAGGTGGGTTTGCCTTTGGTAGCTTTGGGATCCTGAACCCCTCTGGAAGTTTCCCTTCTCCCACAATGCGCGGTAGTATGCGCTTGCGGGAGGGGAATGAGGCGATGGCAACCTTGCCGGACGTCGTTCCTTATGATGCGCAGGCTCGCGCGCGGGAGAATGTGCACATAGGAGAGTGTTAGCGCGCATCTGCCAAAGACTTAGGGCGCGCACGTGCAGAAGAATGTCCCCTAGCACGCGGGCGCACAGTAGAATCATGATGGACGAGCAGGAGCGCAGGAGAATGTTGGCGCGCATCCTTAGGAGATGGATGGCGCGCATGTGTATCCTTGTGAATACGCGCAGGAGAAGGCTGGCACGCAGGTTAAGCGCTGGCACGCAGGTTAAGCGCTGGCGCGTTGGTAAGAGATGGCGCGCGAGTGAGGGCAGCATTGCTCTCTCATCCATAAACTTGAGTGCAGGAGAAAGTTGGCACGCAGGTTTTATCTGGCGCGTAGGATGGCGCGCAATATGGTGCTCAGGAGAGCATGATGTAGGGCGTGCAGGAGAGCACTGTTGGGCAGGAGAACGTTGCCGCGCGGGTGGGCGCTGGCGCGTAGAAGATCGTTAGCGCATAGGCGCAGGGCGTGTGAGAGTAATGTGCGCAGGGCGCGTGAGAGTAATGTGCGCAGGGCGTACGGGAGAGCCCTGCCGCGCAGGAGATTGTTAGCGCATGAGCGCATGAGGGCGCGCTTGGCGCTGGGTGGAGCTCTGCTCTTGTGGGCGCGTACGCGCATGTTGGTGCGCAAGCGCTTTAGGTTAATGCCCTGTGGTAGGGTGATCAAGATGAGTGGTGCGCGGTAGTGATAGGGACTGACGAGGTACTGATGAGCACTCGTCAGGTTGCATGGGCGCGTGGCGCGCAGTCTGTTGGCCCCCAATAGCGCGTACAGGTGGAGCCTTGTTAGGCTCATGCAGGAACGGCGACGGCAGGTCTGTCGGGTAGAAGGTCGACGTGTCCTTCAGAAGGACGACCTTCCAACGAAGGAGATCGCGAACAATCTGCAGAGAGGTCCAGGACTGATCGATGCAGGTGCAGTGATGGAAGATTGGTCTAGATTCTCCTCTGCGGGGGACTGCATAGAAGACGTTGAACCAAAGAGGCACCTCCTCACCGCAAGTGAAGGAAGGACTCTATGGCGAAGAGGAAGGCAAACCTTCCGACGGATGCGCCCTCTGGGATCCATTGGATCAGCAAGCTGACCTTCAGCAATCCTCCGTAGAGGAGTCTCTGTAAGTGAACTCCCCCAAGGGGGAAGAAACACTAGCAGGAGAGACTGATGATGAATGTAGTTTCCCCCTCGTAGGATTATCAGGAACGGGGGAAACTAAGCCGTCAGCTACCGTAGAGTTTGGAGTGGCAGAGATGGGTGAAGCCGCATGGGATACCTCTGACACCACAACGTCGACAAGAGTCAGAGGATCTACCTCTGATGGTGACGACGATTGCTTGACAGCAGCACCCAGGCGAATATAATCAAGCAAAACCTCCTTGGAGGGCGAACCCGTGAGTCCCAAAGAGGACCAAATCTGAAAGAGGGAAGTTAGTGACATGGCCTACCCCGGAGGGAGCTGCTTCACTAGGGGAAGCAACGTCATCTCTCGAGACTCGAGATTGGTTAGAAATAATTCGGTCTACGCTACTACTCCACAGTCTCTCGAAAGAGACCGATCAAGTAGGAACTTAGGAGGAGGTTTGGGCGACGGAAGAAGAGGCCTTGGGTTTTTCTTCCTTCGAAGCAACCTTCAAAGGAGAAACATCCAGTTTGGACTTCTTCTTCTGCCGTCGCGAAAACCTTTCCCACTGGGACGAAGACCCCTCCCTACACTCACTACACTTGTTGACACTATCACACCGTTGGCCCCTACAAGGACAAAGGGCGTGAGGATCGGTCTCGACCGCCGACATAAACGTTCCACAAGGGCGGTCGGGAAGACCAGGACAGGTGCGCATGGTTGCAGACGCCAACTTCACGCACACAGTAATCTAGAAAAAGAACAAACAAAAAGCATTAATGGCTGCCAATATGACGGCGAGGATGAAAGCGGACACGTCTGACCACCATCCGAGCCGAAAGCAAAGTGAGCTCAATCACAGGTCAGGTGTGTGAGGGGGAGTGGTAGCAAGCTACCTTCCCTACCCCCGCTAACTAGCGGTGTGGGTAGTAAACCCTCGTTAAAAATTAATGGCTAGTCATTTCAGCTACGCCGAAAGTAATACCCCTATTAAATAGCGTGGTTTGTATTCCAGTTACGGAACAAACAGTAATTACAAACATATATGAACATGAACTTCATGAGGTTATATCTAATACATGAAAAAAACTTTATTTGCCATTATTCCTAGCTTACAGTGGACACAAAGAACTAAGTCTGGAAAAATACAGGTTAGATTATGACAAAAGTCTTGAGTTACCCAGTTATATAAATGTACAGTAAAGCCTAAATCAATTTCCTTAACTTTAAGCAAGCCCTTCATAAAGAAACCAGTAGTAAATGAAATTATATTTTATTGCAAAAGAAAAATGTTGTGACCATTAAAATTATTTCTATGGAAAATAACAGGAGCAATTCTAATTTCAATACCATACAGTATCCTACTTTTACATTTGAAGTCTAGACGGATAAAAATTTTGAAATAAATTGTATTTTTCTTAGCAATACAAACATGGAGCTCTTTACTATGGAGTATTTATTTCAGCAAGCTGAAACCAGTCAATAAACTTTTTGTCTGGGTGTAACTACCCACTGCTAGTTAGCGGCGAAGTGCGGGGTAAGCTAGTCCCCCACTCACACCAGCACTAGCGACTAACGGTCACTTTTGCAATTGCGGTATGACTTTTCGGGGGCAGGAGCTCGTGGGTACAGTATGTGTAAAGAGCTCAAGGTTTGTATTGCTAGGTAAAATAAAAATTACTTCCAAATTTGTTATTTGCTCTGGCGCCAAAAAATAAAGTTTCCGCTCTTTACTATGGAGGCTCGCCTTAAGGTAAGCGAAAGTCCACATGCCAACTAGCCGGTAACTGTCCCGGAGTGGTCTCTTGTGCTTCGTACAGGTTGACCTTGAGGGACCCCTGCACCTCGTTATCCTCATAGGATGATGGCCTCGGCAATCAGTGCTAGATATAAAGTTTCTTTGTATTGGGACTAGTATGTATTTGGGCCAAGCCCTTTAATAAATCTCAATTTATCCTGGCAGGAGGATGGGGTCATAAATATATGTACATACTGCATCAGGTTGCCCAAGGAGCGTGGTACTCACCCGCAAAAATACGAGGTCAGCAGTGCAGTGTTTCTCGGATGATGCAATATAAACCATAAGGAATTATGAAATACTTTTATCCGGACATTTAAAGAGAGTGATCATGTATAAAGTATCATTTACAATATAGTGATGACTAAGTGAACATGTCCCTTAGAGTTGAAACAAGAAATAATAATAATAATAATAATAATAATAATAATCATAATAATAATAATAATAACGAGATGAAAGTAATTAATAGGGAGACATATTTAAGTTTTTCTTATTTTTCATTACTCAATTCATCTGTGCTCTTTAAAATTAGAAATACCAAGATATTGACCAGTTAGTACTTGTATTTCATATAAAAAAGGGACTGTGTTGATTAATTTGTCAATGAATAATCCCATGGTGAATAAATGTGATTATAAATAGGATATTAAAATTAATGCACCTGTCCCACAAGAGAGCCGAGGTGTAGTAGACCACGTTTTGAGCAGTCACCACAAAAATTATCGAGAATATGTCCAGTTTCCTGTGGGTTATGTCTTGCAGGTAGTAGGCAGTGAACTTTGTTTGACGTTTCCACCTGCACGCTTGTAACACCTGCCAGGGAAGTACTGTACTTATTCCCTTACATCTTGTGCATGGGGCAATCAATCAGACAGCAAGCAGTCTGAAGATAGTGCCCTTTCTATTACTCTCCTCTTAATCCTCCCCATACTAACAAACGGATTTTGAGCGAAGCGAAAAATCTATTTTTGGGTAAGATGGCCATGTCGTCCTGATGGAAGTTCCTTAAAGGCAGCTTCCTAGGGTATATTACAACTACGGCGATATTCCCAGAGAATTTACCTTAAGGTACCCAGAATTCTAACTCCTGGAGCGAGTATCCCTAAAAAAGACCTTAGGGATATCGTAAATATCAGCGGACGTATTCTTGACACGCCACATAGCAATCTATACCCCGAATAGAGTTAACACTTCGTAGGGGTCAAATGGCAAGAAAACGAAAACGATAAGAAAAAGGGGGGAGCCGTTCGTAAGGCATCTCTCCTCCCCGTTTCGTAAGCGTGCCCTGCGCCGCTCGCGGCGCCATCTGTATTCCTTGTAGCGATACACGAGGTGCTACAGATACTGTATGTAGGGAGGGGTCCTACAGCCCTTTTCTTTTTTTTTTTTTTTTTTTTTTTTTTTTTTTTTTTTTTTTTTTTTTTTTTTTGAAAAGGGACAGGGCGGGTCCATCAGGACGACATGGCCATCTTACCCAAAGATAGATTTTTCGCTTCGCTCAAAATCCGTTTTTTGGGCTCAAGCCATGTCGTCCTGATGGAAGTATACCAGAGCATTACTGTATCTGTGGATTCTCAATACGTGCCGTACTCCTCAGGAATGTTTCTTAGTCAACTCGACTGAAAGACCTAAGATGTTACCGTTATACATCTTTTCACTAATCATAAACCATGAAAGCGCTTCCTGCCCCCTACAGGGAGGAGTCCTACTAGACTCTAGAAACGAACGAAGAGTACATATACCTATGTATGACTCACTCGCAAGCCAATACAATATAGTGGTCTCACTCTATATGAAGTAAAGCATAGTCCTTACGGAACTACAGCATCCAAGGGAAAACCTGACCAGCCCCCTGGTCGAAGTAGAATTAGACAAAAAGGTTATATCTGTGTAGGATTAAACTTGCTGCCACCACCGTCCTCTGAGAAGGATGGAGCCCTTTATGCTAAGGAAAGTATAAACCAGTGCAACAAGGCTTGCATTAAGGAACAGGCTATTATAGATATCCCCGATTAATATACATAGGCTGAATGCTCAATAATTAAAATGAAATCAATATAGGTGAAGGAGACGCAAGGTTCCCGAGAACAAGTTAATTGATTAACAATAAATAGACATGGTTACCACAATTATATACATATGATAGGTGGATGACCAACAATTTACACAAGTACTGTAGTGCATGGATGTATGGTTATCTGAAAGAAAACAATCAGGTCACTTGTCGCATACCAAGGTATCAAAGTTAAACGTCCATGTTACTACCCACTGACATTAGCGTCAGAAACGCTCGGCACACCTGTCTGTACTTGTGCTACAATCACCATAACGCTAGAACAGTCATTGTGGGCTCCCATAGCCTTCACTTCTAGTTATAGCAACGCATATAACTATACACTCACCCAAGAATCAAAGTCCCAATTAAATCCACTGTTCCTCGCAGAGTTAAACAACAGGGTTAACAACGCAACCAACTGCTACCACAGACCTCTTTAGCTGCTCCACTTGCTTAGCATAGTGGCGAAAGAATACCCTGGAAGACTTCCAGCCAGTGTATGAACGAAGGTGTTCAAAATCCATAAAGTTAAAGAAGTTTAAGGATGAAGCAACTTTCCTCGGATCATGACCTGCGGGTGAACTGTCAGGATCCGCTCTGCGAATAAAATATGTAATTTTCGCCCTAAGTTGAATTAAAGATAAATTCGAGCCCGATGTTTCTCCTCTGAATAGTTGACCCCCATGGAAGTCTGAAGTTCTACGAAGATAGACCTTTAGGCATTCTACGGGACATAGAGATGCATCTTCTTTCAGAGGGCAGATTCTCCAGGGACCCCACCTGTTGGTGGGCAACTCGTTCTTAGCGAGAAACTTAGGGTCCGGAAACAGGTTCAGTTCTCCCCCATCCAGGAACTGAACCCGGCCCTCCTCTCTCGAGAGGGCTACAATCTCACTAACTCTGGCCCCAGAAGCTAGGGCAAAAAGGAAGATCACTTTTTGAGTCAGGTCCTTCAGTGCACACTCCTCATTATCCAGTAATGAGGCAAAATGAAGGACTTTGTCTAAAGACCATGAAATAGGCTTTGGAGGAGCTGAAGGTCTAAGCCTAGCACAGGCCTTCGGGATCTTGTTAAAAATCTCGTTAGCGAGGTCTACCTGGAAGGCATACAGAATGGGTCTTGTCAGAGCTGACTTACATGTAGAAATCGTGTTAGCCGCCAGCCCCTGTCCGTGGAGGTGGATGAAGAAGGATAGGCAGAAATCCGTAGAGATCTCATGCGGATTCTTGTCTTTGACAAAGGCTACCCATTTCTTCCATGCTGATTCGTACTGCCTTCTAGTAGACTTGCACTTATATTCTTCCAGGAAGTCGATGCTATCTTTCGAAATTCCGAACCATTTCTTCACCGCTAGGGAGAGAAAATCATGAGCTGCAGGGTCCGGGTTTTCTGTAATGAAGCGTAGACAGTCGACTTCTGGACTTGCTGGGACAGAACTGGGTCCGGGAGTGGTAGAAACTCTAGTCGAAGTTCCAGAGCTAGAGGGAACCATACACTGTTCGGCCACTTGTGGGCCACTATCGCTGCTACTCCCTTGAAGGATCTCAGTTTGTTGAGGACCCTCAACATCAGATTGTGAGGGGGAAACAGGTAGATCCTGGACCATCTGTTCCAATCGAGGGACATCGCATCTACTGCTTCCGCCAAGGGGTCCTCGTACGGGGACACATATCTCGGCAGCTTCTTGTTGTCCTTCGTCGCAAAGAGGTCTATCTGCAGTTCTGGGACTTGACTCGAGATGAAGGAGAATGATCCTGCGTCTAGGGACCATTCCGACTCTATCGGTGTAACCCTGGATAGAGCGTCCGCGGTCACATTCCGGACTCCTTGAAGGTGAACTGCTGACAGGTGCCACTTCTTCTTCTCCGCCAGTCGGAATATAGCTAACATTACCTGGTTGAGAGGTGGGGATCTCGATCCCCGCCGATTCAGACATTTCACTACCACCTCGCTGTCCAGTACCAACCTTACATGGATCGAGTGACGTGGGGATACTTTCTTCAGGGTAAGAAGCACTGCCATAGCTTCTAGGAAGTTTATGTGAAAAGTCCCAAATAGCTTGGACCAGGTCCCTTGCACTATTTTCCGATGGGAGTGACCTCCCCACCCTACCTTTGAGGCATCTGTGTGGATTGTCACTGACGGGGGGGGTTGGCTGAAGAGGTACTGACCTCTTTAGACGACTGGCTTGAGACCACGGTCTGAGAAGAGAACGTAGCCGAAGTGGGACCGGTTTCTTCAAGTCCCTTCGCTCTCTTGATGCAAAGGTTCTCCAAACTCCCGCTGCATCCTTTAGCTGTGCTCTTAGCACTGGGTCTGTTACTGACGCGAACTGAAGAGAGCCCAGAACCCTCTCTTGTTCGCGTCTTGATATCCTCTCGGAACCTAGAAGTCTCTTGACAGACCCCGCTATTTCCTTCCTTTTCGACATTGGAATGGAAAAACGGTGTGACACTAGATCCCAGTGAATTCCCAACCACTGGAACCTCTGAGCTGGAGAAAGACGAGACTTCTTTCTGCTGATCATGAAACCTAGATATTCCAGGAACTGAATCACCTGTAGGGAAGCTTGTAAGCATTCCGCCTTGGATGCTGCCCACACCAACCAATCGTCCAGGTAGGCTACTACCTGGAACCCTTTTAGGCGTAACTGTTTGAGCGCTGACCTCTTTAGACGACTGGCTTGAGACCACGGTCTGAGAAGAGAACGTAGCCGAAGTGGGACCGGTCTCTTCAAGTCCCTTCGCTCTCTTGATGCAAAGGTTCTCCAAACTCCCGCTGCATCCTTTAGCTGTGCTCTTAGCACTGGGTCTGTTACTGACGCGAACTGAAGAGAGCCCAGAACCCTCTCTTGTTCGCGTCTTGATATCCTCTCGGAACCTAGAAGTCTCTTGACAGACCCCGCTATTTCCTTCCTTTTCGACATTGGAATGGAAAAACGGTGTGACACTAGATCCCAGTGAATTCCCAACCACTGGAACCTCTGAGCTGGAAAAAGACGAGACTTCTTTCTGTTGATCATGAAACCTAGATATTCCAGGAACTGAATCACCTGTAGGGAAGCTTGTAAGCATTCCGCTCTGGATGCTGCCCACACCAACCAATCGTCCAGGTAGGCTACTACCTGGAACCCTTTTAGGCGTAACTGTTTGAGCGCTGCGCTCGCAAGCTTCGTAAAGATCCTTGGGGCTATGTTTAGCCCGAAAGGCATCGCTCTGAAAGCATAAAGTTTTTGTTGTAGCTTGAATCCTAGGTAGGGGGAGAGACGGCGACTTATTGGAACGTGCCAATAGGCGTCTGACAAATCGATGGAGACGGTATATGCCCTCTTGGGCAGTAAGGCCCTTATGTGTTGTAATGTTAACATCTTGAACTTGTGGTTCATTATGAACTTGTTGAGTGGTGACAAGTCCAGAATGACTCTGAGTTTCCCCGAGTCTTTCTTGGGAACACAAAACAGCCTCCCTTGGAAACTGATGGACTTTACCCTCCGGATCACCTTTTTCTCCAACAGTTCTTGAATGTACTCCTCCAAAACGGGGGTGGAGTGTTGGAAAAATTGAGGGCACAGGGGCGGAGTACTGTACCAACTCCAACCCAGTCCATTTTTGAGCAGGCTGTGGGCCCAGGGATCGAAGGTCCAACGATCCCGGAAATACTGTAGTCTCCCTCCTACCGGCGACACTTCACTTTGACTGCTGACCTGCAGTCTTTCCTCCCTGGCCGCGACCACCTCTGAATCCTCTTCCCCTAGAGGGGCGTCTCACCAAACCTCTGGCTGCACCTCTGGGCTTTGCTCGAAACGTGGTCGATTGCCCTTCGAACACTGGATTGAATGCCGGGGATGCTGATGACACGGCTTGGGGTACCCATTGGAAGGTGGTCGGGGTCTGGGCTACCAATTGTGGCACCGGAGGCAAAGCTGGCTGCTGCTGCTGCTGACGTTGTGGTCTGAAAGGTTTGGCTGGACGGGAAGAAAACCTCGATTTCTTCGCCTTTCCTTTCGGCTGAGGGCCTTCATCAGGGGAAGACTTCCTCTTAAGGGACAGGCCCCACTTAAGGAGAAGATATCGATTCTCAGTGGCTGCCTTGTCCACCACCTCCTTAACCACCTCATTGGGAAAGAGATCTTTACCCCAGATGCTGGATGAGATGAGTTTCTTGGGTTCATGCCTCACTGTGGCCGAGGCGAACACAAACTCCCTGCAGGCCCTCCTCGCTTTGACAAAGCAATAGAGGTCCTTTGTCACCGTGGCCAGATGGATCTTGGCCATTACCATGAACATTTCAGGCATCGTGGGGTCGCTAGCCATTGTCTCCATGTTTGTCTGGAGAGACATCAAGGCTGCCAGACGCTCCTTTGTATCCAGTTCCCTCCGTAGGAGGAATTCAGACAACTTGGGAAGGTTTTCGCCGAACTGTTGACCTGCAATATCGGCGTCCAACTTCCCAACCGAGAAGGTGAGGTGTACCTCCTTCCAGTCCTTGTTGTCCAACGGCAAGGCCAAAGACAAGACAATGGCTTGCATTCCTCCAGGGATGGACATGGTTTGCCAGCTTCTACCGCCTTCAAAACGGCCGTGAACCCTTTCTGCATAAAGGGGAAGGCCCTAGCCAGAGAAGATACGAAGGAAGGGTGCTTCTTACTCAAAGCAGCAACTTTAGAGTTTGAGAACCCCCTCTCCTTCAACGCAGATGTTAATGCAGCTTGAGCCTTGGCGTGATCCAAGATGATCACCTCCTTCGGTTCCGTCTCCTCCTTCGAGGCCGGCTCCTTCTTCAGACGGACATAACAGTCCGGGTAGGCCCCTCTGCTGGGCCAGAATTCCACCTCCTCAAGGGGAACTGAACCCAGCTTCTCCGACATGACGATCTTCCCGACCGTCATCGGCATGTGCTCGGCATATCTCCACGGGTTGGAATCCGAGCACAGAGGAAGGTCCTTCACGTTGAGCTTCTTTGGAGGTCCACGTGACGCTGTGATCTTCTGCATCTGGAGCTCCATTGCAGCGGCCTTCTGATTATTCTCCCTCTGCATCTGTTGTATCATACCAACGATGGAAGAGAGAGCCTGTCCCAGCTCTGCTAGAAGAGCGGACGAAGTAGAGGGGATAGGTTCAGGGGCCTGAACCGGAACGTCTGAAGGTACGGAAACCTCTTCCTCCACGGCAATCGGACCTTGATCCTCCTCCTCACCCTCTGCGAGGAGGTCCTGTTCCGCACGGTCGGACAAGTCAGACATCTTGTCATCCAGCTGGATGTCCTGCATGGCATCCGAAAACATCCTCCTCCACTGGGATCTGGACGAGAGGGATCTCCGGCCGAGGCTGGGGAACAACAGCGTCAGTAGAAGCCTTGGGAAAAAGGTACGCCCTCATCCTCTCATTAGGAAGATAAGGTCCAGTGGTGTTCTTCTGGAAACCCCTTACCCATAAACGGAGCTTCTCCCTCGCTGCATCCCTTGACTCCGCCGACCTAGGGGATTCAAAAGCCTCTGATAGCAGGTTAGTACACACTGCACATACCTGCGGATCCCAGTAGCGATGATCATCCTTGGAGGCTGCGCAAGCCGCGTGCCTCCTACACGAGACATGTCCGCAAAAGTTCTTGCTGCGGACATTGCAGAAAACGCTATCACATTTCGGATGCTCCTCCTGTAAAAGAAGAAAATTTCCATGAATATCAAGTGAATTTCAATTCACATGTATATATGAGCATTCACAAAGAATAAGGGAAAGACACCTACTTGTGAATCCCACACAATCACCTGTGGAAGCCCACCAGCCATTAAAATCACATGGTTAGTCTTTGCTAGAATAACCAGAGATCATATTTCCCGAGGGAAATTAGGTGTAGCTCACACCTAAGGTAAGATTTTACCATTCTGGCTAGAGATGAAAAGAATTCTCTTTTCATCCCTGTAAGGCAACACCAAGTGATTGCACAAGGCAACACAAGTAAGTTAGAAAAACAGTGTTGTAACCTACTATATCATGGTCTCCCCTGGTAGAATACACCACACAGGAAAGAACTGATACAGTACATGAGGGTGGTGTGCCGGCCGGCTCTTGCCGGTCAGTAACCCCCCCCCCCCCCCCTTTTTAAAGGTAGGTCTCAAGTATACAACTTAAGATCACCCATATGGGGGAGAACTCCAATTCCCATGCCTGAACCGGCCGGCAGTGGTTGCCGGTCCGTAGCCACCCGGATAGCACCGCGTTGCCGGCCATCACTCTTAGTGGCCGGCTAACCGAGCCATGTAGCAGGCCGGCCGGCAGCAGTAAGCAAACCCTGCCGGCTGGCCTCCACACCAGGTAGCACCCGGCTGCCGACTGCCACTCATAGCGGCCGGCAAGTGAGCAAAGAGACCGGCCGGCAAAGGCATATAACCACCGCCGACCGCCAGCAAGAGAACTAGAGAACACCCCCTACCGACGGCCGGCCCCTAGGCCGGCAGACGGCAAGGACAACACATAAGAAGACAACAGAATGAGTGCCGGGCTAAGAGGCTATGAACCTCTGCGCCCGGCACCCGAAAGAGTGCCGAGAGGAAGGGGAGACACTAAGTCAGGCTTCCTAACCACTGCTTACTGAATCTACAAACGGCAGCGGTTGAGGGACCAAGAAAGGACCGGGCAGCACTCAAGAGATAGGGCCTCTGCCGGTCGGCACACTCTGCCGGCCGACAGGGGACCACGTCAGCTCCCCATCCTAACCTAGGCTAGGTACGGATGTGAGACGACTGACACAAAGGAAACGGAAAAATAGAAGGGAAGGACAGAGGGTCCTGTCCAACCTTGCCTTGGTTAAGGATCATTCCCAACTAAGAAAGCTCATCTCAGCCAGAGAAAATCCAGGGAGGGAGGCCTGCACTACTGGCTGCCTCCCTAAAACCAAGGCAAGGAAGGAATTGCTATTCCGGAAAGGAAACATATCCCGAACCCGGAACAGCAAAGAGGACAAGTCTGAGGGGTCACCGAGCGAAGGGATCATAACTACAGAAACCCTCCAAGGTGATCCAAGGAGGATAAACCTCCTATGCCCGTGTCAGGCAGCAAGGGAGACTCTGCCCCACGCTAGACCAACACGGACTCAGACTAATACACTGCTGTACTGTCCCTCTCTGAACCAAATCAGTTGGAGCAGGAAGGTACAGTACTACTCCAGCATAGTTATATTTGAAAATTAATTCAAACAAACCACTAGAGTTAAGCCTAAGGCTTAAACAGAGGGAAAGGGTTTGCCCCTTCCCCGAAGAGAAGGGAGCAAACGGGGAAACAGACAATATTTTAATGACCTAAGACATCCTAGCCTAGGCACTAAGAGAATCGATTACCTAAATCACCGAAACTCACTCCAATACTATCTTGGAAAATACTCGAAAAAGGGCTTATATGTATAACGTTGCCTTAACGCTTTAAGCAATAAAAATCACACTTGGAAGACTAATTATCATGCAGGAAGTACAAGGGCCAACAACTAGGCTACGAAGACTAGTGTTGGTCAGCCTAGGCAAATCCTTCGCCAGGCGCTCTACTATCGCATCATAACAGAATTCCTAATTAAGCTAAGCAGCTAATTATTAAAGCGCAGGGGGCTGGGAACGTCGCTCTCGCTAACAAATAAATCCTATTCTAGCGAGCGACAGCGTCCAGGATGCCTCCAGCAGGCAACAGCTCTTGTATCAAAGATAACTCTTTTAATTACTTTAAATTTTAATCAAGAGCCTACATTTATACATAAAAGAAATAGTACTCAACTTATCCGAAGCAGAAGAAGTTGGAGAAAGCATAATACAAGAGTAAATCCAAGATTTTGGTAGAAACACAGGGAAAAACACCGAGTTGTATAGCTACGCAAAAAGGAATGCAGATGGCGCCGCGAGCGGCGCAGGGCACGCTTACGAAACAGGGAGAGATGCCTTACGAACGGCTCCCCCTTTTTCTTATCGTTTTCGTTTTCTTGCCATTTGACCCCTACGAAGTGTTAACTCTATTCGGGGTATAGATTGCTATGTGGCGTGTCAAGAATACGTCCGCTGATATTTACGATATCCCTAAGGTCTTTTTTAGGGATACTCGCTCCAGGAGTTAGAATTCTGGGTACCTTAAGGTAAATTCTCTGGGAATATCGCCGTAGTTGTAATATACCCTAGGAAGCTGCCTTTAAGGAACTTCCATCAGGACGACATGGCTTGAGCCCAAAAAAGCATATTATTCTGGGGGTCGAGCTCGTCTCCTTCTTTTAAGATACAACCTCAGGGCATAGTAACAGATTATTATTATTATCATTATCATTAAATGCTAAGCTACAACCCTAGTTGGAAAAGCAGGATGCTATAAGCCCAGGGGCCCCAACAGGGAAAATAGCCCAGTGAGGAAAGGAAACGAAGGAAAAATAGAAATATTTCAAGAATAGTAACAACATTAAAAAAATATTTCCTATATAAACGATAAAAACTTCAACAAAACAAGAGGAAGAGAAACTAGGTAGAAATATGTGCTCGAGTGTACCCTCAAGCAAGAGAACTCTAACCCAAGACAGTGGAGGACCATGGTACAGAGGCTATAACACTACTCAAGACTAGAGAACAATGGTTTGATTTTGGTGTCCTTCTCCTAGAAGAGCTGCATACCATAGCTAAAGAGTCTCTTCTACCCTTACCAAGAGGAAAGTAGCCACTGAACAATTACATTGCCATAGTTAACCCCTTAGGTGAAGAAGAATTGTTTGGTAATCTCAGTGTTGTCAGGTGTATGAGGACAGAGGAGAATTTGTAAAGAATAGGCCAGACTATTCGGTGACTGTGTAGGCAAAGGGAAAGAACCATAACCAGAGACAAGGATCCAATATAGTACTGTCTGGCCAGTCAAAGGACTCGCTAACTCTCCAGTGGTAGTATCTCAACGGGCGGCTGGTGCCCTGGCTAACCTACTACCTATTATCTGTTACAGACTGGAAACTCTCATTCAGAAAGGGCCCGAAACCAGGATCCGCTACAGACTGATTTTGAGTCTCTGCAAACAAACTCTGGGACAAAACCGAGTGTGACCTGCCCCCATCCCCTTGAATGGGCGACGTTGTAAGCGACCACGCAGCTAGCCGACTTTCTTCGCAGGGGTTATGGCTAGAAGAAAACCCATTTTTAAGGTAAGTCATTGTCTGAGCTTGACGAAGAGGCTCATAAGGGGCTCCTTTCAATGAACATAAGAAGTTGACAACGCTCCAAGGAGGTGGTCTCACTTCCAACTGAGGGCAGGAAAACTATAAGTTCCGTATGAGGAGGGACAATTCGACTGAGGAGGATATGATAACTCCATACAGTTCGAAGACAAGGCTCAAGGCTGAGCAAAAGCCTTTCACCGCCAACACCAAGTAGAGTTTTTCCCTCCCTGAGGTACAGTAAAATCTCTACCACTGTACTGTTGGAATAGAGGCACTGAGTGGAAAGATACCCCGTCCACGACGCCAACCACGACTGCCCACTTTGTCAGATACACTGCAGACAACTCCCGGAGGTATTCTGCCATTCGTCTTGAAAAGCCTCTCTTTGTGAGCAGTTGCTGGATAACCAGGCGTGAAGACGTAGCGATGGGATCGCTCGGTGGAGTATCTTTACATATGGTTGTATAAGTCGCTTGGGAAGTGAAGGGACATGGAAAAAGCTTTCTCAGTGCCTCTGTGAGCAGATGCAGAAGGTCCAGTAACCATTCTGCATGTTGCCACAGCGGAGCTATGCAGGTCATTGATAAATTTTGTGATGACCTTACCTTGTTCAATAGACTTCTTACTAGGCTGAAGGGGGGGAACGTTGTAAAACGTCCTCCCAAAGCGTATGTGGGTCTAGTACTGGTGAGCAGTACACTGGAAGTTTCCAGTTAAGGGGAGTCCCGAACAGGTAGATTGTCGGCGAACCCCACTAAGTCAAGACTTTGTTTGCTATCGGTTGATTCAAGGACTATTTGGAGCCAACTATGAGTCTTCCTGCTCCGACTGTCTGCTAGCACGTTCTTCTTATCCAGGATGAAGCGGGCTGTTAAGACTACTGAATTTTCTTCCATCCATTTGAGGTTTTTCACAGCTAGTTGCCATAGGTGATGGAGCCTTTGTAGTTTGTTAGGACAGAGTGAAAAACCACATTTTACAGACACAAGAACATCACCTAACCTACCCTTACCTAAATATACACACACACACACACACACACACACACACACACACATATATATATATACAGTAGGGTCCCGAATTACACGTGTTCTAATTACGCGATTCCTCAATTACGCGATTGATAGTTTTTAAAAATTAAATTTCCTGTATCTGCGAGGAGCATTCTAAATCCGCGAGTCAAGCACCGCGAAGCGTAGGAAATCTATTGTTTTCTTAATTGTATTGGGGGGGGATGGTTTCCCGATGTCTGAGAAGGGGGGGGGGGGGAGAATGTGAGAAAGATTTCTGTTCAAACATTTTAAGACTAGTTTTGGATGAAAAAATGTTAAGGTTTGCCCATCTGTTGTGTGAACTTGTCGCTAGGCTAGCCTAACTGTCCAACACCTATATGTATAATCCATATTTGTACTAATTAATTTTTATACTTCCGTTGTGATTTTGGTGAAAAATCCTTATTCATTAAACTTTAAATTAAAAACCATCAAAATCAACAGTGCCATTTGAAATATTGAAAAGTTTCCAAAAAAAAAATCAACAGAACAGCATCGTCATGGGAACACCTTTGTTGCTTTCGTGTGCAAGACTACCGCTATCATCCAGTAGTAGTGCGTTGTGCTCCGTTTCATCTAAATTGTTTGAAATTCTTTTATATAGTACTTTTGAAACCAAAAATTAAATTAAATGGAGACTATTTTATATCATGCTACTGCCAAACATGTCACTACAACCAAACCCATTACTTTGTTTAGTACGTTCCATCGCCGATCATAACGAACTCGCTAACCAATTTTAACATATGTCTATAGGTTAACTTTTACGGCAAAAGATATCTTACCAGGTACTATGTAATAATAATGTTATAATTAATGTTGTTTTATTTATCCTTAGAAAATCAAAATACAGTGGTACCTCTACATACGAATTTAATCCGTTCCACAACCGACTTCGGATGTAGAAAATGTTCGAATGTAGAAACGAATTTTCCCATAAGAATACATTGAAATAGGATTAATCCGTGGTTGAGCCCAAAAACCTATGATAACTCCTTAATAAATTACTACACATAATTATACATGACAATATGCACTCTAAACTAGATAATAGACATGTGAAAAAGAATAATTATCAAGAAATAATAAATAAGAAACGGGTTTTTAGCGTCACTTTACCTTAGAAAGTCCAGCGCAGGTGTTGGTCTTGCTACGCAGAGAGGAGACGGACGGGCGGAGAGGAGGTAGAGAGGTTGACTACGATAAACGTACACTACTGTAACTAATTCTAACTTACACTAAGTGAACTTTAACCTAACTTAGCTTATTTATTCTTTTTATTTTTGTATTTTATATTTTTTTTTACTTTTTCTTTTTTTCTTTTTGATTAATTTTAATCACTTTCACTCTACACTTAAAATTGATTGAATTTTTTTCTCTTCAATCTTTGCCGTTTTCTTTGTTTCACTTTCTTTCGCTTCACTCTTGGCCGTTTTCTTTGAACCACTTCCTTCCTCTTCATCACGAGTTTGCTTCGTAGTTTTTTTAAAGAAGCTATCGATAGAAAGTTGCTTGGTACAGCTTTTCAGAATGTTTCGAAAATAAGTTAGGGAAACATAATCAAACTGCACAACTAAACGACAAACCTGCAATTTCTTTGGATGGTATTTGTCGATGAAATCGACCACGTCTTGATATTTTCCTAACACCTCTTTTATTTGCGCCGAACCTAACACATGTTCTACCTCCTCGATCCCTTCCTTGTCATCACTCATGTGCTCAGACATAGCATGGAGTTCCTTGAGGTCCTCTGTAGTAAGTTAGTCGTGATGTTCTTTTGCAAGTTCACTCACACTCAAAATGTCATTTATGCTTTTAGTCTCTCTCTCTCTCTCTCTCTCTCTCTCTCTCTCTCTCTCTCTCTCTCTCTCTCTCTCTCTCTCTCTCTCTCACTGATGCTTAATCTCCATCAAACGTTTAGTAGTAACATTCTCTCTCTCTCTCTCTCTCTCTCTCTCTCTCTCTCTCTCTCTCTCTCTCTCTCTCTCTCTCTCTCTCTCTCTCATGCTTTTCAATAATTCCTTGCTTTACTTCTAAAGAAAGCATTTCCTTATTCCTTTTCTCACCACTACCACTACCACTTGTGAAACTAAGCCTTTTAGGACCCATAATTTACATAAAATACCGTAAAAGGATGAACGCAATAAATCACGATTAAAACACAGTTAATAGCAGAACGCACAGGGCACAACCACACGAAGCCGACGAGAACAGAGGAATGTCCCAAGCCACGCTAATTGAGGGTCCCTCCGAGGTAGAAATGCGGCCTTCTATCGGCGGAAATAAAAGATACATCCGGCGCTATGAGTACCATCTACGTGCACGGGTATTGTTTACTTTGGGTGTCGAAAAAAAATTCGGGTGTAGAGTAGGAACGTGTTCGAAGTGTACTTCGCGTGTCGAAAAATTCGGATACAACCGGTACGATGAAAATTGCTTACTTCGTGTGTCGAAATAAAATTCGGGTGTAGAGTCGAAAAATTGCTCGAATTTTACTTTGGATGTTGGAAAATTCGGATGTAGATACGTTCGTGTGTAGAGGTTCCACTGTAGATTAAATATGAGCAATTTTGTTTCGTGTTTTTTTTTCCTAAAAAAACGCCTCCTTAAAAGGAAAACGTTTTTTTTTACGTTTCAGCGTCGATCATAAACGCATTTACTCCTGAAAGTGATATTGAAGAGCTTTTACTAAAGATGTTATTATAAATAAAGATTATAAATAGGTGGTAAAATATCTATAATTAAAGTGTAGCAGCATCAAGAAATGTTGGGGTTCGCCCTTTACATAAGAATGTACTGTACATTGGATTAGACAGAACGTAGAAAAAATCAATTAGGGAAAAATCGGTATTCGATATCCTCTTCATCAGCATCGTCAATAGGGCTTTTTATTTTTTTTATTCTCAGTCGCTAACTAGTTATCGCACTGTCAAGATCTGCACACATTCCGATAATTCACATTTGAAGGTTTTCTGGGAGAGGATGGATAGAGAAAATACCGAACTATATAAAATGTTTTTTTAACCTGTTAAGCATCACCCACGTGATAAACCGTTCACCAAGATCTACTCGGTACCGCCTTCAACTGTATATTCCGTTCATGACTTTAATTGCCTTTTACAAGCCGTCAGTCTCGTGATATTACGTTTACTCGTATAGTAAGTATAGGATCACCACTTGGCAACACACTCAGCATATGGGGACTGTGAATAGAAACTTATATGATGTCTGGCAACTATTTTTCTGAAGGTAGCTTGATGTTAGAAAACTTGTTTCCTATCAGTGCGCTCGGGCGTTCATGCATAAGTGGTTATTTGTTGTTCCTTTTGTAATGAACGGTCTAAAGAGGAAGGTTATTTCTTTAGATGAAATAAATGATATTCTTGTTGAGGAATTTGATAATGATAACCTGTTTGATAATGAGAGCACAAGTTCTGAATCCTCCAGTGATGAGTATATTGAAGAAACAAAGTTTTCTTTCGATGCCGAAAGCGAAAATGACTTCTCATTACCGAATGACTGGACAACAAAATTTCACAAAACTATAAAGGGAAAGGAAACGCCGAGAGAGAGAGAGAGAGAGAGAGAGAGAGAGAGAGAGAGAGAGAGAGAGAGAGAGAGAGAGAGAGAGAGAGAGATAAAGTGGATAAACGGATTTTGAGCGAAGCGAAAAATCTATTTTTGGGTGTGATAGCCATGGCGTCCTGATGGAAGGTTCCTTTTTGGTAGCTTCCTTGGGTAATCACTACTAGGATTTTCCCAGAGAATTAAACCACAGGTTATCACAGAATTCTAACTTCTGGAGCGAGTATCTTAAGGGTTTCCCCTTAAGACATCGTGTATCAACAGGGGACACGCATGTATAGACGTGCCACATAGCTATCTGCACCCATACAGAGTTAACTCTTCAATATGGCGGATAGGGAGTGGCTGGGAGCTGAGCCGCAGCCAGTCTAGATGTGGCGATATCGGTACTCGCGATGTAAACAGACGGACGCCATTGCTTTTGATGACGTCACGTCCATCCTCATTCCGAAAGTCTGGAGCTCGCTCATCACCATGATACAGCGGCGCAGGGCGGGACCTGATAACAGACAGGGTGGGTCCATCAGGACGCCATGGCTATCTCACCCAAAAATAGATTTTTCGCTTCGCTCAAAATCCGTTTTTTGGGCTCAAGCCATGGCGTCCTGATGGAAGAGTACCAGAGAATTAGTGTATCGTGGTAGGCTTTTTCCCCTTTATAAGTGAGTGCTAAAACATTGATCCGAAAGCATAGTGGTCTATACTAGAGCTATCGTGAGGCAGTTGCCTTCCTGCCCCCCTGGCATGGAAGTCCCCACGGGCTATGCTGAGATCAAAGTGGTCATGGGAAGGCTATTCATATAGGCTGAAGGAACAGTGAGATCCATAAGATAAGTCAGAGCGATTTGGTATACGCGTCGAAACAAACTTGAAGAAGTGGTGGTTGTACACTTCGTGCATGGAGTTGACTCATCTTCATAATGGAGTAAGTATTCGCTAAGGAAACTTACTTGCTCTATATAAATAAATGCCCGGAGTAACTCCTGGCATTTTCCTTAACCAAGAATAAAGGGTAATAAAACTATGACAATTAGTATATTTCATAGTAAGAAAGGAGCAAGGGAGACGCACAAGTAATAAAATAGACATTTTATTATATAATTGCAGGTAAATCAATACATGTCATGCAATCAATAGTAAAAAACATTTACATTGATAAAAATGTACATAGTCATAAAGGTGTGCTCTTGAGTCTGAAAGGGAAGAATCAAGTATTAGTAGGCACTCGTTCTACGGAACGTTAGTCTTTATGTAACACACGTCATGCACGTGGCATGTAGCACTCATGTGGTAATCTACTATGACATTTCACCTGAGGTAAGAACAGTTAAAGAAAACACAAGGTGGTTTCTGCTTCACTACGTATCACTTGAGGGTCAACATAGGCACCCGACGAGTTAGAGTCCCTAATAACTCACTGTTCTAAGCAGAGTTCAGAGCAAGTTCCATAACACTACCTGCGGCTACCACAAATGTTTCACTTCGTGCACTTGTTTCGCATAATGTTTAAGGAAAACACGCGAGGATTTCCGGCCAGTATAGTTCTTGAGGCTTTCGAAATCCATACTCTGAAAGAAATTCAGAGACGAAGCGACTTTCCTAGGATCATGACCAGCGGGTGTACTGTCTGGATCCGCTCTGCGAATGAAGTAGGTGATTTTTGCTCTCAGTTGTTTCAGTGACAGGTCGCTGCCCGATGTTTCTCCTTTGAAGAGTTGGCCTCCACCAAAGATTGAAGTTCTATGAAGATAGACCTTAAGGCTCTCTACTGGACATAGAGAGGCATCTTCCTTCAAGGGGCATATCCTCCACGGGCCCCACCGTTTGGTAGGTAATTCGTTCTTTGCGAGAAACGTCGGATCAGGGAAGAGGGAGAGGTCTCCTGAATCGTTGAAAACGATAGGTCCCTCTTCTCTAGATAGTGCCACTATTTCGCTGACTCGGGCTCCCGAAGCTAGAGCGAAGAGAAATATAACTTTCTGAGTCAGGTCCTTAAGAGGGCATGAATCATTGTCCAAGTTGGAGGCAAAGTGGAGAACTTTGTCTAGAGACCAAGTGATTGGTCTCGGAGGGGGTGCCGGTCGTAAACGGGCACAGGCCTTCGGTAGTTTGTTGAAGATGTCGCTAGACAGATCTATTTGGAAGTCGTATGACAAAGGTCTAGTCAAGGCCGATTTGCAAGTAGAAATCGTGTTGGCTGCCAAGCCTTGTTCATGAAGGTGAATGAAGAGGGCCATGCAAAAACCTATGGTGATTTTCGAGGGGTTCTTTGCCTTGACGAAGGAGACCCATTTCCTCCAAGACGATTCGTATTGCCTTCTCGTGGATTCGGTCTTGTATTCCTCGAGGAAGTCTAGACTCTTCTTCGAAATCCCAAACCTTTTCTTAGCGGCTAGGGTGAGAAAATCATGAGATGAAGGTCCTTGATTTTCGATGATGAAGCGAAGACAGTCGACTTCTGTATTTGCTGGGAGAGAACTGGGTCCAGGAGGGGGATCAGCGTTGGCTGCATCTCCAGGATCAAGGGGTACCAGTTGCTGCGGGGCCACTTGGGAGCCACTAGAGCTGCTGTCCCTTTGAAGGTTCTCAATTTGGAGAGGACCTTCAGCAGAAGATTGGTGGGAGGGAACAGGAAAATCTTGGCCCATCTGTTCCAATCCAAGGTCATGGCGTCCACCGCTTCCGCTTTGGGGTCCTCGTACGGCATATCGAGGAAGTTGATGGTTGTCGCTCGTCGCGAAGAGGTCGATCTGGAGTTCTGGGACTCGGTGAGAGATGAAGGCGAATGATCTTGCGTCTAGAGACCATTCCGACTCTATCGGGTTTGTCCGAGATAGAGCGTCCGCTGTCACATTGCGGAATCCTTGTAGGTGAACTGCAGACAGGTGCCCTTTCTTCCTTTCTGCCAGACGGAAGATTGTCAGGAGCACCTGATTTATCTTGGGCGATCTTGAGCCCTGGCGATTGAGACAACGCACTACCACAGAGCTGTCCAGGGTCAGGCGAATGTGTATCGACGGGGGCGGGGAGAGTTTCTTCAGCGTCAGAAGAACCGCCATGGCCTCCAAGATGTTGATGCGAAACGTCTTGAATAGGGGAGACCAAGTGCCTTGAGCCTGTTTTTGGTGGGAGTGACCTTTCTCAACCCTCCAACGAAGCGTCCGTATGGATGTTGAGAGATGGAGGTGGGTGTTGGAGAGGAAGGGACCTTTTTAGGGCCCTCGCTTCTGACCACAACTTGAGAAGAAGTCGAAGTCTGCTTGGGAGCCGTCTCTTGAGGTCTCTTCGAGCGATGGATGCGGAACGTCTCCAGACTCCCGCTGCATCCTTTAGCTGTGCACGAAGCACTGGGTTTGTGATCGGGGCGAACTGTAGAGAGCCTAGAACTTGTTCCTACTGGCGTCTTAAGATCCGTTTGGATTTTAACAGTCGCTTGACAGACCCTGCTATTTCCTTCCTTTTCTTTGCTGGGATGGAAAGGCAGTGTGACTGAAGATTCCAGTGGATGCCTAACCATTGGAACTTCTGAGCTGGAGATAGGCGAGACTTTTTCGTGTTTATCTGGAATCCCAGGTGTTCGAGAAACTGGGTAACTTTTCTGCAGGATTCTATACAATCCTCGGGCGAGGGCGCCCACACTAGCCAGTCGTCGAGGTAGGCCATCACCTGGACGTTTCGGATGCGGAGCTGTTGTACTACTGCGTCCGCTAGATTTGTGAATATCCGAGGGGCCACGTTGAGTCCGAAGGGCATGGCCCGGAAGGCATAGCTTTTCCGTTGGAGACGGAATCCTAGGTAGGAGGAAGCGTGATGGTTCATTGGTATGTGCCAGTATGCGTCCGCCAGGTCTATCGAGACCGTGAAAGACCCTCGAGGCAGGAGGGTTCTGATCTGTTGAAGAGTCAGCATCTTGAACTTGTTGTTCGATATGAATACGTTGAGGGGGATAAGTCCAGAATGACTCTGAGTCTGTCTGAGTCTTTCTTGGGGACACAAAACAGTCTCCCTTGGAACCTTGTGGACTTCACCCTTCTTATCACCTTCTTGTTCAAGAGGTCTAGCACATATTCTTCCAGGAGGGGGGTTGAACGTTGGAAGAATTGCTGGAAGGTTGGGGGCGGTTGCGCCCACCTCCAGCCCAGACCTTTCTTGATGATGCTGTGTGCCCAGGAGTCGAAGGTCCAACGATCCTGGAAGTGGCGGAGTCTTCCTCCCACCGGAAGCACTTCATTGCTTCTGGGGTCCCGAGGACTTGCTGGCTCGGCCGCTAGCTCCCTGTCCTCCTCTGCCTCTGGAGGGCCGGCGAGAGGAATCTCTGCCGGAACCCCTGCCTGATCTTCTACCTTTGGGACGAAAGGTAGTGGAGTGCTGCTCGAAGGCGGGGTTGAAGGCCGGTGATGAGGACAAAACCGGCTGCGGGACCAACTGAAAGGTCTGTGGCGGCTGAGCGGCCACTTGGGGAGTAGCGGATGCCGGAAACTGACGTCTGTGCTGACGTTGCTGGGGTCTATGCTTCGACTGCTTCCTCTTAGGCTGAGGACCGTCATCCTGAGAGGGCTTTCTCTTCCTAGACATGCCCCATTTGTTGAGAAGGTTCCTGTTCTCAGATGCGGCCTTGTCTGTGATCTCTTTCGCTAGATCAGACGGGAAGAGGTACTTGCCCCAGATGTTGGAGGAAATCAGTTTCCGGGGTTCGTGTCTGACAGTGGCACTGGAGGACACGAGTTCTCTGCTGGCTCTACGAGCTCGCATGAAGTGGTACAGATCCTTGACTAAGGTTGCCATATGAGATTTGGCGAGGACCATGTAATGGTCAGGGACTCTGGTGTCGCCAGCCATTACGTCCATCTGGACCTGGAGAGTGAGAGATGCTGCCAGCCTCTCCTTCATTTCCTGTTCCCTACGAAGGAGGTGATCGTTTAGCTTGGGGAGGTCCTCATTAAACTGACGTCCAGCAACGTCAGGATCTAGTTTGCCCACCACGAAGGTGTGTTGCACATCCTTCCAGTGTTTAGTGTCGGGCGGGGTGACTGCGGAGAAAGGCCTGCATTCCTCCAATGCAGGGCAGGATTTCCCTTCTTCTACAGCCTTAAAGCAGGCAGCGAAGGCCTTTTCCGTGAAGGGTATCATCACTTCATCGGGCGCAACGTAGGTGGGGTACTTCTTGCTCTGAGCCGGAAGTCCAAAGCAGGTAAAGCCTCTGCTCTTAAGCGCTTTGGCAAGCATAGCCTGGGCCTTCGAGAGATCGAACACTATTTTCTCCGGTTCGGTCTCTTCCTTTGAAGATGGTTCTGAACGCAGATGGACGTAACAGTCCGGATACGCCTCAAAGCGGGGGAAGAACTCCACTTCTTCCAGGGGTATGGAACCGATCTTATCGCTGACGAAGATCTTGTCGTCAGCGATGACCATATGCTCGGCGAATCGCCACGGGTTGTCGCTCGAGCATGCGGGGAGGTCCTCGATGGAGATTTTTCGAGATTCCCTGGAACCTCCCAACGACCGAATGATCTGGTGAGTTTCTTGGAGCTTCTGCTCCATCACGGATTCAATGAGCCGAATCATATCCTGTGCCGTAGGTAGAGGAGTCGTGGTGGAGGACGTAGACGGGAGAGACACTTTCGTCGGTGTAGGAGTAGGAGGGGGGATGGAGGGAGGGGCATCCTCCTTATCGGACTCGGTATACACTACCCGGTCCTCTTCTTCATCATCCTCCCCTTCACCCTGGGCCATAAGGGTTTTCTCGGTGTCCTCCGAGATCTCTGACATACGTTCATCATGTTCTGAATCCAGGTGATATTCATTCATGGACTGAGCCATGACAACATCAGGTTCCACTGTAATCTGGACTACGGGGATCTGTTCGACTGGGACCACTGAGTCTGGAGAGGCCTTTGGGAACAGCAAAGACCTCATTTCTTCTGTGGCTAGGTATGGTCCAGTGGCGTTCTTCTGAAAGCCACGTACCCACTTGCGTAGGTTGTCCCGAGCAGTATCCCGAATCTCCGTTGAGGGAGAATCATGGAATGCTTTCTGTAAGCATTCTTGGCAGACCGAACAGGTGGTGGGGCCCCAGTACTTGAGATCCCCTCTCTTGTGAGCACAAGGGGCGTGTGTCCTACACGCCGTGTGTCCATAGAAGTGTGGCCGACGGACCGCGCAGAAGTCGTGGTCACACATGACGTACTCCTCCTGTAAAGGAAAGAGACGATGAGTATTGTAGAGTCATAATATGGCTCGTATATAAAGTTAATTATTAACAAGTTAATATTAACTTAAATTAATTGTGATGCACAGAAGGGTGGGTGAAAGGAGACAGACGCATGCCTCGTGTAACCCGCCCGGCTGGTTGCCGTAGCATCGGACAGTCCCAGGTGGCCGTAGGCCTCCATGGAAGGTGTCTTGATAATGGGAATTCCATCTAGAATAACCATATTATAGACTAGGCTTGAAATCTTATCAAGAAAGTCTGGGGATCATGGGATCCTAGTAAGGTTCCGGCAACCAGACGTGCCAATTACACGTAGCGTGCTGGAAAGATGAAACACGCAAGAAGACAGAGTGAAAACTGAACGAAATGTACGATTCCGTACCAGTTTGTCTGCGTTAACAAGCCGTCTAGGTGCGGTTTTTAGGAGCTATCGCTAGTAAAGATAGCTGAGAGAAGGGGTGCAAGGCATCTTGCCGCCTCCGGACGGGTCCGGCATACCCCCGGCACGCCGGAAGCCGCTCGAGCAGAGTTTCTGGCATTCAAGAATGATCATTCTATGGTCAAAGAAGCCAGGGTGGCGGCAGCCGGTAGCGGCGGCCGCCGGCAAGGAGCGGCGGTTCCGGCAGCCGGAGGCAGTCGGAGGGTGACAGGGGTAAGGATAAAGGAGCATAGCCGGGGCCGGGGGCCGGCTGCTAGTGCCGGCACTCCGGGAGGGGTCGGCAGTGTGCCGAGGCTATGAGGGAATGGAGAGGCCACGGCGGTAAGCCGGCGGCCGGCGGCGATCCCCCGGCACTCGGGGGAAGGCGGCAAGGATAAGGAAGTCACCCGTAGCGGCGGTAATGCCGGGGTAGAGGCGGCAAGGGACAAGCACCAAAGATGGAGGTGGGATGGCAAGGCTGTACTAGCCTAGTCAAGCCACCTCTGGAAAAGGTACCACCATGATAGAGGTGAATCTATCATCCTAAGCAGGGGCCGCCATGGCCGGGGGCTAAGGCAGTTCAAGAGAGGACAGGGTGTACCCAAAGAAGGGGTGGAGACTCTTCATGTCGACCAAATGATAACTGACTCCATAGCACTATGGGGGGTCTATGTATCAGAGCGGACAACACTGGGAGCACCACGGGGTCCAGCACTCCATCCTAGGGTGGAGTGTAGGACAGGGGACATATGAAGCCTAACCTACTGGTAGGTTAGGCTAGGCAAGAGATAGGTTGGGGGGGGGAAAAAGGGTCTTCTTATAAGAAAGGATGGGTTATGCACCAGAGCGGCCACCTAGGAAGGGAGATGCTCACCCTAACCTATAGTAGGTGGACCAACTGAAAAACGGAGCACGCGTATATTTCAGTAAGGTACATAAACCAGCCCTCCCAACCTAACCTGGATTAGGGTTGTTAGACCCTAATCAAGGAAGGGAGAAGACGTATCGCAAGGAAAAGGTCAAGGAACGATTCAGCTTAAAGGAGGTGATCCTACCTTTAAGGTCCGCAACACTAAGGGAGGGGTCATTCCCTTAGGTGGGGAGGCGATACAGTACTCTGAGGAGTCTTGTCCTATCACATGTAATAGGGTACAAGATTACCAGAGGGAAGCCCTAGGGCTAGGGATGAAGAGAGCATATAGGGGTCCTATCATAAGGTTAGGTTAGCAAGGCACTCAAGATAACCTACCCCCTATATGGTCCCTGAAGGCGAAAAAACACTTGCATCACTGTCAATGGTATTGTAAAAATGCCAAAATCTTCATAGCTAACACTAGGATCACTGAAATATCATGCATTAACACTGGTATAGGCTCACTGGCCTAAGGGCTAATCAAAGCCTACTGGTATGGGGTCAGCGAAGACCCAAACTAATGCGTCAAAAACACGATATAAAGTTCCTAGCTATGAAGACTAAATAACTAATAGCGCTGATTAGTGATTTATATACCGGTAAGGCTGTTGCGGCTAACTAAATAAGGCATGCAAGCAACAGCAGCGTCATAAAATGGCGCTGACCGGTCTGGCAAAGCTCTGCCACAAAAATGCAAATATCTCGAAAAGTAAGATTTACTTTAAGGTCAGAGCTTATTTAAAAAATACTTAAACCTTTGTACTCAACTTTCCAGAAGAAGGTGAAGCTGAAGGTTGAGACATGGCGAGGATGCAAGCAGATAAAGTCGCACAAAGGGAAAAACACGTCCATTGAAGCGAGCTACTAGCAAAGGAATAAGGATGGACGTGACGTCATCAAAAGCAATGGCGTCCGTCTGTTTACATCGCGAGTACCGATATCGCCACATCTAGACTGGCTGCGGCTCAGCTCCCAGCCACTCCCTGTCCGCCATATTGAAGAGTTAACTCTGTATGGGTGCAGATAGCTATGTGGCACGTCTATACATGCGTGTCCCCTGTTGATACACGATGTCTTAAGGGGAAACCCTTAAGATACTCGCTCCAGAAGTTAGAATTCTGTGATAACCTGTGGTTTAATTTCTGGGAAAATCCTAGTAGTGATTACCCAAGGAAGCTACCAAAAAGGAACCTTCCATCAGGACGCCATGGCTTGAGCCCAAAAAATAATGTACAAATGTATGACGAACATATTTGAAAACTATACAGGAAATGATATGAAGAGAGAGAGAGAGAGAGAGAGAGAGAGAGAGAGAGAGAGAGAGACTTATCCCTTTCCTTTTGTTGCTTATCCAGGCGTAAGATTTACGATTGAAGATAAAAAGAACCCATTAGAATATTCAGTATTATGTAGCCATTTGAAATGAAATAATAGTAGTATTAATTGTTTTTTTACACAACCATTTAATTAATATCCCTACTTTTAACTATAATTACGAATTATAAGCATAAAGAAATGATATTAACTTTGAAAAATTATCATTAGTGAAATGAACGCT